>NC_064846.1:171139047-171472137 GCF_024166365.1 Elephas maximus indicus
ATAAAGATCATGGAAGAAAAAATAGGGACAACCTTAGGAGCCCTAATACAAGGCATAAACAGAATACAAAACATTACCAAAAGTGACGAAGAGAAACCAGATAACTGGGAGCTCCTAAAAATCAAACACCTATGCTCATCTAAAGACTTCACCAAAAGCGTAAAAAGACCACCTACAGACTGGGAAAGAATTTCCAGCTATGACGTCTCCGACCAGCGCCTGATCTCTAAAATCTATAGGATTCTGTCAAAACTCAACCACAAAAAGACAAACAACCCAATCAAGAAGTGGGCAAAGGATATGAACACACACTTCGCTAAAGAAGATATTCAGGCAGCTGACAGATACATGAGAAAATGCTCTCGATCATTAGCCATTAGAGAAATGCAAATTAAAACTACGATGAGATTCCATCTCACTCCAACAAGGCTGGCAATAATCCAAAAAACACCAAATAATAAATGTTGGAGAGGCTGCGGAGAGATTGGAACTCTTACACACTGCTGGTGGGAATGTAAAATGGTACAACCACTTTGGAAATCTATCTGGCGTTATCTTAAACAGTTAGAAATAGAACTACCATACAACCCAGAAATCCCACTCCTCGGAATATACCCTAGAGACACAAGAGCCTTCACACAAACAGATATATGCACACCCATGTTTATTGCAGCTCTGTTTACAATAGGAAAAAGCTGGAAGCAACCAAGGTGTCCATCAACGGATGAATGGGTAAATAAATTGTGGTATATTCACACAGTGGAATACTACGCATCGATAAAGAACAGTGACGAATACTGTGAAACATTTCATAACATGGAGGAACCTGGAAGGCATTATGCTGAGCGAAATCAGTCAGAGGCAAAAGGACAAATATTGTATAAGACCGCTTTTATAAGATCTTGAGAAATAGTACAAACTGAGAAGAACACATACTTTTGTGGTTACGAGGGGGGGAGGGAGGGAGGGAGGGAGGGAGAGGGTTTTTTTACTGATTAATTAGCAGATAAGAACTGCTTTAGGTGAAGGGAAGGACAACGCTCAATACATGGAAGGTCAGCTCAATTTGACTGGACCAAAAGCAAAGAAGTTTCCGGGATAAAATGAATGCTTCAAAGGTCAGCGGAGCAAGGGCGGGGGTTTGGGAACCATGGTTTAAGGGGAATTCTAAGTCAATTGGCAAAATAATTCAATTATGAAAACATTCTGCATCCCACTTTGAAATGTGGCGTCTGGGGTCTTAAATGCTAACAAGTGGCCATCTGAGATGCATCAATTGGTCTCAACCCACCTGGAGCAAAGGAGAATGAAGAACACCAAGGTCACGCGACAACTAGGAGCCCAAGAGACAGAAAGGGCCACATGAACCAGAGACCTACATCATCCTCAGACCAGAAGAACTAGTTGGTGCCCGGCCACAATCGATGACTGCCCTGACAGGGAGCACAACAGAGAACTCCTGAGAGACCAGGAGATCAGTGGGATGCAGACCCCAAATTCTCATAAAAAGACCATACTTAATGGTCTGACTGAGACCAGAGGAATCCCGGAGGCAACGCTCCCCAGACCTTCTGATGGCACAGGACAGGAACCATCCCCGAAGACAACTCATCAGGCATGAAAAGGACTGGTCAGCTGGGGGGAGAGAGATGCTGATGCAGAGTGAGCTAATTAAATCAGGTGGACACGGGAGAGTGTGTTGGCAACTCTTGACTGGAGGGGGGATGGGAAGATAGAGAGAGAGGGAAGCTGGCAAAATTGGCACGAAACGAGAGACTGAAAGGGCTGACTCAATAGGGGGAGAGCAAGTGGGAGAAGGGAGTAAGATGTATGTAAACTTACACGTGACAGACCGATTGGAATGGTAAATGTTCACTTGAAGCTTCATAAAAATTAATTAAAAAAAAGAAAGAAAACTACAAAGCTCTACTACAAGAAATTCAAAAGGACATACTTAAGTGGAAAAACATACCCTGCTCATGGATAGGAAGACTTAACATAGTAAAAATGTCTATTCTACCAAAAGCCATCTATACATACAATGCACTTCCGATCTAAATTCCAATCTCATTTTTTAAGGTGATAGAGCAACAAATCACCAACTTCATATGGAAGGGAAAGAAGCCTCGGATAAGCAAAGCATTACCGAAAAAGAAGAAGAAAGTGGGAGGCCTCACTCTACCTAATTTCAGAACCTATTATACAGCCACAGTAGTCAAAACAGCCTGGTATTGGTACAACAACAGGCACATAGACCAGTGGAACAGAATTGAGAACCCAGATATAAATCCATCCACATATGAGCAGCTGATATTTGACAAAGGCCCAGTGTCAGTTCATTGGGGAAAGGATAGTCTTTTTAACAAATGGTGCTGGCATAACTGGATATCCATTTGCAAAAAAATGAAACAGGACCCATACCTCACACCATGCACAAAAACTAACTCCAAGTGGTTCAAAGACCTAAACATAAAGACTAAAATGATAAAGATCATGGAAGAAAAAATAGGGACAACCTTAGGAGCCCTAATACAAGGCATAAACAGAATACAAAACATTACCAAAAGTGACGAAGAGAAACCAGATAACTGGGAGCTCCTAAAAATCAAACACCTATGCTCATCTAAAGACTTCACCAACAGAGTAAAAAGACCACCTACAGACTGGGAAAGAATTTTCAGCTATGACATCTCCGACCAGCGCCTGATCTCTAAAATCTATAGGATTCTGTCAAAACTCAACCACAAAAAGACAAACAACCCAATCAAGAAGTGGGCAAAGGATATGAACACACACTTCGCTAAAGAAGATATTCAGGCAGCTGACAGATACATGAGAAAATGCTCTCGATCATTAGCCATTAGAGAAATGCAAATTAAAACTACGATGAGATTCCATCTCACTCCAACAAGGCTGGCAATAATCCAAAAAACACCAAATAATAAATGTTGGAGAGGCTGCGGAGAGATTGGAACTCTTACACACTGCTGGTGGGAATGTAAAATGGTACAACCACTTTGGAAATCTATCTGGCGTTATCTTAAACAGTTAGCAATAGAACTACCATACAACCCAGAAATCCCACTCCTCGGAATATACCCTAGAGACACAAGAGCCTTCACACAAACAGATATCTGCACACCCATGTTTATGGCAGCTCTGTTTACAATAGCAAAAAGCTGGAAGCAACCAAGGTGTCCATCAACGGATGAATGGGTAAATAAATTGTGGAATATTCACACAATGGAATACTACGCATCGATAAAGAACAGTGACGAATACTGTGAAACATTTCATAACATGGAGGAACCTGGAAGGCATTATGCTGAGCGAAATCAGTCAGAGGCAAAAGGACAAATATTGTATAAGACCGCTCTTATAAGATCTTGAGAAATAGTACAAACTGAGAAGAACACATACTTTTGTGGTTACGAGGGGGGGAGGGAGGGAGGGAGGGAGGGAGAGGGTTTTTTTACTGATTAATTAGCAGATAAGAACTGCTTTAGGTGAAGGGAAGGACAACGCTCAATACATGGAAGGTCAGCTCAATTTGACTGGACCAAAAGCAAAGAAGTTTCCGGGATAAAATGAATGCTTCAAAGGTCAGCGGAGCAAGGGCGGGGGTTTGGGAACCATGGTTTAAGGGGAATTCTAAGTCAATTGGCAAAATAATTCAATTATGAAAACATTCTGCATCCCACTTTGAAATGTGGCGTCTGGGGTCTTAAATGCTAACAAGTGGCCATCTCAGATGCATCAATTGGTCTCAACCCACCTGGAGCAAAGGAGAATGAAGAACACCAAGGTCACACGACAACTAGGAGCCCAAGAGACAGAAAGGGCCACATGAACCAGAGACCTACATCATCCTGAGACCAGAAGAACTAGTTGGTGCCCGGCCACAATCGATGACTGCCCTGACAGGGAGCACAACAGAGAACTCCTGAGAGACCAGGAGATCAGTGGGATGCAGACCCCAAATTCTCATAAAAAGACCATACTTAATGGTCTGACTGAGACCAGAGGAATCCCGGAGGCAACGCTCCCCAGACCTTCTGATGGCACAGGACAGGAACCATCCCCGAAGACAACTCATCAGGCATGAAAAGGACTGGTCAGCTGGGGGGAGAGAGATGCTGATGCAGAGTGAGCTAATTAAATCAGGTGGACACGGGAGAGTGTGTTGGCAACTCTTGACTGGAGGGGGGATGGGAAGATAGAGAGAGAGGGAAGCTGGCAAAATTGGCACGAAACGAGAGACTGAAAGGGCTGACTCAATAGGGGGAGAGCAAGTGGGAGAAGGGAGTAAGATGTATGTAAACTTACACGTGACAGACCGATTGGAATGGTAAATGTTCACTTGAAGCTTCATAAAAATTAATTAAAAAAAAGAAAGAAAACTACAAAGCTCTACTACAAGAAATTCAAAAGGACATACTTAAGTGGAAAAACATACCCTGCTCATGGATAGGAAGACTTAACATAGTAAAAATGTCTATTCTACCAAAAGCCATCTATACATACAATGCACTTCCGATCTAAATTCCAATCTCATTTTTTAAGGTGATAGAGCAACAAATCACCAACTTCATATGGAAGGGAAAGAAGCCTCGGATAAGCAAAGCATTACCGAAAAAGAAGAAGAAAGTGGGAGGCCTCACTCTACCTAATTTCAGAACCTATTATACAGCCACAGTAGTCAAAACAGCCTGGTATTGGTACAACAACAGGCACATAGACCAGTGGAACAGAATTGAGAACCCAGATATAAATCCATCCACATATGAGCAGCTGATATTTGACAAAGGCCCAGTGTCAGTTAATTGGGGAAAGGATAGTCTTTTTAACAAATGGTGCTGGCATAACTGGATATCCATTTGCAAAAAAATGAAACAGGACCCATACCTCACACCATGCACAAAAACTAACTCCAAGTGGTTCAAAGACCTAAACATAAAGACTAAAACGATAAAGATCATGGAAGAAAAAATAGGGACAACCTTAGGAGCCCTAATACAAGGCATAAACAGAATACAAAACATTACCAAAAGTGACGAAGAGAAACCAGATAACTGGGAGCTCCTAAAAATCAAACACCTATGCTCATCTAAAGACTTCACCAAAAGAGTAAAAAGACCACCTACAGACTGGGAAAGAATTTTCAGCTATGACATCTCCGACCAGCGCCTGATCTCTAAAATCTATAGGATTCTGTCAAAACTCAACCACAAAAAGACAAACAACCCAATCAAGAAGTGGGCAGAGCATATGAACACACACTTCGCTAAAGAAGATATTCAGGCAGCTGACAGATACATGAGAAAATGCTCTCGATCATTAGCCATTAGAGAAATGCAAATTAAAACTACGATGAGATTCCATCTCACTCCAACAAGGCTGGCAATAATCCAAAAAACACCAAATAATAAATGTTGGAGAGGCTGCGGAGAGATTGGAACTCTTATACACTGCTGGTGGGAATGTAAAATGGTACAACCACTTTGGAAATCTATCTGGCGTTATCTTAAACAGTTAGCAATAGAACTACCATACAACCCAGAAATCCCACTCCTCGGAATATACCCTAGAGACACAAGAGCCTTCACACAAACAGATATATGCACACCCATGTTTATGGCAGCTCTGTTTACAATAGCAAAAAGCTGGAAGCAACCAAGGTGTCCATCAACGGATGAATGGGTAAATAAATTGTGGTATATTCACACAATGGACTACTACGCATCGATAAAGAACAGTGACGAATACTGTGAAACATTTCATAACATGGAGGAACCTGGAAGGCATTATGCTGAGCGAAATCAGTCAGAGGCAAAAGGACAAATATTGTATAAGACCGCTCTTATACGATCTTGAGAAATAGTACAAACTGAGAAGAACACATACTTTTGTGGTTACGAGGGGGGGAGGGAGGGAGGGAGGGAGGGAGAGGGTTTTTTTCCTGATTAATTAGCAGATAAGAACTGCTTTAGGTGAAGGGAAGGACAACACTCAATACATGGAAGGTCAGCTCAATTTGACTGGACCAAAAGGAAAGAAGTTTCCGGGATAAAATGAATGCTTCAAAGGTCAGCGGAGCAAGGGCGGGGGTTTGGGAACCATGGTTTAAGGGGAATTCTAAGTCAATTGGCAAAATAATTCAATTATGAAAACATTCTGCATCCCACTTTGAAATGTGGCGTCTGGGGTCTTAAATGCTAACAAGCGGCCATCTGAGATGCATCAATTGGTCTCAACCCACCTGGAGCAAAGGAGAATGAAGAACACCAAGGTCACGCGACAACTAGGAGCCCAAGAGACAGAAAGGGCCACATGAACCAGAGACCTACATCATCCTGAGACCAGAAGAACTAGTTGGTGCCCGGCCACAATCGATGACTGCCCTGACAGGGAGCACAACAGAGAACTCCTGAGAGACCAGGAGATCAGTGGGATGCAGACCCCAAATTCTCATAAAAAGACCATACTTAATGGTCTGACTGAGACCAGAGGAATCCCGGAGGCAACGCTCCCCAGACCTTCTGATGGCACAGGACAGGAACCATCCCCGAAGACAACTCATCAGGCATGAAAAGGACTGGTCAGCTGGGGGGAGAGAGATGCTGATGAAGAGGGAGCTAATTAAATCAGGTGGACACGGGAGAGTGTGTTGGCAACTCTTGACTGGAGGGGGGATGGGAAGATAGAGAGAGAGGGAAGCTGGCAAAATTGGCACGAAACGAGAGACTGAAAGGGCTGACTCAATAGGGGGAGAGCAAGTGGGAGAAGGGAGTAAGATGTATGTAAACTTACATGTGACAGACCGATTGGAATGGTAAATGTTCACTTGAAGCTTCATAAAAATTAATTAAAAAAAAAAAAAAAGAAAGAAAACTACAAAGCTCTACTACAAGAAATTCAAAAGGACATACTTAAGTGGAAAAACATACCCTGCTCATGGATAGGAAGACTTAACATAGTAAAAATGTCTATTCTACCAAAAGCCATCTATACATACAATGCACTTCCGATCCAAATTCCAATCTCATTTTTTAAGGTGATAGAGCAACAAATCACCAACTTCATATGGAAGGGAAAGAAGCCTCGGATAAGCAAAGCATTACCGAAAAAGAAGAAGAAAGTGGGAGGCCTCACTCTACCTAATTTCAGAACCTATTATACAGCCACAGTAGTCAAAACAGCCTGGTATTGGTACAACAACAGGCACATAGACCAGTGGAACAGAATTGAGAACCCAGATATAAATCCATCCACATATGAGCAGCTGATATTTGACAAAGGCCCAGTGTCAGTTAATTGGGGAAAGGATAGTCTTTTTAACAAATGGTGCTGGCATAACTGGATATCCATTTGCAAAAAAATGAAACAGGACCCATACCTCACACCATGCACAAAAACTAACTCCAAGTGGTTCAAAGACCTAAACATAAAGACTAAAACGATAAAGATCATGGAAGAAAAAATAGGGACAACCTTAGGAGCCCTAATACAAGGCATAAACAGAATACAAAACATTACCAAAAGTGACGAAGAGAAACCAGATAACTGGGAGCTCCTAAAAATCAAACACCTATGCTCATCTAAAGACTTCACCAACAGAGTAAAAAGACCACCTACAGACTGGGAAAGAATTTTCAGCTATGACATCTCCGACCAGCGCCTGATCTCTAAAATCTATAGGATTCTGTCAAAACTCAACCACAAAAAGACAAACAACCCAATCAAGAAGTGGGCAACGGATATGAACACACACTTCGCTAAAGAAGATATTCAGGCAGCTGACAGATACATGAGAAAATGCTCTCGATCATTAGCCATTAGAGAAATGCAAATTAAAACTACGATGAGATTCCATCTCACTCCAACAAGGCTGGCAATAATCCAAAAAACACCAAATAATAAATGTTGGAGAGGCTGCGGAGAGATTGGAACTCTTATACACTGCTGGTGGGAATGTAAAATGGTACAACCACTTTGGAAATCTATCTGGCGTTATCTTAAACAGTTAGCAATAGAACTACCATACAACCCAGAAATCCCACTCCTCGGAATATACCCTAGAGACACAAGAGCCTTCACACAAACAGATATCTGCACACCCATGTTTATGGCAGCTCTGTTTACAATAGCAAAAAGCTGGAAGCAACCAAGGTGTCCATCAACGGATGAATGGGTAAATAAATTGTGGAATATTCACACAATGGAATACTACGCATCGATAAAGAACAGTGACGAATACTGTGAAACATTTCATAACATGGAGGAACCTGGAAGGCATTATGCTGAGCGAAATCAGTCAGAGGCAAAAGGACAAATATTGTATAAGACCGCTCTTATAAGATCTTGAGAAATAGTACAAACTGAGAAGAACACATACTTTTGTGGTTACGAGGGGGGGAGGGAGGGAGGGAGGGAGGGAGAGGGTTTTTTTACTGATTAATTAGCAGATAAGAACTGCTTTAGGTGAAGGGAAGGACAACGCTCAATACATGGAAGGTCAGCTCAATTTGACTGGACCAAAAGCAAAGAAGTTTCCGGGATAAAATGAATGCTTCAAAGGTCAGCGGAGCAAGGGCGGGGGTTTGGGAACCATTTTTTAAGGGGAATTCTAAGTCAATTGGCAAAATAATTCAATTATGAAAACATTCTGCATCCCACTTTGAAATGTGGCGTCTGGGGTCTTAAATGCTAACAAGCGGCCATCTGAGATGCATCAATTGGTCTCAACCCACCTGGAGCAAAGGAGAATGAAGAACACCAAGGTCACGCGACAACTAGGAGCCCAAGAGACAGAAAGGGCCACATGAACCAGAGACCTACATCATCCTGAGACCAGAAGAACTAGTTGGTGCCCGGCCACAATCGATGACTGCCCTGACAGGGAGCACAACAGAGAACTCCTGAGAGACCAGGAGATCAGTGGGATGCAGACCCCAAATTCTCATAAAAAGACCATACTTAATGGTCTGACTGAGACCAGAGGAATCCCGGAGGCAACGCTCCCCAGACCTTCTGATGGCACAGGACAGGAACCATCCCCGAAGACAACTCATCAGGCATGAAAAGGACTGGTCAGCTGGGGGGAGAGAGATGCTGATGCAGAGTGAGCTAATTAAATCAGGTGGACACGGGAGAGTGTGTTGGCAACTCTTGACTGGAGGGGGGATGGGAAGATAGAGAGAGAGGGAAGCTGGCAAAATTGGCACGAAACGAGAGACTGAAAGGGCTGACTCAATAGGGGGAGAGCAAGTGGGAGAAGGGAGTAAGATGTATGTAAACTTACACGTGACAGACCGATTGGAATGGTAAATGTTCACTTGAAGCTTCATAAAAATTAATTAAAAAAAAGAAAGAAAACTACAAAGCTCTACTACAAGAAATTCAAAAGGACATACTTAAGTGGAAAAACATACCCTGCTCATGGATAGGAAGACTTAACATAGTAAAAATGTCTATTCTACCAAAAGCCATCTATACATACAATGCACTTCCGATCTAAATTCCAATCTCATTTTTTAAGGTGATAGAGCAACAAATCACCAACTTCATATGGAAGGGAAAGAAGCCTCGGATAAGCAAAGCATTACCGAAAAAGAAGAAGAAAGTGGGAGGCCTCACTCTACCTAATTTCAGAACCTATTATACAGCCACAGTAGTCAAAACAGCCTGGTATTGGTACAACAACAGGCACATAGACCAGTGGAACAGAATTGAGAACCCAGATATAAATCCATCCACATATGAGCAGCTGATATTTGACAAAGGCCCAGTGTCAGTTAATTGGGGAAAGGATAGTCTTTTTAACAAATGGTGCTGGCATAACTGGATATCCATTTGCAAAAAAATGAAACAGGACCCATACCTCACACCATGCACAAAAACTAACTCCAAGTGGTTCAAAGACCTAAACATAAAGACTAAAACGATAAAGATCATGGAAGAAAAAATAGGGACAACCTTAGGAGCCCTAATACAAGGCATAAACAGAATACAAAACATTACCAAAAGTGACGAAGAGAAACCAGATAACTGGGAGCTCCTAAAAATCAAACACCTATGCTCATCTAAAGACTTCACCAAAAGAGTAAAAAGACCACCTACAGACTGGGAAAGAATTTTCAGCTATGACATCTCCGACCAGCGCCTGATCTCTAAAATCTATAGGATTCTGTCAAAACTCAACCACAAAAAGACAAACAACCCAATCAAGAAGTGGGCAGAGCATATGAACACACACTTCGCTAAAGAAGATATTCAGGCAGCTGACAGATACATGAGAAAATGCTCTCGATCATTAGCCATTAGAGAAATGCAAATTAAAACTACGATGAGATTCCATCTCACTCCAACAAGGCTGGCAATAATCCAAAAAACACCAAATAATAAATGTTGGAGAGGCTGCGGAGAGATTGGAACTCTTATACACTGCTGGTGGGAATGTAAAATGGTACAACCACTTTGGAAATCTATCTGGCGTTATCTTAAACAGTTAGCAATAGAACTACCATACAACCCAGAAATCCCACTCCTCGGAATATACCCTAGAGACACAAGAGCCTTCACACAAACAGATATCTGCACACCCATGTTTATGGCAGCTCTGTTTACAATAGCAAAAAGCTGGAAGCAACCAAGGTGTCCATCAACGGATGAATGGGTAAATAAATTGTGGAATATTCACACAATGGACTACTACGCATCGATAAAGAACAGTGACGAATACTGTGAAACATTTCATAACATGGAGGAACCTGGAAGGCATTATGCTGAGCGAAATCAGTCAGAGGCAAAAGGACAAATATTGTATAAGACCGCTCTTATAAGATCTTGAGAAATAGTACAAACTGAGAAGAACACATACTTTTGTGGTTACGAGGGGGGGAGGGAGGGAGGGAGGGAGGGAGAGGGTTTTTTTACTGATTAATTAGCAGATAAGAACTGCTTTAGGTGAAGGGAAGGACAACGCTCAATACATGGAAGGTCAGCTCAATTTGACTGGACCAAAAGCA
Source organism: Elephas maximus indicus (assembly GCF_024166365.1). Classification (NCBI taxonomy): domain Eukaryota; kingdom Metazoa; phylum Chordata; class Mammalia; order Proboscidea; family Elephantidae; genus Elephas; species Elephas maximus. The sequence goes on from NC_064846.1 coordinate 171,150,075, forward strand.
AAGAAGTTTCCGGGATAAAATGAATGCTTCAAAGGTCAGCGGAGCAAGGGCGGGGGTTTGGGAACCATTTTTTAAGGGGAATTCTAAGTCAATTGGCAAAATAATTCAATTATGAAAACATTCTGCATCCCACTTTGAAATGTGGCGTCTGGGGTCTTAAATGCTAACAAGCGGCCATCTGAGATGCATCAATTGGTCTCAACCCACCTGGAGCAAAGGAGAATGAAGAACACCAAGGTCACGCGACAACTAGGAGCCCAAGAGACAGAAAGGGCCACATGAACCAGAGACCTACATCATCCTGAGACCAGAAGAACTAGTTGGTGCCCGGCCACAATCGATGACTGCCCTGACAGGGAGCACAACAGAGAACTCCTGAGAGACCAGGAGATCAGTGGGATGCAGACCCCAAATTCTCATAAAAAGACCATACTTAATGGTCTGACTGAGACCAGAGGAATCCCGGAGGCAACGCTCCCCAGACCTTCTGATGGCACAGGACAGGAACCATCCCCGAAGACAACTCATCAGGCATGAAAAGGACTGGTCAGCTGGGGGGAGAGAGATGCTGATGCAGAGTGAGCTAATTAAATCAGGTGGACACGGGAGAGTGTGTTGGCAACTCTTGACTGGAGGGGGGATGGGAAGATAGAGAGAGAGGGAAGCTGGCAAAATTGGCACGAAACGAGAGACTGAAAGGGCTGACTCAATAGGGGGAGAGCAAGTGGGAGAAGGGAGTAAGATGTATGTAAACTTACACGTGACAGACCGATTGGAATGGTAAATGTTCACTTGAAGCTTCATAAAAATTAATTAAAAAAAAGAAAGAAAACTACAAAGCTCTACTACAAGAAATTCAAAAGGACATACTTAAGTGGAAAAACATACCCTGCTCATGGATAGGAAGACTTAACATAGTAAAAATGTCTATTCTACCAAAAGCCATCTATACATACAATGCACTTCCGATCCAAATTCCAATCTCATTTTTTAAGGTGATAGAGCAACAAATCACCAACTTCATATGGAAGGGAAAGAAGCCTCGGATAAGCAAAGCATTACCGAAAAAGAAGAAGAAAGTGGGAGGCCTCACTCTACCTAATTTCAGAACCTATTATACAGCCACAGTAGTCAAAACAGCCTGGTATTGGTACAACAACAGGCACATAGACCAGTGGAACAGAATTGAGAACCCAGATATAAATCCATCCACATATGAGCAGCTGATATTTGACAAAGGCCCAGTGTCAGTTCATTGGGGAAAGGATAGTCTTTTTAACAAATGGTGCTGGCATAACTGGATATCCATTTGCAAAAAAATGAAACAGGACCCATACCTCACACCATGCACAAAAACTAACTCCAAGTGGTTCAAAGACCTAAACATAAAGACTAAAACGATAAAGATCATGGAAGAAAAAATAGGGACAACCTTAGGAGCCCTAATACAAGGCATAAACAGAATACAAAACATTACCAAAAGTGACGAAGAGAAACCAGATAACTGGGAGCTCCTAAAAATCAAACAGCTATGCTCATCTAAAGACTTCACCAACAGAGTAAAAAGACCACCTACAGACTGGGAAAGAATTTTCAGCTATGACATCTCCGACCAGCGCCTGATCTCTAAAATCTATAGGATTCTGTCAAAACTCAACCACAAAAAGACAAACAACCCAATCAAGAAGTGGGCAAAGGATATGAACACACACTTCGCTAAAGAAGATATTCAGGCAGCTGACAGATACATGAGAAAATGCTCTCGATCATTAGCCATTAGAGAAATGCAAATTAAAACTACGATGAGATTCCATCTCACTCCAACAAGGCTGGCAATAATCCAAAAAACACCAAATAATAAATGTTGGAGAGGCTGCGGAGAGATTGGAACTCTTATACACTGCTGGTGGGAATGTAAAATGGTACAACCACTTTGGAAATCTATCTGGCGTTATCTTAAACAGTTAGCAATAGAACTACCATACAACCCAGAAATCCCACTCCTCGGAATATACCCTAGAGACACAAGAGCCTTCACACAAACAGATATATGCACACCCATGTTTATGGCAGCTCTGTTTACAATAGCAAAAAGCTGGAAGCAACCAAGGTGTCCATCAACGGATGAATGGGTAAATAAATTGTGGAATATTCACACAATGGAATACTACGCATCGATAAAGAACAGTGACGAATACTGTGAAACATTTCATAACATGGAGGAACCTGGAAGGCATTATGCTGAGCGAAATCAGTCAGAGGCAAAAGGACAAATATTGTATAAGACCGCTCTTATAAGATCTTGAGAAATAGTACAAACTGAGAAGAACACATACTTTTGTGGTTACGAGGGGGGGAGGGAGGGAGGGAGGGAGGGAGAGGGTTTTTTTACTGATTAATTAGCAGATAAGAACTGCTTTAGGTGAAGGGAAGGACAACGCTCAATACATGGAAGGTCAGCTCAATTTGACTGGACCAAAAGCAAAGAACTTTCCGGGATAAAATGAATGCTTCAAAGGTCAGCGGAGCAAGGGCGGGGGTTTGGGAACCATGGTTTAAGGGGAATTCTAAGTCAATTGGCAAAATAATTCAATTATGAAAACATTCTGCATCCCACTTTGAAATGTGGCGTCTGGGGTCTTAAATGCTAACAAGTGGCCATCTCAGATGCATCAATTGGTCTCAACCCACCTGGAGCAAAGGAGAATGAAGAACACCAAGGTCACACGACAACTAGGAGCCCAAGAGACAGAAAGGGCCACATGAACCAGAGACCTACATCATCCTGAGACCAGAAGAACTAGTTGGTGCCCGGCCACAATCGATGACTGCCCTGACAGGGAGCACAACAGAGAACTCCTGAGAGACCAGGAGATCAGTGGGATGCAGACCCCAAATTCTCATAAAAAGACCATACTTAATGGTCTGACTGAGACCAGAGGAATCCCGGAGGCAACGCTCCCCAGACCTTCTGATGGCACAGGACAGGAACCATCCCCGAAGACAACTCATCAGGCATGAAAAGGACTGGTCAGCTGGGGGGAGAGAGATGCTGATGCAGAGTGAGCTAATTAAATCAGGTGGACACGGGAGAGTGTGTTGGCAACTCTTGACTGGAGGGGGGATGGGAAGATAGAGAGAGAGGGAAGCTGGCAAAATTGGCACGAAACGAGAGACTGAAAGGGCTGACTCAATAGGGGGAGAGCAAGTGGGAGAAGGGAGTAAGATGTATGTAAACTTACACGTGACAGACCGATTGGAATGGTAAATGTTCACTTGAAGCTTCATAAAAATTAATTAAAAAAAAGAAAGAAAACTACAAAGCTCTACTACAAGAAATTCAAAAGGACATACTTAAGTGGAAAAACATACCCTGCTCATGGATAGGAAGACTTAACATAGTAAAAATGTCTATTCTACCAAAAGCCATCTATACATACAATGCACTTCCGATCTAAATTCCAATCTCATTTTTTAAGGTGATAGAGCAACAAATCACCAACTTCATATGGAAGGGAAAGAAGCCTCGGATAAGCAAAGCATTACCGAAAAAGAAGAAGAAAGTGGGAGGCCTCACTCTACCTAATTTCAGAACCTATTATACAGCCACAGTAGTCAAAACAGCCTGGTATTGGTACAACAACAGGCACATAGACCAGTGGAACAGAATTGAGAACCCAGATATAAATCCATCCACATATGAGCAGCTGATATTTGACAAAGGCCCAGTGTCAGTTAATTGGGGAAAGGATAGTCTTTTTAACAAATGGTGCTGGCATAACTGGATATCCATTTGCAAAAAAATGAAACAGGACCCATACCTCACACCATGCACAAAAACTAACTCCAAGTGGTTCAAAGACCTAAACATAAAGACTAAAACGATAAAGATCATGGAAGAAAAAATAGGGACAACCTTAGGAGCCCTAATACAAGGCATAAACAGAATACAAAACATTACCAAAAGTGACGAAGAGAAACCAGATAACTGGGAGCTCCTAAAAATCAAACACCTATGCTCATCTAAAGACTTCACCAAAAGAGTAAAAAGACCACCTACAGACTGGGAAAGAATTTTCAGCTATGACATCTCCGACCAGCGCCTGATCTCTAAAATCTATAGGATTCTGTCAAAACTCAACCACAAAAAGACAAACAACCCAATCAAGAAGTGGGCAGAGCATATGAACACACACTTCGCTAAAGAAGATATTCAGGCAGCTGACAGATACATGAGAAAATGCTCTCGATCATTAGCCATTAGAGAAATGCAAATTAAAACTACGATGAGATTCCATCTCACTCCAACAAGGCTGGCAATAATCCAAAAAACACCAAATAATAAATGTTGGAGAGGCTGCGGAGAGATTGGAACTCTTATACACTGCTGGTGGGAATGTAAAATGGTACAACCACTTTGGAAATCTATCTGGCGTTATCTTAAACAGTTAGCAATAGAACTACCATACAACCCAGAAATCCCACTCCTCGGAATATACCCTAGAGACACAAGAGCCTTCACACAAACAGATATATGCACACCCATGTTTATGGCAGCTCTGTTTACAATAGCAAAAAGCTGGAAGCAACCAAGGTGTCCATCAACGGATGAATGGGTAAATAAATTGTGGTATATTCACACAATGGACTACTACGCATCGATAAAGAACAGTGACGAATACTGTGAAACATTTCATAACATGGAGGAACCTGGAAGGCATTATGCTGAGCGAAATCAGTCAGAGGCAAAAGGACAAATATTGTATAAGACCGCTCTTATACGATCTTGAGAAATAGTACAAACTGAGAAGAACACATACTTTTGTGGTTACGAGGGGGGGAGGGAGGGAGGGAGGGAGGGAGAGGGTTTTTTTCCTGATTAATTAGCAGATAAGAACTGCTTTAGGTGAAGGGAAGGACAACACTCAATACATGGAAGGTCAGCTCAATTTGACTGGACCAAAAGGAAAGAAGTTTCCGGGATAAAATGAATGCTTCAAAGGTCAGCGGAGCAAGGGCGGGGGTTTGGGAACCATGGTTTAAGGGGAATTCTAAGTCAATTGGCAAAATAATTCAATTATGAAAACATTCTGCATCCCACTTTGAAATGTGGCGTCTGGGGTCTTAAATGCTAACAAGCGGCCATCTGAGATGCATCAATTGGTCTCAACCCACCTGGAGCAAAGGAGAATGAAGAACACCAAGGTCACGCGACAACTAGGAGCCCAAGAGACAGAAAGGGCCACATGAACCAGAGACCTACATCATCCTGAGACCAGAAGAACTAGTTGGTGCCCGGCCACAATCGATGACTGCCCTGACAGGGAGCACAACAGAGAACTCCTGAGAGACCAGGAGATCAGTGGGATGCAGACCCCAAATTCTCATAAAAAGACCATACTTAATGGTCTGACTGAGACCAGAGGAATCCCGGAGGCAACGCTCCCCAGACCTTCTGATGGCACAGGACAGGAACCATCCCCGAAGACAACTCATCAGGCATGAAAAGGACTGGTCAGCTGGGGGGAGAGAGATGCTGATGAAGAGGGAGCTAATTAAATCAGGTGGACACGGGAGAGTGTGTTGGCAACTCTTGACTGGAGGGGGGATGGGAAGATAGAGAGAGAGGGAAGCTGGCAAAATTGGCACGAAACGAGAGACTGAAAGGGCTGACTCAATAGGGGGAGAGCAAGTGGGAGAAGGGAGTAAGATGTATGTAAACTTACATGTGACAGACCGATTGGAATGGTAAATGTTCACTTGAAGCTTCATAAAAATTAATTAAAAAAAAAAAAAAAGAAAGAAAACTACAAAGCTCTACTACAAGAAATTCAAAAGGACATACTTAAGTGGAAAAACATACCCTGCTCATGGATAGGAAGACTTAACATAGTAAAAATGTCTATTCTACCAAAAGCCATCTATACATACAATGCACTTCCGATCCAAATTCCAATCTCATTTTTTAAGGTGATAGAGCAACAAATCACCAACTTCATATGGAAGGGAAAGAAGCCTCGGATAAGCAAAGCATTACCGAAAAAGAAGAAGAAAGTGGGAGGCCTCACTCTACCTAATTTCAGAACCTATTATACAGCCACAGTAGTCAAAACAGCCTGGTATTGGTACAACAACAGGCACATAGACCAGTGGAACAGAATTGAGAACCCAGATATAAATCCATCCACATATGAGCAGCTGATATTTGACAAAGGCCCAGTGTCAGTTAATTGGGGAAAGGATAGTCTTTTTAACAAATGGTGCTGGCATAACTGGATATCCATTTGCAAAAAAATGAAACAGGACCCATACCTCACACCATGCACAAAAACTAACTCCAAGTGGTTCAAAGACCTAAACATAAAGACTAAAACGATAAAGATCATGGAAGAAAAAATAGGGACAACCTTAGGAGCCCTAATACAAGGCATAAACAGAATACAAAACATTACCAAAAGTGACGAAGAGAAACCAGATAACTGGGAGCTCCTAAAAATCAAACACCTATGCTCATCTAAAGACTTCACCAACAGAGTAAAAAGACCACCTACAGACTGGGAAAGAATTTTCAGCTATGACATCTCCGACCAGCGCCTGATCTCTAAAATCTATAGGATTCTGTCAAAACTCAACCACAAAAAGACAAACAACCCAATCAAGAAGTGGGCAACGGATATGAACACACACTTCGCTAAAGAAGATATTCAGGCAGCTGACAGATACATGAGAAAATGCTCTCGATCATTAGCCATTAGAGAAATGCAAATTAAAACTACGATGAGATTCCATCTCACTCCAACAAGGCTGGCAATAATCCAAAAAACACCAAATAATAAATGTTGGAGAGGCTGCGGAGAGATTGGAACTCTTATACACTGCTGGTGGGAATGTAAAATGGTACAACCACTTTGGAAATCTATCTGGCGTTATCTTAAACAGTTAGCAATAGAACTACCATACAACCCAGAAATCCCACTCCTCGGAATATACCCTAGAGACACAAGAGCCTTCACACAAACAGATATATGCACACCCATGTTTATGGCAGCTCTGTTTACAATAGCAAAAAGCTGGAAGCAACCAAGGTGTCCATCAACGGATGAATGGGTAAATAAATTGTGGAATATTCACACAATGGAATACTACGCATCGATAAAGAACAGTGACGAATACTGTGAAACATTTCATAACATGGAGGAACCTGGAAGGCATTATGCTGAGCGAAATCAGTCAGAGGCAAAAGGACAAATATTGTATAAGACCGCTCTTATAAGATCTTGAGAAATAGTACAAACTGAGAAGAACACATACTTTTGTGGTTACGAGGGGGGGAGGGAGGGAGGGAGGGAGGGAGAGGGTTTTTTTACTGATTAATTAGCAGATAAGAACTGCTTTAGGTGAAGGGAAGGACAACGCTCAATACATGGAAGGTCAGCTCAATTTGACTGGACCAAAAGCAAAGAAGTTTCCGGGATAAAATGAATGCTTCAAAGGTCAGCGGAGCAAGGGCGGGGGTTTGGGAACCATTTTTTAAGGGGAATTCTAAGTCAATTGGCAAAATAATTCAATTATGAAAACATTCTGCATCCCACTTTGAAATGTGGCGTCTGGGGTCTTAAATGCTAACAAGCGGCCATCTGAGATGCATCAATTGGTCTCAACCCACCTGGAGCAAAGGAGAATGAAGAACACCAAGGTCACGCGACAACTAGGAGCCCAAGAGACAGAAAGGGCCACATGAACCAGAGACCTACATCATCCTGAGACCAGAAGAACTAGTTGGTGCCCGGCCACAATCGATGACTGCCCTGACAGGGAGCACAACAGAGAACTCCTGAGAGACCAGGAGATCAGTGGGATGCAGACCCCAAATTCTCATAAAAAGACCATACTTAATGGTCTGACTGAGACCAGAGGAATCCCGGAGGCAACGCTCCCCAGACCTTCTGATGGCACAGGACAGGAACCATCCCCGAAGACAACTCATCAGGCATGAAAAGGACTGGTCAGCTGGGGGGAGAGAGATGCTGATGCAGAGTGAGCTAATTAAATCAGGTGGACACGGGAGAGTGTGTTGGCAACTCTTGACTGGAGGGGGGATGGGAAGATAGAGAGAGAGGGAAGCTGGCAAAATTGGCACGAAACGAGAGACTGAAAGGGCTGACTCAATAGGGGGAGAGCAAGTGGGAGAAGGGAGTAAGATGTATGTAAACTTACACGTGACAGACCGATTGGAATGGTAAATGTTCACTTGAAGCTTCATAAAAATTAATTAAAAAAAAGAAAGAAAACTACAAAGCTCTACTACAAGAAATTCAAAAGGACATACTTAAGTGGAAAAACATACCCTGCTCATGGATAGGAAGACTTAACATAGTAAAAATGTCTATTCTACCAAAAGCCATCTATACATACAATGCACTTCCGATCTAAATTCCAATCTCATTTTTTAAGGTGATAGAGCAACAAATCACCAACTTCATATGGAAGGGAAAGAAGCCTCGGATAAGCAAAGCATTACCGAAAAAGAAGAAGAAAGTGGGAGGCCTCACTCTACCTAATTTCAGAACCTATTATACAGCCACAGTAGTCAAAACAGCCTGGTATTGGTACAACAACAGGCACATAGACCAGTGGAACAGAATTGAGAACCCAGATATAAATCCATCCACATATGAGCAGCTGATATTTGACAAAGGCCCAGTGTCAGTTAATTGGGGAAAGGATAGTCTTTTTAACAAATGGTGCTGGCATAACTGGATATCCATTTGCAAAAAAATGAAACAGGACCCATACCTCACACCATGCACAAAAACTAACTCCAAGTGGTTCAAAGACCTAAACATAAAGACTAAAACGATAAAGATCATGGAAGAAAAAATAGGGACAACCTTAGGAGCCCTAATACAAGGCATAAACAGAATACAAAACATTACCAAAAGTGACGAAGAGAAACCAGATAACTGGGAGCTCCTAAAAATCAAACACCTATGCTCATCTAAAGACTTCACCAAAAGAGTAAAAAGACCACCTACAGACTGGGAAAGAATTTTCAGCTATGACATCTCCGACCAGCGCCTGATCTCTAAAATCTATAGGATTCTGTCAAAACTCAACCACAAAAAGACAAACAACCCAATCAAGAAGTGGGCAGAGCATATGAACACACACTTCGCTAAAGAAGATATTCAGGCAGCTGACAGATACATGAGAAAATGCTCTCGATCATTAGCCATTAGAGAAATGCAAATTAAAACTACGATGAGATTCCATCTCACTCCAACAAGGCTGGCAATAATCCAAAAAACACCAAATAATAAATGTTGGAGAGGCTGCGGAGAGATTGGAACTCTTATACACTGCTGGTGGGAATGTAAAATGGTACAACCACTTTGGAAATCTATCTGGCGTTATCTTAAACAGTTAGCAATAGAACTACCATACAACCCAGAAATCCCACTCCTCGGAATATACCCTAGAGACACAAGAGCCTTCACACAAACAGATATCTGCACACCCATGTTTATGGCAGCTCTGTTTACAATAGCAAAAAGCTGGAAGCAACCAAGGTGTCCATCAACGGATGAATGGGTAAATAAATTGTGGAATATTCACACAATGGACTACTACGCATCGATAAAGAACAGTGACGAATACTGTGAAACATTTCATAACATGGAGGAACCTGGAAGGCATTATGCTGAGCGAAATCAGTCAGAGGCAAAAGGACAAATATTGTATAAGACCGCTCTTATAAGATCTTGAGAAATAGTACAAACTGAGAAGAACACATACTTTTGTGGTTACGAGGGGGGGAGGGAGGGAGGGAGGGAGGGAGAGGGTTTTTTTACTGATTAATTAGCAGATAAGAACTGCTTTAGGTGAAGGGAAGGACAACGCTCAATACATGGAAGGTCAGCTCAATTTGACTGGACCAAAAGCAAAGAAGTTTCCGGGATAAAATGAATGCTTCAAAGGTCAGCGGAGCAAGGGCGGGGGTTTGGGAACCATTTTTTAAGGGGAATTCTAAGTCAATTGGCAAAATAATTCAATTATGAAAACATTCTGCATCCCACTTTGAAATGTGGCGTCTGGGGTCTTAAATGCTAACAAGCGGCCATCTGAGATGCATCAATTGGTCTCAACCCACCTGGAGCAAAGGAGAATGAAGAACACCAAGGTCACGCGACAACTAGGAGCCCAAGAGACAGAAAGGGCCACATGAACCAGAGACCTACATCATCCTGAGACCAGAAGAACTAGTTGGTGCCCGGCCACAATCGATGACTGCCCTGACAGGGAGCACAACAGAGAACTCCTGAGAGACCAGGAGATCAGTGGGATGCAGACCCCAAATTCTCATAAAAAGACCATACTTAATGGTCTGACTGAGACCAGAGGAATCCCGGAGGCAACGCTCCCCAGACCTTCTGATGGCACAGGACAGGAACCATCCCCGAAGACAACTCATCAGGCATGAAAAGGACTGGTCAGCTGGGGGGAGAGAGATGCTGATGCAGAGTGAGCTAATTAAATCAGGTGGACACGGGAGAGTGTGTTGGCAACTCTTGACTGGAGGGGGGATGGGAAGATAGAGAGAGAGGGAAGCTGGCAAAATTGGCACGAAACGAGAGACTGAAAGGGCTGACTCAATAGGGGGAGAGCAAGTGGGAGAAGGGAGTAAGATGTATGTAAACTTACACGTGACAGACCGATTGGAATGGTAAATGTTCACTTGAAGCTTCATAAAAATTAATTAAAAAAAAGAAAGAAAACTACAAAGCTCTACTACAAGAAATTCAAAAGGACATACTTAAGTGGAAAAACATACCCTGCTCATGGATAGGAAGACTTAACATAGTAAAAATGTCTATTCTACCAAAAGCCATCTATACATACAATGCACTTCCGATCCAAATTCCAATCTCATTTTTTAAGGTGATAGAGCAACAAATCACCAACTTCATATGGAAGGGAAAGAAGCCTCGGATAAGCAAAGCATTACCGAAAAAGAAGAAGAAAGTGGGAGGCCTCACTCTACCTAATTTCAGAACCTATTATACAGCCACAGTAGTCAAAACAGCCTGGTATTGGTACAACAACAGGCACATAGACCAGTGGAACAGAATTGAGAACCCAGATATAAATCCATCCACATATGAGCAGCTGATATTTGACAAAGGCCCAGTGTCAGTTAATTGGGGAAAGGATAGTCTTTTTAACAAATGGTGCTGGCATAACTGGATATCCATTTGCAAAAAAATGAAACAGGACCCATACCTCACACCATGCACAAAAACTAACTCCAAGTGGTTCAAAGACCTAAACATAAAGACTAAAACGATAAAGATCATGGAAGAAAAAATAGGGACAACCTTAGGAGCCCTAATACAAGGCATAAACAGAATACAAAACATTACCAAAAGTGACGAAGAGAAACCAGATAACTGGGAGCTCCTAAAAATCAAACACCTATGCTCATCTAAAGACTTCACCAACAGAGTAAAAAGACCACCTACAGACTGGGAAAGAATTTTCAGCTATGACATCTCCGACCAGCGCCTGATCTCTAAAATCTATAGGATTCTGTCAAAACTCAACCACAAAAAGACAAACAACCCAATCAAGAAGTGGGCAAAGGATATGAACACACACTTCGCTAAAGAAGATATTCAGGCAGCTGACAGATACATGAGAAAATGCTCTCGATCATTAGCCATTAGAGAAATGCAAATTAAAACTACGATGAGATTCCATCTCACTCCAACAAGGCTGGCAATAATCCAAAAAACACCAAATAATAAATGTTGGAGAGGCTGCGGAGAGATTGGAACTCTTATACACTGCTGGTGGGAATGTAAAATGGTACAACCACTTTGGAAATCTATCTGGCGTTATCTTAAACAGTTAGCAATAGAACTACCATACAACCCAGAAATCCCACTCCTCGGAATATACCCTAGAGACACAAGAGCCTTCACACAAACAGATATATGCACACCCATGTTTATGGCAGCTCTGTTTACAATAGCAAAAAGCTGGAAGCAACCAAGGTGTCCATCAACGGATGAATGGGTAAATAAATTGTGGAATATTCACACAATGGAATACTACGCATCGATAAAGAACAGTGACGAATACTGTGAAACATTTCATAACATGGAGGAACCTGGAAGGCATTATGCTGAGCGAAATCAGTCAGAGGCAAAAGGACAAATATTGTATAAGACCGCTCTTATAAGATCTTGAGAAATAGTACAAACTGAGAAGAACACATACTTTTGTGGTTACGAGGGGGGGAGGGAGGGAGGGAGGGAGGGAGAGGGTTTTTTTACTGATTAATTAGCAGATAAGAACTGCTTTAGGTGAAGGGAAGGACAACGCTCAATACATGGAAGGTCAGCTCAATTTGACTGGACCAAAAGCAAAGAACTTTCCGGGATAAAATGAATGCTTCAAAGGTCAGCGGAGCAAGGGCGGGGGTTTGGGAACCATGGTTTAAGGGGAATTCTAAGTCAATTGGCAAAATAATTCAATTATGAAAACATTCTGCATCCCACTTTGAAATGTGGCGTCTGGGGTCTTAAATGCTAACAAGCGGCCATCTGAGATGCATCAATTGGTCTCAACCCACCTGGAGCAAAGGAGAATGAAGAACACCAAGGTCACGCGACAACTAGGAGCCCAAGAGACAGAAAGGGCCACATGAACCAGAGACCGACATCATCCTGAGACCAGAAGAACTAGTTGGTGCCCGGCCACAATCGATGACTGCCCTGACAGGGAGCACAACAGAGAACTCCTGAGAGACCAGGAGATCAGTGGGATGCAGACCCCAAATTCTCATAAAAAGACCATACTTAATGGTCTGACTGAGACCAGAGGAATCCCGGAGGCAATGCTCCCCAGACCTTCTGATGGCACAGGACAGGAACCATCCCCGAAGACAACTCATCAGGCATGAAAAGGACTGGTCAGCTGGGGGGAGAGAGATGCTGATGAAGAGGGAGCTAATTAAATCAGGTGGACACGGGAGAGTGTGTTGGCAACTCTTGACTGGAGGGGGGATGGGAAGATAGAGAGAGAGGGAAGCTGGCAAAATTGGCACGAAACGAGAGACTGAAAGGGCTGACTCAATAGGGGGAGAGCAAGTGGGAGAAGGGAGTAAGATGTATGTAAACTTACATGTGACAGACCGATTGGAATGGTAAATGTTCACTTGAAGCCTCATAAAAATTAATTAAAAAAAAAAAGAAAGAAAGAAAACTACAAAGCTCTACTACAAGAAATTCAAAAGGACATACTTAAGTGGAAAAACATACCCTGCTCATGGATAGGAAGACTTAACATAGTAAAAATGTCTATTCTACCAAAAGCCATCTATACATACAATGCACTTCCGATCCAAATTCCAATCTCATTTTTTAAGGTGATAGAGCAACAAATCACCAACTTCATATGGAAGGGAAAGAAGCCTCGGATAAGCAAAGCATTACCGAAAAAGAAGAAGAAAGTGGGAGGCCTCACTCTACCTAATTTCAGAACCTATTATACAGCCACAGTAGTCAAAACAGCCTGGTATTGGTACAACAACAGGCACATAGACCAGTGGAACAGAATTGAGAACCCAGATATAAATCCATCCACATATGAGCAGCTGATATTTGACAAAGGCCCAGTGTCAGTTAATTGGGGAAAGGATAGTCTTTTTAACAAATGGTGCTGGCATAACTGGATATCCATTTGCAAAAAAATGAAACAGGACCCATACCTCACACCATGCACAAAAACTAACTCCAAGTGGTTCAAAGACCTAAACATAAAGACTAAAACGATAAAGATCATGGAAGAAAAAATAGGGACAACCTTAGGAGCCCTAATACAAGGCATAAACAGAATACAAAACATTACCAAAAGTGACGAAGAGAAACCAGATAACTGGGAGCTCCTAAAAATCAAACACCTATGCTCATCTAAAGACTTCACCAACAGAGTAAAAAGACCACCTACAGACTGGGAAAGAATTTTCAGCTATGACATCTCCGACCAGCGCCTGATCTCTAAAATCTATAGGATTCTGTCAAAACTCAACCACAAAAAGACAAACAACCCAATCAAGAAGTGGGCAAAGGATATGAACACACACTTCGCTAAAGAAGATATTCAGGCAGCTGACAGATACATGAGAAAATGCTCTCGATCATTAGCCATTAGAGAAATGCAAATTAAAACTACGATGAGATTCCATCTCACTCCAACAAGGCTGGCAATAATCCAAAAAACACCAAATAATAAATGTTGGAGAGGCTGCGGAGAGATTGGAACTCTTATACACTGCTGGTGGGAATGTAAAATGGTACAACCACTTTGGAAATCTATCTGGCGTTATCTTAAACAGTTAGCAATAGAACTACCATACAACCCAGAAATCCCACTCCTCGGAATATACCCTAGAGACACAAGAGCCTTCACACAAACAGATATATGCACACCCATGTTTATGGCAGCTCTGTTTACAATAGCAAAAAGCTGGAAGCAACCAAGGTGTCCATCAACGGATGAATGGGTAAATAAATTGTGGAATATTCACACAATGGAATACTACGCATCGATAAAGAACAGTGACGAATACTGTGAAACATTTCATAACATGGAGGAACCTGGAAGGCATTATGCTGAGCGAAATCAGTCAGAGGCAAAAGGACAAATATTGTATAAGACCGCTCTTATAAGATCTTGAGAAATAGTACAAACTGAGAAGAACACATACTTTTGTGGTTACGAGGGGGGGAGGGAGGGAGGGAGGGAGGGAGAGGGTTTTTTTACTGATTAATTAGCAGATAAGAACTGCTTTAGGTGAAGGGAAGGACAACGCTCAATACATGGAAGGTCAGCTCAATTTGACTGGACCAAAAGCAAAGAACTTTCCGGGATAAAATGAATGCTTCAAAGGTCAGCGGAGCAAGGGCGGGGGTTTGGGAACCATGGTTTAAGGGGAATTCTAAGTCAATTGGCAAAATAATTCAATTATGAAAACATTCTGCATCCCACTTTGAAATGTGGCGTCTGGGGTCTTAAATGCTAACAAGCGGCCATCTGAGATGCATCAATTGGTCTCAACCCACCTGGAGCAAAGGAGAATGAAGAACACCAAGGTCACGCGACAACTAGGAGCCCAAGAGACAGAAAGGGCCACATGAACCAGAGACCGACATCATCCTGAGACCAGAAGAACTAGTTGGTGCCCGGCCACAATCGATGACTGCCCTGACAGGGAGCACAACAGAGAACTCCTGAGAGACCAGGAGATCAGTGGGATGCAGACCCCAAATTCTCATAAAAAGACCATACTTAATGGTCTGACTGAGACCAGAGGAATCCCGGAGGCAATGCTCCCCAGACCTTCTGATGGCACAGGACAGGAACCATCCCCGAAGACAACTCATCAGGCATGAAAAGGACTGGTCAGCTGGGGGGAGAGAGATGCTGATGAAGAGGGAGCTAATTAAATCAGGTGGACACGGGAGAGTGTGTTGGCAACTCTTGACTGGAGGGGGGATGGGAAGATAGAGAGAGAGGGAAGCTGGCAAAATTGGCACGAAACGAGAGACTGAAAGGGCTGACTCAATAGGGGGAGAGCAAGTGGGAGAAGGGAGTAAGATGTATGTAAACTTACATGTGACAGACCGATTGGAATGGTAAATGTTCACTTGAAGCCTCATAAAAATTAATTAAAAAAAAAAAGAAAGAAAGAAAACTACAAAGCTCTACTACAAGAAATTCAAAAGGACATACTTAAGTGGAAAAACATACCCTGCTCATGGATAGGAAGACTTAACATAGTAAAAATGTCTATTCTACCAAAAGCCATCTATACATACAATGCACTTCCGATCCAAATTCCAATCTCATTTTTTAAGGTGATAGAGCAACAAATCACCAACTTCATATGGAAGGGAAAGAAGCCTCGGATAAGCAAAGCATTACCGAAAAAGAAGAAGAAAGTGGGAGGCCTCACTCTACCTAATTTCAGAACCTATTATACAGCCACAGTAGTCAAAACAGCCTGGTATTGGTACAACAACAGGCACATAGACCAGTGGAACAGAATTGAGAACCCAGATATAAATCCATCCACATATGAGCAGCTGATATTTGACAAAGGCCCAGTGTCAGTTAATTGGGGAAAGGATAGTCTTTTTAACAAATGGTGCTGGCATAACTGGATATCCATTTGCAAAAAAATGAAACAGGACCCATACCTCACACCATGCACAAAAACTAACTCCAAGTGGTTCAAAGACCTAAACATAAAGACTAAAACGATAAAGATCATGGAAGAAAAAATAGGGACAACCTTAGGAGCCCTAATACAAGGCATAAACAGAATACAAAACATTACCAAAAGTGACGAAGAGAAACCAGATAACTGGGAGCTCCTAAAAATCAAACAGCTATGCTCATCTAAAGACTTCACCAACAGAGTAAAAAGACCACCTACAGACTGGGAAAGAATTTTCAGCTATGACATCTCCGACCAGCGCCTGATCTCTAAAATCTATAGGATTCTGTCAAAACTCAACCACAAAAAGACAAACAACCCAATCAAGAAGTGGGCAAAGGATATGAACACACACTTCGCTAAAGAAGATATTCAGGCAGCTGACAGATACATGAGAAAATGCTCTCGATCATTAGCCATTAGAGAAATGCAAATTAAAACTACGATGAGATTCCATCTCACTCCAACAAGGCTGGCAATAATCCAAAAAACACCAAATAATAAATGTTGGAGAGGCTGCGGAGAGATTGGAACTCTTATACACTGCTGGTGGGAATGTAAAATGGTACAACCACTTTGGAAATCTATCTGGCGTTATCTTAAACAGTTAGCAATAGAACTACCATACAACCCAGAAATCCCACTCCTCGGAATATACCCTAGAGACACAAGAGCCTTCACACAAACAGATATATGCACACCCATGTTTATGGCAGCTCTGTTTACAATAGCAAAAAGCTGGAAGCAACCAAGGTGTCCATCAACGGATGAATGGGTAAATAAATTGTGGAATATTCACACAATGGAATACTACGCATCGATAAAGAACAGTGACGAATACTGTGAAACATTTCATAACATGGAGGAACCTGGAAGGCATTATGCTGAGCGAAATCAGTCAGAGGCAAAAGGACAAATATTGTATAAGACCGCTCTTATAAGATCTTGAGAAATAGTACAAACTGAGAAGAACACATACTTTTGTGGTTACGAGGGGGGGAGGGAGGGAGGGAGGGAGGGAGAGGGTTTTTTTACTGATTAATTAGCAGATAAGAACTGCTTTAGGTGAAGGGAAGGACAACGCTCAATACATGGAAGGTCAGCTCAATTTGACTGGACCAAAAGCAAAGAACTTTCCGGGATAAAATGAATGCTTCAAAGGTCAGCGGAGCAAGGGCGGGGGTTTGGGAACCATGGTTTAAGGGGAATTCTAAGTCAATTGGCAAAATAATTCAATTATGAAAACATTCTGCATCCCACTTTGAAATGTGGCGTCTGGGGTCTTAAATGCTAACAAGCGGCCATCTGAGATGCATCAATTGGTCTCAACCCACCTGGAGCAAAGGAGAATGAAGAACACCAAGGTCACGCGACAACTAGGAGCCCAAGAGACAGAAAGGGCCACATGAACCAGAGACCGACATCATCCTGAGACCAGAAGAACTAGTTGGTGCCCGGCCACAATCGATGACTGCCCTGACAGGGAGCACAACAGAGAACTCCTGAGAGACCAGGAGATCAGTGGGATGCAGACCCCAAATTCTCATAAAAAGACCATACTTAATGGTCTGACTGAGACCAGAGGAATCCCGGAGGCAATGCTCCCCAGACCTTCTGATGGCACAGGACAGGAACCATCCCCGAAGACAACTCATCAGGCATGAAAAGGACTGGTCAGCTGGGGGGAGAGAGATGCTGATGAAGAGGGAGCTAATTAAATCAGGTGGACACGGGAGAGTGTGTTGGCAACTCTTGACTGGAGGGGGGATGGGAAGATAGAGAGAGAGGGAAGCTGGCAAAATTGGCACGAAACGAGAGACTGAAAGGGCTGACTCAATAGGGGGAGAGCAAGTGGGAGAAGGGAGTAAGATGTATGTAAACTTACATGTGACAGACCGATTGGAATGGTAAATGTTCACTTGAAGCCTCATAAAAATTAATTAAAAAAAAAAAGAAAGAAAGAAAACTACAAAGCTCTACTACAAGAAATTCAAAAGGACATACTTAAGTGGAAAAACATACCCTGCTCATGGATAGGAAGACTTAACATAGTAAAAATGTCTATTCTACCAAAAGCCATCTATACATACAATGCACTTCCGATCCAAATTCCAATCTCATTTTTTAAGGTGATAGAGCAACAAATCACCAACTTCATATGGAAGGGAAAGAAGCCTCGGATAAGCAAAGCATTACCGAAAAAGAAGAAGAAAGTGGGAGGCCTCACTCTACCTAATTTCAGAACCTATTATACAGCCACAGTAGTCAAAACAGCCTGGTATTGGTACAACAACAGGCACATAGACCAGTGGAACAGAATTGAGAACCCAGATATAAATCCATCCACATATGAGCAGCTGATATTTGACAAAGGCCCAGTGTCAGTTAATTGGGGAAAGGATAGTCTTTTTAACAAATGGTGCTGGCATAACTGGATATCCATTTGCAAAAAAATGAAACAGGACCCATACCTCACACCATGCACAAAAACTAACTCCAAGTGGTTCAAAGACCTAAACATAAAGACTAAAACGATAAAGATCATGGAAGAAAAAATAGGGACAACCTTAGGAGCCCTAATACAAGGCATAAACAGAATACAAAACATTACCAAAAGTGACGAAGAGAAACCAGATAACTGGGAGCTCCTAAAAATCAAACACCTATGCTCATCTAAAGACTTCACCAACAGAGTAAAAAGACCACCTACAGACTGGGAAAGAATTTTCAGCTATGACATCTCCGACCAGCGCCTGATCTCTAAAATCTATAGGATTCTGTCAAAACTCAACCACAAAAAGACAAACAACCCAATCAAGAAGTGGGCAAAGGATATGAACACACACTTCGCTAAAGAAGATATTCAGGCAGCTGACAGATACATGAGAAAATGCTCTCGATCATTAGCCATTAGAGAAATGCAAATTAAAACTACGATGAGATTCCATCTCACTCCAACAAGGCTGGCAATAATCCAAAAAACACCAAATAATAAATGTTGGAGAGGCTGCGGAGAGATTGGAACTCTTATACACTGCTGGTGGGAATGTAAAATGGTACAACCACTTTGGAAATCTATCTGGCGTTATCTTAAACAGTTAGCAATAGAACTACCATACAACCCAGAAATCCCACTCCTCGGAATATACCCTAGAGACACAAGAGCCTTCACACAAACAGATATATGCACACCCATGTTTATGGCAGCTCTGTTTACAATAGCAAAAAGCTGGAAGCAACCAAGGTGTCCATCAACGGATGAATGGGTAAATAAATTGTGGAATATTCACACAATGGAATACTACGCATCGATAAAGAACAGTGACGAATACTGTGAAACATTTCATAACATGGAGGAACCTGGAAGGCATTATGCTGAGCGAAATCAGTCAGAGGCAAAAGGACAAATATTGTATAAGACCGCTCTTATAAGATCTTGAGAAATAGTACAAACTGAGAAGAACACATACTTTTGTGGTTACGAGGGGGGGAGGGAGGGAGGGAGGGAGGGAGAGGGTTTTTTTACTGATTAATTAGCAGATAAGAACTGCTTTAGGTGAAGGGAAGGACAACGCTCAATACATGGAAGGTCAGCTCAATTTGACTGGACCAAAAGCAAAGAACTTTCCGGGATAAAATGAATGCTTCAAAGGTCAGCGGAGCAAGGGCGGGGGTTTGGGAACCATGGTTTAAGGGGAATTCTAAGTCAATTGGCAAAATAATTCAATTATGAAAACATTCTGCATCCCACTTTGAAATGTGGCGTCTGGGGTCTTAAATGCTAACAAGCGGCCATCTGAGATGCATCAATTGGTCTCAACCCACCTGGAGCAAAGGAGAATGAAGAACACCAAGGTCACGCGACAACTAGGAGCCCAAGAGACAGAAAGGGCCACATGAACCAGAGACCGACATCATCCTGAGACCAGAAGAACTAGTTGGTGCCCGGCCACAATCGATGACTGCCCTGACAGGGAGCACAACAGAGAACTCCTGAGAGACCAGGAGATCAGTGGGATGCAGACCCCAAATTCTCATAAAAAGACCATACTTAATGGTCTGACTGAGACCAGAGGAATCCCGGAGGCAATGCTCCCCAGACCTTCTGATGGCACAGGACAGGAACCATCCCCGAAGACAACTCATCAGGCATGAAAAGGACTGGTCAGCTGGGGGGAGAGAGATGCTGATGAAGAGGGAGCTAATTAAATCAGGTGGACACGGGAGAGTGTGTTGGCAACTCTTGACTGGAGGGGGGATGGGAAGATAGAGAGAGAGGGAAGCTGGCAAAATTGGCACGAAACGAGAGACTGAAAGGGCTGACTCAATAGGGGGAGAGCAAGTGGGAGAAGGGAGTAAGATGTATGTAAACTTACATGTGACAGACCGATTGGAATGGTAAATGTTCACTTGAAGCCTCATAAAAATTAATTAAAAAAAAAAAGAAAGAAAGAAAACTACAAAGCTCTACTACAAGAAATTCAAAAGGACATACTTAAGTGGAAAAACATACCCTGCTCATGGATAGGAAGACTTAACATAGTAAAAATGTCTATTCTACCAAAAGCCATCTATACATACAATGCACTTCCGATCCAAATTCCAATCTCATTTTTTAAGGTGATAGAGCAACAAATCACCAACTTCATATGGAAGGGAAAGAAGCCTCGGATAAGCAAAGCATTACCGAAAAAGAAGAAGAAAGTGGGAGGCCTCACTCTACCTAATTTCAGAACCTATTATACAGCCACAGTAGTCAAAACAGCCTGGTATTGGTACAACAACAGGCACATAGACCAGTGGAACAGAATTGAGAACCCAGATATAAATCCATCCACATATGAGCAGCTGATATTTGACAAAGGCCCAGTGTCAGTTAATTGGGGAAAGGATAGTCTTTTTAACAAATGGTGCTGGCATAACTGGATATCCATTTGCAAAAAAATGAAACAGGACCCATACCTCACACCATGCACAAAAACTAACTCCAAGTGGTTCAAAGACCTAAACATAAAGACTAAAACGATAAAGATCATGGAAGAAAAAATAGGGACAACCTTAGGAGCCCTAATACAAGGCATAAACAGAATACAAAACATTACCAAAAGTGACGAAGAGAAACCAGATAACTGGGAGCTCCTAAAAATCAAACACCTATGCTCATCTAAAGACTTCACCAACAGAGTAAAAAGACCACCTACAGACTGGGAAAGAATTTTCAGCTATGACATCTCCGACCAGCGCCTGATCTCTAAAATCTATAGGATTCTGTCAAAACTCAACCACAAAAAGACAAACAACCCAATCAAGAAGTGGGCAAAGGATATGAACACACACTTCGCTAAAGAAGATATTCAGGCAGCTGACAGATACATGAGAAAATGCTCTCGATCATTAGCCATTAGAGAAATGCAAATTAAAACTACGATGAGATTCCATCTCACTCCAACAAGGCTGGCAATAATCCAAAAAACACCAAATAATAAATGTTGGAGAGGCTGCGGAGAGATTGGAACTCTTATACACTGCTGGTGGGAATGTAAAATGGTACAACCACTTTGGAAATCTATCTGGCGTTATCTTAAACAGTTAGCAATAGAACTACCATACAACCCAGAAATCCCACTCCTCGGAATATACCCTAGAGACACAAGAGCCTTCACACAAACAGATATATGCACACCCATGTTTATGGCAGCTCTGTTTACAATAGCAAAAAGCTGGAAGCAACCAAGGTGTCCATCAACGGATGAATGGGTAAATAAATTGTGGTATATTCACACAATGGAATACTACGCATCGATAAAGAACAGTGACGAATACTGTAAAACATTTCATAACATGGAGGAACCTGGAAGGCATTATGCTCAGCGAAATCAGTCAGAGGCAAAAGGACAAATATTGTATAAGACCGCTCTTATACGATCTTGAGAAATAGTACAAACTGAGAAGAACACATACTTTTGTGGTTACGAGGAGGGGAGGGAGGGAGGGAGGAAGGCAGGGAGGGAGAGGGTTTTTTTACTGATTAATTAGCAGATAAGAACTGCTTTTAGTGAAGGGAAGGACAACACTCAATACATGGAAGGTCAGCTCAATTCGACTGGACCAAAAGCAAAGAACTTTCCGGGATAAAATGAATGCTTCAAAGGTCAGCGGAGCAAGGGCGGGGGTTTGGGAACCATGGTTTAAGGGGAATTCTAAGTCAATTGGCAAAATAATTCAATTATGAAAACATTCTGCATCCCACTTTGAAATGTGGCGTCTGGGGTCTTAAATGCTAACAAGCGGCCATCTGAGATGCATCAATTGGTCTCAACCCACCTGGAGCAAAGGAGAATGAAGAACACCAAGGTCACGCGACAACTAGGAGCCCAAGAGACAGAAAGGGCCACGTGAACCAGAGACCGACATCATCCTGAGACCAGAAGAACTAGTTGGTGCCCGGCCACAATCGATGACTGCCCTGACAGGGAGCACAACAGAGAACTCCTGAGAGACCAGGAGATCAGTGGGATGCAGACCCCAAATTCTCATAAAAAGACCATACTTAATGGTCTGACTGAGACCAGAGGAATCCCGGAGGCAATGCTCCCCAGACCTTCTGATGGCACAGGACAGGAACCATCCCCGAAGACAACTCATCAGGCATGAAAAGGACTGGTCAGCTGGGGGGAGAGAGATGCTGATGAAGAGGGAGCTAATTAAATCAGGTGGACACTGGAGAATGTGTTGGCAACTCTTGACTGGAGGGGGGATGGGAAGATAGAGAGAGAGGGAAGCTGGCAAAATTGGCACGAAACGAGAGACTGAAAGGGCTGACTCAATAGGGGGAGAGCAAGTGGGAGAAGGGAGTAAGATGTATGTAAACTTACATGTGACAGACCGATTGGAATGGTAAATGTTCACTTGAAGCTTCATAAAAATTAATTAAAAAAAAAAAAGAAAGAAAACTACAAAGCTCTACTACAAGAAATTCAAAAGGACATACTTAAGTGGAAAAACATACCCTGCTCATGGATAGGAAGACTTAACATAGTAAAAATGTCTATTCTACCAAAAGCCATCTATACATACAATGCACTTCCGATCTAAATTCCAATCTCATTTTTTAAGGTGATAGAGCAACAAATCACCAACTTCATATGGAAGGGAAAGAAGCCTCGGATAAGCAAAGCATTACCGAAAAAGAAGAAGAAAGTGGGAGGCCTCACTCTACCTAATTTCAGAACCTATTATACAGCCACAGTAGTCAAAACAGCCTGGTATTGGTACAACAACAGGCACATAGACCAGTGGAACAGAATTGAGAACCCAGATATAAATCCATCCACATATGAGCAGCTGATATTTGACAAAGGCCCAGTGTCAGTTAATTGGGGAAAGGATAGTCTTTTTAACAAATGGTGCTGGCATAACTGGATATCCATTTGCAAAAAAATGAAACAGGACCCATACCTCACACCATGCACAAAAACTAACTCCAAGTGGTTCAAAGACCTGAACATAAAGACTAAAACGATAAAGATCATGGAAGAAAAAATAGGGACAACCTTAGGAGCCCTAATACAAGGCATAAACAGAATACAAAACATTACCAAAAATGATGAAGAGAAACCCGATAACTGGGAGCTTCTAAAAATCAAACACCTATGCTCATCTAAAGACTTCACCAAAAGAGTAAAAAGACCACCTACAGACTGGGAAAGAATATTCAGCTATGACATCTCAGACCAGCGCCTGATCTCTAAAATCTACATGATTCTGTCAAAACTCAACCACAAAAAGACAAACAACCCAATCAAGAAGTGGGCAAAGGATATGAACACACATTTCACTAAGGAAGATATTCAGGCAGCCAACAGATACATGAGAAAATGCTCTCGATCATTAGTCATTAGAGAAATGCAAATTAAAACTACGATGAGATTCCATCTGACACCAACTAGACTGGCATTAATTCAAAAAACACAAAATAATAAATGTTGGAGAGGCTGCGGAGAGACTGGAACTCTCATACACTGCTGGTGGGATTGTAAAATGGTACAACCACTTTGGAAATCCATCTGGCGTTATCTTAAACAGTTAGAAATAGAACTACCATACAACCCAGAAATCCCACTCCTCGGAATATACCCTAAAAATACAAGACCCTTCACACAAACAGATATATGCACACCCATGTTTATTGCAGCTCTGTTTACAATAGCAAAAAGCTGGAAGCAACCAAGATGTCCATCAACGGACGAATGGGTAAATAAATTGTGGTATATTCACACAATGGAATACTACGCATCGATAAAGAACAGTGACGAATCTCTGAAACATTTCATAACATGGAGGAATCTGGAAGGCATTATGCTGAGCGAAATGAGTCAGTTGCAAAAGGACAAATATTGTATAAGACCACTATTATAAGATCTTGAGAAATAGAAAAAACGGAAAAGAACACATACTTTTGTGGTTACAAAGGGGGGAGGGAGGGAGGGAGGGAGGGAGGGAGGGAGGGAGAGGGCTTTTTATTGATCAATCTGTAGATGGGAACTGCTTTGGGTGAAGGGAAAGACAACACTCAAAACAAGGAAGGTCAGCCTAATTGGACAGGATTAAAAGTAAAGAGGTTTCCGAGATAAAATGAAAGCTTCAAAGGATAGCGAAGCAGGGGCTGGGGTCTGGGGAACTTGGTTTGAGAGGACTTCTAAATCAATGGGCAAAACAATTCTATTATGAAAACACTCTGCATCCCACTTTGAATTGTGGCACCTGGAGTCCTAAATGCCAACAAGCAGCCATCTAAAATACATTAATTGGTCTCAACCCACCGGGAGCAAAGACAAAGGAAGAACACCAAGGTCACACGACAACTAAGAACCCAAGAGACAGAAAGGGCCACTTGAACCAGAGACCTACAATATCCTGAGACCAGAAGAACAAGTTGGTGCCCGGCCACAATCGATGTCTGCCCTGTCAGGGAACACAACAGACAACTCCTGAGGGAGCGGGAGACCAATGGGATGCAGACCCCAAATTCTCATTAAAAGACCACACCTAATGGTATGATTGCGACTAGAGGAATCCCAGAGACAATGCTCCCCAGAACTTCTGATGGCACAGGACAGGAACCATCCCCGAAGACAAATCATCAGGCATGAAAAGGACTGGTCAGTGGGGGGGAGAGAGATACTGATGAAGAGTGAGCTAATTAAATCAGGTGGACACGGGAGAGTGTGTTGGCAACTCTTGACTGGAGGGGGGATGGGAAGATAGAGAGAGAGGGAAGAAGGTAAAATTGGCACGAAACGAGAGACTGTAAGGGCTGACTCAATAGGGGGAGAGCAAGTGGGAGAAGGGAGTAAGATGTATGTAAACCTACATGTGACAGACTGATTGGAATGGTAAATGTTCACTTGAAGCTTAATAAAAATTTAAAAAAAAAAAAAAAAAAATTTTTTTTTAACTTTTTTATTATTAAGGGTAAAGCACCTAGAAAAATGCATACTAACGTGCAGCTCCATACTTTAAGTGACCATATATTAAATTATTTTTGTAACTTTCCTTTTATTTACTAGTTAAGCTTTGTACTGTATATACTGACGGAAGTTCCAGAAGTCTTAAAGCATTAAGTATGAAACCCAAGATTAATAGCTGTCCAATCTCAGGGTAAGGAACCGTGGTGGTGCAAAGGTTAAGCGCTCGGCTGCTAACCTAATAGTCAACAGTAGGAACCTACCCCGTAGCTTCTCCTAAGAAAGACCTGGCCATCTGCTCCCATAAAGATTACACCCAGGAAAACCCTCCAGGGTAGTTCTCTGTCACATGTGGTTGCTGGGTCACAATCCACTGGGTGGCACCTAATAAGGACCCTGCAATTTGAACATAAGGTTTATTCTGAGTGGTTATTTCATAGGCATAGGGGGAGACCATTTGGATTCCAGACATAGCCAAAGGCTCCAAGGAGCTGGGTACAACGGGCCTTCTAAGGAGAAGAGGAGGGAGAAATAGAGAAGACCCACCATTGGCTCATCTTCACAGGATTGAGGGAACCCTGCCTTCCCCTCTTTACTGAGATCAGCTGATATCAGGTTACTTCTGGCCTGGCTACTAGTAAGTGGGCTCTCCACCCACCTGAGACCAACAGACTTTTTTTTTTAATAATTTTTATTGTGCTTTAAGTGAACGTTTACAAATCAAGTCAGTCTGTCACATAGAAGCTTATATACACCTTACTACATACTCTCATTTACTCTCCCCCTAATGGGTCAGGACGCTCCCTCCTTCCAGTCTCTCCTTTCATGACCGTTTTACCAGTTTCTAACCCTCTCTACCCTCCCATCCCCCCTCCAGACAGGAGATGCCAACACAGTCTCGAGTGTCCACCTGATACAAGTAGCTCACTCTTCATCAGCATCTCTCTCCTACCCACTGTCCAGTCCCTTCCACGTCTGATGAGATGTCTTCGGGAATGGTTCCTGTCCTGGGCCAACAGAAGGTTTGGGGACCATGACCGCCGGGATTCCTCTAGTCTCAGTCAGACCATTAAGTCTGGTCTTTTTGTGAGTTTTTGGGGTCTGCATCCCACTGATCTCCTGCTCCCTCAGGGGTTCTCTGTTGTGCTCCCTGTCAGGGCAGTCATCAGTTGTGGCCGGGCACCATCTAGTTCTTCTGGTCTCAGGATGATGTAGACTCTGGTTCATGTGATCCAGGTGGGTTGAGACTAATTGAGGCATCTTAGATGGCCGCTTGTTAGCATTTAAAACCCCAGACACCACACTTCAAAGTGGGATGCAGAATCCAACAGACTTTTGATGAGAGGGAAATTAGGAGATAATGCTTTGTGGACTTTTCTAGCAGGATGAGACAAATTTACATTGCTATAGAGCAGTTTCTGGCAGGCTTTTGCACTTGGGGTCACTTTCTCTAGTGTTGATATGTGCTTTTGTGGATAAGAAAAGCCTTAAAATCAAACTAAGATGTGTGTTATTAATTTTCTTATTCAACACGGGTAAATTATTGGTATTTGATCATATTATTAAAGGAGCCTCGGTGGCGCAGTGCTTTAAGCGATCCACTGCTAAGGGAAAGGTCTGCAGTTGGAAACCACCGGCGGCTCCACAGGAGGAAGGTGTGGCAGTGGGCTTCCTTAGAGATTTACACTCTCAAAAATCCTATGGGGTCGCTGTCAGAATCGACTGGATGGCAGTAGGTTTTGGCTTTGATCCTAATATTGACATAGGGTTGTACAGATTGATTTGTAATTGGTGAATGTCTTTGTGTGTGTGTGTGTGTGTGTGTGTGTGTGTAAGCACACTTATTTGGACATTATACAGTCCTTCAGGAAACCCTAGTGGCATAGTGGTTAAAAGCTGCGGATGCTAACCAAAAGGTCAGCATTTGGGATCCACCAGTCACTCCTTGGAAACCATATGGGGCAGTTCTACTCTGTCCTATAGGGTCACTGTGAGTCGGAATCAACTTGACGGCAACAGGTTTCCTTTGGTTCCTGGTTCATACAGTGCTTCAAAATGTTGATTATACCCTTTGTGAGTGGGGTGTGTGTGTGTGTGTGTGTGTGTTTGGGTGCACAAGTACCTGCCAAGAACTTGTTGTTTTACAATTTGATAGTCAATTTATTTAACTGAAAAGCTCACATGCCTTAACCCTTTAAGTTCAGCCTGCTGGCCTTATTACTCTACTTGAAGTCTAGCAAATAATAGCAACCACTTTGAAGGGGCTTATGGTGAATTAGGAATTAATATTGGAGTCATTATTCCCTGTTCTTCAGCGTAGAGAATGTGACCCAGCTGGCGCTGGGCTCAGAAGGACACATCAACTAGGTCCTGAGATAGACAATAGTTTGGAAATGATCTTTAAGGGAGGAAAAATATCTTTTAGGGAACTTTTCACATAAAGACAATCAAACATTCCTGTTTCCTATCAGCATTTAGTGAATAGAAAATTTCTTGGACCCAATTAATGAGGACCCTCCTGACTGTGGGTACTGAAACCTCCACCAAAGGTTGTTAAGAAAGACGATTGAAAATGTAGGATCTCAGTCTCTAGGCAGGCTGTGAAAAGGTGATGTTTTCCCTGGTTTTGCCCATTTTGTAACGTTAATATATACTGACGACTCTGTAGCTGTCTTTGGACTCGGGCGGACGTGGCTGTGGCAGCGTGCTTCCCGCTTTTCCCACTTTTCTCTGTTCTGTAACTTTTCCTTGGACTCGGGCAGACATCAGCTCTGGCAGCATGCTTGTCCGCTTCTGGACTTTTGTCTTTTTGAATATGTGCCCAATAAGACTTTCTTTTTGCTTTACTAAACTTTGTGATGTTTTTCCCCTACAACATTGGAAAGTATTCGAGGCCATTTGCAAATCAAGTTAATGACACACCTTCATCCACTTTAAAGTCCATTTGAATCTCTTGGTTCAGGACACTCAGATCCCACTTCAATCACTTCAATTCCCTTAATTAACACCTCCCCACATATGTAAATAACTCTTGGAAATCTAATAAATGAAACTCACCAATACAGAGAAACTTGTCTTAAAAGGTTCCAAAGCTGTATACAAAACTCGTTTTCCACAAAAATCACAGCTTAATTGCTCAATTTTACATTTTATAGTGAATTTCAAAGCTATTATTCTTAGAAGCCAAATTATTTTCACCTTTGCCCATGTGGAAAATATCAAATATGCACACATTCCTTCTTCACCCAAAACATGAATATTTCTGTTTTGGTTCTCTGTAAGGCATCTGTGGTTTTGCAGAATCCTCCTGGAGTTGAAAGATGCACCCCTATCCCAGATGACAGTTAAAATAAATGAATCAATCAGTCAATCCCATTGCAGTCCAGCCGACTCCAACTCGTAGTGTCCCTACTGGATAGATTAGAACTGCCCCATAGGGTTTCCAAGGACAGGCTGGTGAACTGGAACTGCCAACCTTTTAGTTAGCTGCAGAACTCTTCACCACTGAGCCTTAGGACTCCAGTTACCATCCTGGCAACCAAGCTGGTGAGTTTGAACCGCCCACTTAACCATTGCACCTCCAGGGCTCCTTGAACCAAAAATACCAGAGTTTATCTCCATTCATGAAGCATTCTCCTATTTCACCACGAGATGGCAGCACAATTTCACGCACCAGACTTTCCAAAGCTTTTTGCTAAAACATGGGCTTATGCTGCCCTCTTGTGGAAAAATAGGAGAATGCGTCATGGTAAAAAAAGTCATTTCTACAATCCAGATGTTCTATTGGTAATTAAAGATAGTGGCACAATGGTTAAGCACTTGGATGGTTACATTAAGGTGGAGATTCAAATCCGCCCAGCAGCTTTCCTAGGGACACACCTGGCTATCTACTTCAGTAAAGATTAAAAAAAAAAAAAAAAGATTACAGCCCAGAAAACCAGAGCAGGCCTACTCTGTCCCATGAGGTTGCTAGGAGTTCAAATTCACTTGATGACACCGAAAAATACCAACAAAAACAATTTATCAATGTAATAGAGCTTGAAAACTCAGCTTTTTTTTCCCAAAACAAATAAATGCTACCACACTCCCTGCTGAACATTAAACTCAAACAACAGCACACCAGAGCCACAGCGATTGCAGTGACCTGGGTTCGCCATGAGTGCGAATCCGCTCCATGGCAGTGGGTTTGGTTTTTTTTGGGGGGGAAGTACTCTTGTCTGCACCAATATGTCTCTCTCACTCTCTCTCTTCTTTTTCCAGAATGTAACTACCCTGCATATAAGTTGTGACTTAACTCACCACATGCACGGCAACCATAAAGAAGGAATATTTCATTTTCCTGCTCCAGAAAAGTGACTGCACTCAAGTTAACTGCTGCTGACGTAAATAATCAAGTATAAAATTACGGTAGAAAAACCACTAGACCAATGCTTTTTAAACTGCATGTGCGTAGGACTCACCTGGGGAGCTTGTTAAAAAGCAGATTTGGGTTCGGTGGGTGGGGGGTGAGTGCAGAGATTCTCCATTTAGAATGCGGATGCTGATGGTAGTGCTCTGTGGGGCCCAGAGAATGCTTGCCTCCCACTAACGTTGGGCACTGGGCTACCACGGTGAAATTCAGCCATCAGAGCTCAGTACTTCCTGTGCACACAGTGCCCACAGACAGGGTTGTTTGGACCCACCACGATGCTCCCTACCGAAATGCGCATAGACTTAAGCTTCTCTTCCCTAAAGAATGTAAGTCAGCCGGTGAACCCTGTCCCCTTTAGTTGATTCTGACTAATGGGAACCCCATGCATTACAGAGTAGAAATGTGCCCCATAGACTTCTGTTGGTTGTAATCCTTACAGGAGCAAATCACCAGGCCTTTCTTCTGTGCCCCCATTGGTGTGTTCCACACACCAACCTTTCTGTTTGTATTCAAGTTCAAAGAGTGAAATTACTGAACTGTGCGCAAAACACACACGCACACGGGAGCACACCTGTAAATGAGAGAATATCAGAAGGGCAGAACATTTCATTCAGGTTATGCAAGAACAGAAACAGAAGTGTTTTTGGAGGAACACAATCTGAATCCTATCAGACCTTATTGGCTCTAAGCAGGCTGTAGAGGGCTCAGCAGGGACCCTGAGTTCAGTGGAATTTATCTGGTGTTCAAAAGAATCAAAACTCACTGGAAATTGAACAAAAGGTTTATTCTGAGCAGATATTTTATATGCATGTAGGAAGGCCATTTGGATACCAGGAAAAGCCAATGGCTCCCAGAAGCTAGGGTCAATGGGACTTATAAAGAGTAGAAGAGGGAGAAATATAGAAGACCCACTATTGGCTCATTCTAACCGGATTGCCTGAACCCTGCTACAAAAGCGGGCAGCATCGGACCTCCTCAAACTTCACGAGGGGGAAGGAGAATCAAGGCCAACAGCCCAAGTTTGATTCCTGTGAGGCGCAGGTCAGCCATGCCTCCTCTCTGCCATCTTTACCAATTCTGACACCAACCGTCCCTCCCTCAGCACTCTCTACTTCTCTGCTGAGTTCGAGAATTCATTGCAGTGGCCACACACAACTCACTGGCAATACTCACAATTATCCGGTTTTTAGGGAAGGAACAGTTTCCAATTCAGGCTCAAGATCATCCAAGGATACAGTTCTTCCATCAGGACAGCCACTTCCCAGCTGTGCTTGCAGGCACGCCTCTCCCTGGCCCTAGGCTCCCGCCCAAAGGCACTCAGCTTTCTTCCTCCATGGGCCAGGAAGCCCACCTCGCTGTCTCCTGCTGCTGGGTCTCTCCTGCTGTTGTTTCTCTGCCACTGCTTCTCGCCATCTTCAGGGTTACAGCTCACTGTCTCTCTCCTGGGTCCCGGAGCTCCTCAGTACAGGGATCCCGCGTCCAAAGCATGAGCTACGCTCCTGACTATTCTTCCTTGATGATGAGGGGGCTGCTCTTTCCCACCTCTGCAGTGGCTGATTTCAAGCCCAGTAGGATGACAAAACTGACCAGTCCCCTTGCTAGGCTATAATTGCCTTATCTGCTGGGTCCTCCCCAATCACCTGGGTGGGAGTGACAAGAGCATAGTGAGAAAGGCCACCTTAAGTAATTCACTGCACAGCACATACCTTCCCCTCTTTGTTGAGATCAACCAATATCAGGTGACTTCTGACCTGGTTGCTACTGATTTGGCTGTCCACCCACCTACAGCCAGGAGAGTTTTGTGAGATTTCAATTATGAGGTAAATGTGGGTTGACTATTCCTTTCTAGCAGGATAAGACAAATTTTCATCACTATTCAGCACTTTCTGACAGACTTTCCAAGTTGCTTTAGGTTCTTTTTTATGGTTAGTATCGGTTTTATGGATAAGACAAGCCTTCCAATCAAAGTTAAGATGTCTGTTTTGACGTTTCCTACTCAACATGGTAAACATTACTAGTATTTCATCATATTATTGACATAAACTTGGACAGACAGATTGGTGATTTCTGTGCATGTGTGTATCTGTGTGTGTGTGGAGGCACAGTTATTTAGACATTATACAGTCCTTGCTTGCTGTAAGTGAAGAAGACTTGAAGCACTTACTGATGAAGATCAAAGACTACAGCCTTCGGTATGGATTGCACCTCAACATAAAGAAAACAAAAATCCTCACAACTGGACCAATAAGCAACATCATGATAATGGGAGAAAAGATTGAGCTCTTCAAGGATTTCATCTTACTTGGATCCCCAATCAAGGCCCCTGGAAGTGTAACCGGAGAATAGCCTGGGTTCTTGTCTTCAGTGTAGGAAAGAATTCAAACACGGAGACAAATAGTGTCAAGGGAGCAGAGGTTTATTATCTAACAGAGGGTCAGCAACAAAAGTACACTTGACTAGGGAGCGTCCAGCGGGCTACTCGGATATAGAGAGAATCTTAGAGCCCTGAGAGATGTTTTCTTAGGGTTTTATACCCTTCTTGTCTCTTGTCTGTCCCTGTTAATGTTTAACAGCCAAGACAGGGACCCAATAAAGACTATTTCCTTAGCTTAAGGTTTAAGTACCAAGTCAGTGACCTTATCAAGTCAGGGACTTTATCAAATTAGGGACCCCTATTTTATAGCGATCCTTTCCTTGGCTTAAAGTTTAACTACCTAGGGACCCTTTTATGGAGAAATGACACCACCCCTTCTCTCTTCTTCTTCTCCAGTGTAAGCTCTCCCCCTCCCCCTTACAGAAGCAGCAGTCAAGAAGTCAAAAGACCTATTGCATTGGGTAAATCTGGAAAAGACCTCTTTAAAGTATTGAAAAGCAAAGAGGTCACCTTGAGGACTAAGGTGTGCCTGACTCAAGCCATTCTGTTTCAATCACCTCATATGCATGTGAAAGCTGGACAATGAATAAGGAAGACCAAAGAAGAATCCAGGCCTTTGAAACCTGATGTTGGAGAAGAATATTGACTATACCATGAACTGCCAAGAGAATGAACCAGTCTGTCTTGGAAGAAGTACAATCAGAATGCTCCTTAGAAGCAAGGATGGCAAGACTACCTCTCACAGACTTTGAATATGTCCTCAGGAGGGATCAGCCCCTGGAGAAGGACATCCTGCTTGGTAAAGTACAGGGTCAGAGAAAAAGAGGAAGACCCTCAAGGAGATGCATTGACACAGTGGCTGCAACAATGGGCTCAGCAGAGCAACGACTGTGAGAATGGCACAGGACCTGGCAGTGTTTTGTTCCCTTGTGCTCGGGTCACTATGAGTTGGAACCGGCTCGACAGCACCTAACAACAATGACAACAACAGCCCTTCAAAGTGTCCATTATAACCCTCGTAAGTGGGCTCTGCGCCTGGGTGTGCATGTGTGCATGTGCCTACCAAAGACATTCATTGTTTTACAATTTGATCTTCGATTTATTTAACTTACAAGTTCAAATGCCTTAAACTTTTTAGGTTCAGGCTACAAGGCTTATTATCCTATTTGAAGTCTAGCAAATCATAGCAACCACTTTTAAGGGGCTTGTGGAAAGTACTTGACCCCCTTTGTAAATCAAGTTGATGAAACACCACCATCCATTTTAAAGTCCATTTCAATCTCTTGGAGTGCTACACTCAATTCTCATTTTAGTGTCTTCAATAATCTCGATTTACAAACACCTTCCTGGTGTCTCAGGAAAAGACAACTTTCACTACACTCAGTGAAAACCAAATCGAACCAAACCCGTTGCCATCTCTGAGTTGATTCTGACTCTAAGCCACCCTTGATTTAGGAAATAATTTTGGAATCATTATTCCCTGTCCTTGAGCATAGACATTGTGACCCAGCTGGAGCTGAACTCACATCAACTGGGCCCTGAGGTAGAAAGAGAATCACTAAGATAATCTTGGAGGCTATCTTTTAGGGAACTTTTCACAGAAACCAGTCAAACACAACACAGGAGACTTTCCACTCTTATCTTTTTCTGTTAGCATTTAGTGCATACAAACTTTCTTGGACCAGTGAAGACCCTCCTGACTGTCCTCACTGAAACCTGTACCAAATATTCTCAAGAAAGACTATTCAAAACATAGGATTGAGACAGATAGGGTTAACTGTGCTGGCAGAACAAAAGAGCTTTTAAAAGATTCCCATTTAGAAGTTCCCTAAACAGGAACCCACCCTGTCAACATGAGATAGGATTGGGGCAGTCCAGGAATTACTATCTCTTTTTTTTTCTTAGTGTTTTCCTAGTCCCCTTCACCCTTCCTTTGCAGGCTCAGCCTGGGCACAGGAAGAGAGTGTGACTGGTGTTTGACCTTCCTTAGCCCTCCGAAGATGGCAATGTAGTCCTGAAGATCAAGTGTACTTGTGCTACATCCCATAAGAAGTGAGGCCAAGGGCTGCCCAGAGGACTCCATCTTGAATAGCAGCTGGTTCCATGTTAGATTGCAGATGCCAGGGTAACCTAATTAACATACACCCCATTCTGAGAAGGACCCCCCCCTTGAAAGAAGCCCACTAAATATTCATTACTCTGTTCTCTCCACCAAACCCATATAAGCCCTTCCCTTGCTTCCCTTTTCCAGTCAGTCTTTTGGAGAGGCTTAGATCCCCACAGACTCCTTTTGCTTGACTCAAGCAAAATAAAGCTTGCTGAAGATAAAGTTTGTATTTCGTATGTACTCCTACCCCAGAATAGGCAAGGACACTTTGTGTCAGATTAGCAATTGGTAACAAGCTCACAGTTTCTAGCCAATCTGTGAAAAGGTGATGCTCTCAATGGATTTGCCCATTTCTAAGGTTGATATATAGTAATGACTCTGTAATGTTCCTTGGACTTGGGCAGACATGGCTGTGGCGGCATGCTTGTCCATTTACCCGTTCTTGCCTGTTGTTAGGTGCCGTCCAGTCGCTTCCAACTCATAGCGACCCCGTGCACAACAGAAGGGAACGCTGCCCGGTCCTGCGCCATCCTTACAATCCCTGTTATGCTTGAGCTCACTGTTGCAGCCACTGTGTCAATCCACCTTGTTGAGGGTCTTCCTCTTTTCCATTGACCCTGTACTCTGGGCCAAGCATGATGTCCTTCTCCAGGGACTGATCCATCCTGACAACATGTCCAAAATATGTAAGACCCAGTCTCGCCATCCTTGCCTCTAAGGAGCATTCTGGCCGCACTTCTTCCAAGACAGATTTGCTGGTTCTTTTGGCAGTCCATGGTATATTCAATATTCTTCCCCAACAACACAATTCAAAGGCGTCAACCCTTCTTCCCTCTTCGCTATTCATTGTCCAGCTTTCACATGCATATGATATGACTGAAAATACCATGGCTTGCCTATTCTATAATATTTCCTTGAACTCGGGCAGAGGTGACGGGCAGCATGGTTAACCAGTTCCCACTTCTACCTTTTGGATTATATGCCCAATGGAAGTTTCTTTTTTGCTTTACTAAACCTTGTGGTGTTTCTTACCCTACAACACCCTATACTACAGAGTAGAACTGCCCCATAGGGTTTCCAAGGAGCAGCTGGTGGATTTGAACTCCCAACCTTTTGCTTACCAGCCAAACGCTTAACCACTGCCCCACCAGGGCCCCGAGGTCAATGAAACAGGCTGACCAGGCTATGCAATTTTAATCGAGATTTCTAGACTAACAGATAGGTTTTTCGAGAAAAACCTGTTGTTGCCTGACTAGGGTCTGTGCCCCGGAGCAGTTGAGCCAAGGAAACATACTCCAAGTCAGGAAGAATGAGAAAGTTCATCCAGGAGATGTGTACATCGCCAGAATCCTGACAGCAACACAGGCCGTCTCTATAAAAAAATAAATAAATAAAAAAAATAAGGCGTCCCAAAAAGCGATTTTTCATTAGAGCCTATATGGAATTTTTACAAAGGTTAGAAGTGTCTTCGTAGCCTACAGGTCCCCTGGCAGGAGGAGTTCTTCATTACCAGATAGTGACAAGAATCTCTTTATCAGACTAAAGAGATACATGCTGGACTTCTCTTATCAGGCTAAACATGTATACAAGTCAGACACCGGCTTCTCATTTCCCTGTGAGGGCTTGTGAGTCACAGGTGGTCTGGGCAGAACAAAAGAAGTTATTTGCATCACATCAAACAAAGAACAAAGTCATTGGCGTTAGGTCAAAACAAAGTCAATAGCAAAGGCATGGAAAGGAGGAGGCAGGCAGGGGAAGGAAAAGAACTTCTAAATTCTTCATGGGGTTACTTATGGCAAGCTCTCAATCACCCATTTTGAAAAAGGAGAGAACTTGCTGGGTACTATTAGAGTCACAGTGGTTTTCTTCAGTGGTCAAAACCAGGATGTGAAACCATATTCCCCAAGACAGTCTTAACCAAGTGACTATCTACACCCTTGAAAATAAATGTTCTGAGGAAGAGTGCTGTCTCGGTGCTGTTGTCAATGAGATAGTTTTGCAAGTCAGACAAAAATACATGTAAGCGAAAATCCAGGGAGGCGGGGCCAAGATGGAGGACTAGGTAGACGCTACCTCGGATCCCTCTTGCAACAAAGACTCGGAAAAACAAGTGAATCAATCACATACATAACAATCTACGAACCCTGAACAACAAACACAGATTTAGAGGCTGAAAACAAACAAATACGGGGAAGCAGCCACTGTTTTCAGAGCCTGGAACCAGCGTCCCAGTCAGGTAACCTTGGCGCCGGGCTTCTGGGCCCAGGGGAGCTGAACTCAAAAATCTTGTGCTGGCGCAAACAAGGGCCGCAGCCCTACTCCCCTGAACTAACCCCGGGAGGGGGCCCAGTCAGTCCGCGGAGTCGGCGCGGCGACGCGGCTGGCGGGACGAGAAGTCCCCGGGAGGCAGCGACTGATTTGGGAGCCGGGAGTGCAGCGTCCCAGCAGGGGAACCTGGACGCTGGGCTTTGGACTGGCAGCGGAGGATCTGACCGCGGCTTCAGCGGGCCAGACCCCCGAGGGCAATCTCCACACAGCCAGCACACGTAGGCGACACGCCCCTCGGGAATCTCAGATAAAATAGTCATTCCAAGCAAGACAAGCAACTTTGGCTATATTCCGAGGTGCTACTCGCCTATCTCTCTGAACTCTCCCCCACCCTTCCCAGGCGGCTTCATTAACGTTGGAATTTCCTGAGCCAGAGGGAGAACGGCTCCGGCTCCGCGGCGGCTTTGCTTCCCCGCCCCTTTTTTTTTTTTTTGGTCTTTTCCTAACCCATTCTTCCGGCCTGAGAGAAGGAACCACAAAAAACCCAGGGACCAAAAATCCATCCCTAATTGGACTAAAAACACAGAACCACCTCCAGCCAAGCATATATGATCCAAATCTCGGACTTTCATCCTTACAGGGAACAAGGGGGCGGTTGTAATCCAAAGGCAGCTCTGATAGGGATCTGACTGTATTTTTTTTTAGCGGATTTTCTGGAAAAACAAGTTTCCCAGTCATGGCTTTGAGACAGCAGTCGATATCAAACCACATAAAGAAGCAGACCATGACAGCTTCTACAACCCCCCAAACAAAAGAATCAAAATCTTTCCCAAATGAAGATACAATCCTGGAATTATCAGATACAGAATATAAAAAACTAATTTACAGAATGCTTCAAGACATCACAAACGAAATAAGGCAAACTGCAGAAAAAGCCAAGGAACACACTGATAAAACAGTTGAAGAACTCAAAAAGATTATTCAAGAACATAGTGGAAAAATTAATAAGTTGCAAGAATCCATAGAGAGACAGCATGTAGAAATCCAAAAGACTAACAATAAAATTACAGAATTAGACAATGCAATAGGAAGTCAGAGGAGCAGACTCGAGCAATTAGAACGCAGACTGGGAAATCTGGAGGACCAGGGAATTAACACCAACATAGCTGAAAAAAAATCAGATAAAAGAATTAAAAAAAAAATGAAGAAACCCTAAGCATCATGTGGGACTCTATCAAGAAGGATAACTTGCGTGTGATTGGAGTCCCAGAACAGGGAGGGAGGACAGAAAACACAGAGAAAATAGTTGAAGATCTGCGGGCAGAAAACTTCCCTGACATCATGAAAGACGAAAGGATATCTATCCAAGATGCTCATCGAACCCCATTTAAGATTGATCCAAAAAGAAAAACACCGAGACATATTATCATCAAACTTGCCAAAACCAAAGATAAAGAGAAAATTTTAAAAGCAGCCAGGGAGAAAAGAAAGGTCTCCTTCAAGGGAGAATCAATAAGAATAAGTTCAGACTACTCAGCAGAAACCATGCAGGCAAGAAGGGAATGGGACGACATATACAGAGCACTGAAGGAGAAAAACTGCCAGCCAAGGATCATATATCCAGCAAAACTCTCTCTGAAATAAGAAGGCGAAATTAAGATATTTACAGATAAACACAGGTTTAGAGAATTTGCAAAAACCACACCAAAGCTACAAGAAATACTAAAGGATATTGTTTGGTCAGAAAACCAATACTATCAGATACCAGCACAACACAAGGTCACAAAACAGAACATCCTGATATCAACTCAAATAGGGAAATCACAAAAACAAATTAAGATTAATTTAAAAAAATGCTCATAACAGGGAATCACTGAAGTCAATAGGTAAAAGATCACAATAATCGAAAAGAGGGACTAAATACAGGTGGCATAGAACTGCCATATGGAGAGTGATACAAGGCGATATAGAACAATACAAGTTAGGTTTTTACTTAGAGAAATAGGGGTAAATATTAAGGTAACCACAAAGAGGTATAACAACCCCATAACTCAAGATAAAAGCCAAGAAAAATGTAACGACTCAACAAACATAAAGTCAAACACTACGAAAATGAGGATCTCACAATTTACTAAGAAAAACATCTCAGCACAAAAAAAGTATGTGGAAAAATGAAATTGTCAACAACACACATAAAAAGGCATCAAAATGACAACACTAAACACTTATTTATCTATAATTACGCTGAATGTAAATGGACTAAATGCACCAATAAAGAGACAGAGAGTCTCGGACTGGATAAAGAAACACGATCCGTCTCTATGCTGCCTACAAGAGACACACCTTAGACTTAGAGACACAAACAAACTAAAACTCAAAGGATGGAAAAAAATATATCAAGCAAACAATAAGCAAAAAAGAAGAGGAGTAGCAATATTAATTTCTGACAAAATAGACTTTAGACTTAAATCCACCACAAAGGATAAAGAAGGACACTACATAATGATAAAAGGGACAATTGATCAGGAAGACATAACCATATTAAATATTTATGCACCCAATGACAGGGCTGCAAGATACATAAATCAAATTTTAACAGAACTGAAAAGTGAGATAGACACCTCCACAATTATAGTAGGAGACTTCAACACACCACTTTCGGAGAAGGACAGGACATCCAGTAAGAAGCTTAACAGAGACACGGAAGACCTAATTACAACAATCAACCAACTTGACCTCATTGACTCATACAGAACTCTCCACCCAACTGCTGCAAAGTATACTTTTTTTTCTAGTGCACATGGAACATTCTTTAGAATAGACCACATATTAGGTTATAAAACAAACCTTTGCAGAATCCAAAACATTGAAATATTACAAAGCATCTTCTCAGACCACAAGGCAATAAAACTAGAAATCAATAACAGAAAAACTAGGGAAAAGAAATCAAAAACTTGGAAACTGAACAATACCCTCCTGAAAAAAGACTGGGTTATAGAAGACATCAAGGAGGGAATAAGGAAATTCACAGAATGCAACGAGAATGAAAATACTTCCTATCAAAACCTCTGGGACACAGCAAAAGCAGTGCTCAGAGGCCAATTTATATCGATAAATGCACACATACAAAAAGAAGAAAGAGCCAAAATCAGAGAACTGTCCCTACAACTTGAACAAATAGAAAGGGAGCAACAAAAGAATCCATCGGGCACCAGAAGAAAACAAATAATAAAAATTAGAGCTGAACTAAATGAATTAGAGAACAGAAAAACAATTGAAAGAATTAACAAAGCCAAAAGCTGGTTCTTTGAAAAAATTAACAAAATTGATAAACCATTGGCTAGACTGACTAAAGAAATACGGGAAAGGAAACAAATAACCCGAAAAAGAAACGAGAAGGGCCACATCACAACAGACCCAACTGAAATTAAAAGAATCATATCAGATTATTACGAAAAATTGTACTCTAACAAATTTGCAAACCTAGAAGAAATGGATGAATTCCTGGAAAAACACTACCTACCTAAACTAACACATTCAGAAGTAGAACAACTAAATAGACCCATAACAAAAAAAGAGATTGAAACGGTAATCAAAAAACTCCCAACAAAAAAAAGCCCTGACCCGGACGGCTTCACTGCAGAGTTCTACCAAACTTTCAGAGAAGAGTTAACACCACTACTACTAAAGGTATTTCAAAGCATAGAAAATGACGGAATACTACCCAACTCATTCTATGAAGCCACCATCTCCCTGATACCAAAAGCAGGTAAAAAAAGACATTACAAAAAAAGAAAATTACAGACCTATATCCCTCATGAACATAGATGCAAAAATCCTCAACAAAATTCTAGCCAAGAGAATTCAACAACATATCAAAAAAATAATTCACCACGATCTAGTGGGATTTATACCAGGTATGCAAGGCTGGTTTAATATCAGAAAAACCATTAATGTAATCCACCACATAAATAAAACAAAAGACAAAAACCACATGATCTTATCAATTGATGCAGAAAAGGCATTTGACAAAGTCCAACACCCATTTATGATAAAAACTCTCACCAGAATAGGAATTGAAGGAAAATTCCTCAACATAATAAAGGGCATCTGTGCAAAGCCAACAGGCAACATCACTCTAAATGGAGAGAACATGAAAGCATTTCCCTTGAGAACGGGAACCAGACAAGGATGCCCTTTATCACGGCTCTTATCCAACATTGCGCTAGAAGTCCTAGCCAGGGCAATTAGGCGAGAAAAAGAAATAAAGGGCATCCGGATTGGCAAGGAGGAAGTAAAATTATCTCTATTTGCAGACGACATGATCTTATACACAGAAAACCCTAAGGAATCCTCCAGAAAACTACTGAAACTAATAGAAGAGTTTGGCAGAGTCTCAGGTTATAAGATAAACATACAAAAATCACTTGGATTCCTCTACATCAACAAAAAGAACATCGAAGAGGAAATCACCAAATCAATACCATTCACAGTAGCCCCCAAGAAGATAAAATACTTAGGAATAAATCTTACCAAGGATGTAAAAGACCTATACAAAGAAAACTATAAAACTCTGCTACAAGAAATTCAAAAGGACATACTTAACTGGAAAAACATACCCTGCTCATGGATAGGAAGACTTAACATAGTAAAAATGTCTATCCTACCAAAAGCCATCTATACATATAACGCACTTCCAATCCAAATACCAGTGTCATATCTTAAGGGGATAGAGAAACAAATCACTAATTTCATATGGAAGGGAAAAAACCCCCAGATAAGCAAAGCATTACTGAAAAAGAAGAAGAAAGTGGGAGGCCTCACTCTACCTAATTTCAGAACCTATTATAGAGCTATAGTAGTCAAAACAGCCTGGTATTGGTACAACAAAAGGCAGATAGATCAATGGAACAGAATTGAGAACCCAGAAATAAATCCACCAATGTATGAGCAGCTGATATTTGACAAAGGACCAGTGTCAGTCAATTGGGGAAATGATAGTCTTTTTAACAAATGGTGCTGGCATAACTGGATATCCATTTGCAAAAGAATGAAACAGGACCCATACCTCACACCATGCACAAAAACTAACTCCAAGTGGATCAAAGACCTAAACATAAAGACTAAAACGATAAAGATCATGGAAGAAAAAATAGGGACAACTTTAGGAGCCCTAATACAGGGCATAAACAGAATACAAAACATTACCAAAAATGACAAAGAGAAACCAGATAACTGGGAGCTCCTAAAAATCAAACACCTATGCTCATCTAAAGACTTCACCAAAAGAGTAAAAAGACCACCTACAGACTGGGAAAGAATTTTCAGCTATGACATCTCCGGCCAGCGCCTGATCTCTAAAATCTGTATGATTCTGTCAAAACTCAACCACAAAAAGACAAACAACCCAATCAAGAAGTGGGCAAAGGATATGAACACACATTTCACTAAAGAAGATTTTCAGGCAGCCAAAAGACACATGAGAAAATGCTCCCGATCATTAGCCATTAGAGAAATGCAAATTAAAACTACGATGAGATTCCATCTCACACCAACTAGACTGGCATTAATTCAAAAAACACAAAATAATAAATGTTGGAGAGGCTGCGGAGAGATTGGAACTCTCATACACTGCTGGTGGGATTGTAAAATGGTACAACCACTTTGGAAATCCATCTGGCGTTATCTTAAACAGTTAGAAATAGAACTACCATACAACCCAGAAATCCCACTCCTCGGAATATACCCTAGAGACACAAGAGCCTTCACACAAACAGATATATGCACACCCATGTTTATTGCAGCTCTGTTTACAATAGCAAAAAGCTGGAAGCAACCAAGGTGTCCGTCAACGGATGAATGGGTAAATAAATTGTGGTATATTCACACAATGGAATACTACGCATGGATAAAGAACAGTGACGAATCGCTGAAACATTTCATAACATGGAGGAATCTGGAAGGCATTATGCTGAGCGAAATGAGTCAGAGGCAAAAGGACAAATACTGTATAAGACCACTATTATAAGATCTTGAGAAATAGAAAAAACGGAGAACACATACTTTTGTGGTTACAAAGGGGGGAGGGAGGGAGGGAGGGAGAGGGTTTTTTATTGATCA
This sequence comes from Elephas maximus indicus, assembly GCF_024166365.1. Lineage (NCBI taxonomy): Eukaryota > Metazoa > Chordata > Mammalia > Proboscidea > Elephantidae > Elephas > Elephas maximus. Next base: position 171,193,104 of record NC_064846.1, read on the forward strand.
ATCAGTAGATAAGAACTGCTTTGGGTGAAGGGAAAGACAACACTCAATACAAGGAAGGTCAGCCTAATTGGACTGGACTAAAAGCAAAGAGGTTTCCGGGATAAAATGAAAGCTTCAAAGGTCAGCGGAGCAGGGGCTGGGGTCTAGGGAACATGGTTTGAGGGGACTTCTAAGTCAATGGGCAAAATAATTCTATTATGAAAACATTCTGCATCCCACTTTGAATTGTGGCGCCTGGGGTCCTAAATGCCAACAAGTGGCCATCTAAGATACATCAATTGGTCTCAACCCACCTGGAGCAAAGGCAAAGGAAGAACACCAAGGTCACACGACAACTAAGAACCCAAGAGACAGAAAGGGCCACATGAACCAGAGACCTACATTATCCTGAGACCAGAAGAACTAGTTGGTGCCCGGCCACAATCGATGTCTCCCCTGTCAGGGAGCACAACAGACAACTCCTGAGGGAGCAGGAGACCAATGGGATACAGACCCCAGATTCTCATGAAAAGACCATACCTAATGGTATGATTGTGACTAGAGGAATCCCGGAGACAATGCTCCCCAGAACTTCTGATGGCACAGGACAGGAACCAACCCCGAAGACAAATCATCAGGCATGAAAAGGACTGGTCAGTGGGGGGGAGAGAGATGCTGAAGAAGAGTGAGCTAATTACCTCAGGTGGACACTGGAGAGTGTGTTGGCAACTCTTGACTGGAGGGGGAATGGGAAGATAGAGAGAGAGGGAAGATGGCAAAATTGGCACGAAATGAGAGACTGTAAGGGCTGACTCAATAGGGGGAGAGCAAGTGGGAGAAGGGAGTAAGATGTATGTAAACCTACATGTGACAGACTGATTGGAATGGTAAATGTTCACTTGAAGCTTAATAAAAGAAAAAAAAAAAAAGGTCAGCGGAGCAGGGGCTCGGGTCTGAGGAACATGGTTTGAGGGGACTTTTAAGTCAATGGGCAAAATAATTCTATTATGAAAACATTCTGCATCCCACTTTGAAATGTGGCGTCTGGGGTCTTAAATGGCAACAAGCGGCCATCTAAGATACATCAGTTGGTCTCAACCCACCTGGAGCAAAGGCAAAGGAAGAACACCAAGGTCACATGACAACTAAGAGCCCAAGAGACAGAAAGGGCCACATGAACCAGAGACCTACATTATCCTGAGACCAGAAGAACTAGTTGGTGCCCGGCCACAATCGATGACTGCCCTGTCAGGGAGCACAACAGACAACTCCTGAGGGAGCAGGAGACCAATGGGATGCAGACCCCAAATTCTCATAAAAAGACCAGACTTAATGGTCTGCCTGAGACTAGAGGAATCCCGGCGGTCATGGTCCCCAAACCTTCTGTTGGCACAGGACAGGAACCATCCCCGAAGACAACTCATCAGACATGAAAGGGACTGGACACTGGGTAGCAGAGAGATGCTGATGAAGAGTGAGCTAATTATATCAGGTGGACACTTGAGACTGTGTTGGCATCTCCTGTCTTGAGGGAGGATGAGAGGATAGAGAGAGCTGGAAGCTGGCCAAATTGTCACGAAAGGAGAGACTGGAAGGGCTGACTCATTAGGGGGAGAGCAAGTGGGAGTACGGAGTAAGAGGTATATAAACTTATATATGACAGATTGACTTGATTTGTAAACGTTCACTTGAAGCTCAATAAAAGTTAATGAAAAAAAATACAGGTAAGCATCTTGGCACCATGATCTAAGCATCCTATGGAACTCTCTGTAATCAGGGACTATACCATGAATAACTAGTAACCCACCAGGCTGTGATTATCGCAATCTTCACTGATTTCCTGTCATTGCCCGCCCTAGGGTTTGGTACCTCTTTTTACCCCATGAGAATACTTGGATAACGAAACCGCCCCAGGACTACCTGGCTCCATTTTCAATGGCTACAGAGCTCCCCAGCTGCAGCGGCTTAAAAAACTTAATAAGCCTTTCTGTTTTAACTTGAAACAGTGTTCAAGGTTTTCTCTACAACACCAGCTAGATTGATAACTCTGTTAAATCTAAGAAATGAAACTTACAAATAGACTGAAACGTAAGTTCTCTTAAAATGTTCCAATGCTGTACATTAAATCAGTTTTCCCCCAAAATCACAAGCTTACATTCATTACTCAATCATACATTTCACAGTGATTTCCGAAGCTATTGTTCTTAGAAGCCAAATCCTGTCCGACATTGCCCATGTATAAAATACCAGATATGCACGCACTCCTCCTTCACCCAAAATAGGAATGCTTCCATTTTGGTTTTCCGCAAGGCTTCCGTCCTTTTGCCAAACCCTCCTGGAGCTGAAAGCTGCATCCCTATAATAGATAGCAGTCACCCTCCGGGCAACCAAGCTGCTTTCTTAGTTGGTGCTGTTACGTGCTGTCAGTCGGTTCAGACTCATAGCGGCCCTATGTACAAGAGCATGGAGCACTGCCCAGTCCTGTGCCATGCTCACAACCCTGGTTATGCTTGAGCCCATTGTTGCAGCCACTGTGTCACTCCATCTTGTTAAGGGTCCTTCTAATTTCGGTGACCCTCTACCTTATCAAGCATGCTGTCTGTCATGGATTGAATTGTGTCCCCTCAAAAATATGTGCCAACATATTTAGGGCATGATTCCCAGTATTGTGCGGTTGTCCTCCATTTTGTGATTGTCATTTTATGTTAAGACGATTAGGGTGGGATTGTAACACCCTTATTCAGGTCACCTCCCTGGCCCAGCATAAAGGGAGTTTCCCTGGACTGTGGCCTGCACCACCTTGGGTCTTCCAAGAGAGAAAAGGAAAGGGAGGCAAGCAGAGAGTTGGGGAGCTCATACCACCAAGAAACCAGTGGCAGGAGCAAAGCGCATCCTTTGGATGTGGGGTTACTGCGCAAAGAAGCTCCTAGTCTAGGGGAAGATTGTGGTCCAGAAAGACCTGCCTCCAAAGCCGACAGAGAGAGAAAGGCTTCCCCTAGAGCTGACGCCCTGAATTTGAACTTTTAGCCAAATTTACGATGAGAAAATAAACATCACTGTGTTAAAGCCATCCACTTGTGGTATTTCTGTTATAGCAGCACTGGATGACTAAAACAGTGTCCTTCTCCAGGGACTGGTCCCTCCCGACCACATGCCCAAGGTACGTGGGCCATCCTCCCTTCCAAGGTCCATTCTAGCTGAACTTCTCCCAAGACAGATTTGTCCATTCTTCTGGAGGTCCAGTAAGTTATATTGATAAATTACGATATCTTAGAACTGCTAAAATGTACTGTGTCCCTAGCGACATGGGTAGATCTCACGATTATAGTCTTAAGTGACCAAAGAACATGCGCTTGTGATTAGATTGAAAAACAGAACAATTCTAAGTTGATGAACACTACATCCTTTGGTAATAACAGGATGCGATCAAGAATAGGAAGAATGACACCAACTTCAGATCCGAGGTGACCGTGGGGATAAAAGGACAGCGATTAATTGCAGAGTGGGTACTTCAACTTTCCCTGCAAACTAGTATTTCAGAAATACAACTGAAGGGAAGAGGGCAAAAATTCAACCTCTATCAAGATCAGGCAGTGATTAATTGGGTGGCTGATTTACTTTTTGTCAGTAGAGTTCCTATATGTGAAATCATTTACAATGTAAAGACAGGTAAAACACCTAAAAGACAAATTTGTATCTGTCCAACCAGTTATAATGTACCTACAGGATAGGACACCATGCCCCGTTAAAACTCATAATCACATCAACCAATGTTACAAAACTATTTGTGTATTAACTGCTCAAGGAGAAACTAATTTCCTTTGTAGACATTCACCTAAATTTTAATAAGACAAATAAATAAGTAAATGATTACAGCCAAGAAAAATTTAATATCAAAGAATATCTGGGGATATGGGGAAGACGCTCAAGATAGGTTTGATGTGAAAGGGAAGATGAGAAAACAGTTTACACTGGGGACCTGCGTCCTTTAAAATGTGTAGATTCCTCTTTTCCACAGGTGTCGTCTAGAAAAGTGAGGTTACTACCAACTTGGTCACCTTCGCTGCCTCTGAGTGTTGTGACTACAGACAACTTGTGTTTTCTTCTCTATACCAAATTTTGTGATGAATATATAATCATTTTTATCAGAAAAATCATGTCATGGACAGTATGTTTGTGCAAGTCATATCAAAATAAAGCGAGTAGTCAATTGTTGTGGTGTGCCACTTGAGCGAGTCCAACTCACAGCGACCCAATGTGACAGAGTAGACCTGCCCCACAGGGCTGTAAACTTTCCAGGGGCAGATCACCAGGTTTTCTCTGCTGAGGAGCAGCTGGTGTTTTGGAACCGCCCATTAACCATTGCACCACCAGGGCAATTGGAACACAAAAGAACAGTGTTCATCTCCATTCATGAAGCCCTCTCCTATTTCCCCACGAGTTGGTAGCATATTTCCTAAAACAACACTGGTCAATGGTTTTTGCTAAGACACCTCCTTATGCTGCCCTCTTGTGAACAAATACAAGAATGCCTCGGATTGGGGAAAGTCGATCCTAAAATCCAGGTGTGTATTCTACATATGGATAATTAAAGATAGGGGCTCAATGGTGAAGTACTTGGCTGGTAATCTAAAGGTGGAGGTTCAAAGCCACCCAGCAGCTTCACTGGAAAAAGACTTGACTATCTGCTTCCGTAAAGATTATAGCCTATACAACCCATGACTGCCCTGACAGGGAACACAACACAGAACCCCTGAGGGAGCAGGAGAGCAGTGGGATACAGACCCCAAATTCTCATAAAAAGACCAGACTTAATGGTCTGACTGAGACTGGAAAGACCCCGGTGGTCATGGCCCCCAGACCTTCTGTTGGCCCAGGACAGGAACCATTCCTGAAGCCATCTCTTCAGACATAGATTGGACGGGACAATGGGGTTGGAGAGGGATGCTGGGGAGGAGTGAGCTTCTTGGATCAGGTGGGGACACTTGAGACTATGTTAGCATCTCCTGCCTGGAGGGGAGATGAGAGGGTGGAGGGGGTTAGAAGCTGATGAAATGGATAGGAAAAGAGAGAGAGGCAGGAGAGAGCTGGAGAGTAATTGGGAGTGTGTAGCAAGGTGAATATGGGTATTTGTGTGAGAGTCTGATTTGATTTCTAAACTTTCACTTAAAGCACAATAAAAATTATTAAAAAAAAAAAAAAAAGATTATAGCCTGAAAAACCAGAGCATGTCTACTCCATCACATGAATTACTAAGAGTTCAAATTGACCCGATGGCACCCAGCAAGAACAGAGACAATTTATCCATGTAACTGAATTTGAAATTGTCAACTTTTTACTGAGAGAAAAAAAAATGCCACCCTGTTCCCTGTCAAACATTAAACTCAAGCAAGAGCTCATCGAGGCCACAGTGATTGCTATGACCTGCACTCTTGTCTGCACCCATGTCTTTTTTGATTTTTCCTAGAATGTTTCTCGGCACATGCACAGCAACAATAAATATGCACAGCAAAAATCAAGAAGGAATATTTCATTGACCTGCTCCAGAAAAGTGATTGAACTAAAATTAACTCGAGCTGAAGTAAATAATCAAGGATAAAATTATGATAGAAAAACCTCTAGACCAATGCTTCTTCAATCGCTATGACTCGGAATCGACTTGACAGCACTGGGTGGGTGAGGACTCATGGGGAGCCTGTCAAAAAGCAGACTTAGATCCAGGGGTAAGCCCAGAGACTCCCCACGTTGGATGCCGACGCTGACGGTACCGCGCCGTGGGGCCCAGAGAATGCGTGCCTCCCGCTAACGTCGGGCACAGGGCGCCACGGTGGAATTCAAACAATCAGAGCTCAGTATCTACTGTGCACACAGTGGCCACAGACAGGAAAGTTTGGACCCGCCGTCGAAGCTCTCTACTAAATTGGCATAGATGTAAGCTTGTCTTTTATAAGGAACCTGAATCAGTTGGTTAACTCTTTTGTCAGTTGATTCTGACTCATGGAGACCCCTTGGTTTCAGAGTAGAACTGTGTTCTCTAGGGTTTTGCTGGGGGTGAACTTTACAGAAGCAGATTGCCAGGCCTTTCTTCTGTGCCACCACTGGTGGGTTCCAACCAACCATTTTTTGGTCAGTAATCAAGATGAAAATGTGAAATCGCACTCAAGTGCGGGGGAAAACACACACATCTGTAAATGGGAGAGAATGTGACAAGGGCCGAAAATTGGATTCAGATTACACAAGAACAGAAACACAAGCCTTAGGGAGGGACACAATCTGAATGGTATGAGAATTTCTCAGCTCTACACAGGCTATGGACGTCTGAGCAGGGTTCCTGACATGGGTGGAATTTCTCTGCAGTTCAAAAGAACCAAAACTCTCCTGAATAGTGGAGTGTCTCATGCAAGAGAAGCCTCCTAGTTGCCCAGTTTCTTGTTTTGGCTTCAGATTTGGGAACAGAGAAAGCACAGCAGCCCTGCTCTGACCTGAACTCTTTGATATGGCAAGATATGTTGTGACTCTAGTTAAGTTCAAAGCTGCAGAAACTTAAGAATGTTTCCTCTATCTGATAGGACATAAGTAAGTTACCTGCTTTACTTAGAGCTATATGCTAATGAGTCTCACTTCCTTTTTCTTTTTCTTTGATTGGTCTCCTTCCCACTGCCCTCAAGTTCATTGTGACTCAAAGAGACCCTATAGGACAGAGTAGCACTGCCCCATAGGGCTTCCATGGGGCGGCTGGGGGAATCCAACTGGCCACATTTTGGTTAGCAGCCGAGCTCTTAGCCACTGTGCAACCGAGATTCCTCCAAAGAGATCTCACCACATTAAATGAATGAAGGAAGCGCTGCAAGGTGGGATTTAGGGTGGTCCTCACAGCAGTTTCAGACTGTTTTAGCGTTCTGTCTTAACTCTGGGTGCTGTGGGTACTTACAACTGGCCGCTCTTCTCTCCTCAGCCACCAGTTCTTAAGTGTTCTAGAGGATCCTCAGCACCCTGGGACGTGCCCTGGGCTGGGCAAAAGCCCAACACCACCTGTGGTAGAAGTCAGCTGGGGGTGAGTTAGGCCTGGTGGGGGAGCGGTTTGCTCTGTCTCTCAGAGCATCTCAGCACCCTACAGATATGATCGTTTTTTTCTTTCGTTCACTTTTCTTTTCGTTCTTTTTTTTTACTTTTTGCCGCTTAATAAGTTTGACAGTTGTTACCTGAAATGTTCAAACTTTTCCTTGATGGATTTACTAGAAAACCCACTGAGACTGATCTTACTCTACTGTCTTTATTTTATTTTTCAATGGTTCCATAAGGGGCAGAGCTTGCACTTGGGAAAGGAAGAGAGGAAATGGATGATGTAAGGGGAAGGGGGAGAGCTTGCACTACAAAGAGAAAGAGGAAATGGTCCCTACAGGGGTCCCTGACTTGTCAGTGAAGGGTTAACAGGGGGAGGTAGAAGAAAAGGGTATAAAGTCCTAAGAAAATGACTGGATGGGGCACTCAGGTTCTCTCTCTCTCTAAGCAGCCCCCTTGACACTCCCTGGTCAAGTGTACTATCCCTACTAACCCTCTGCTAGCTAATAAACCTCGAATTGCTTGGCACTAATTGTCTCACTGTTGGAATTCTTCCCTACAGCGAAGACAAGAACCGAGGCCGTTTTCTCCTGTAACAGCTCTACCCTGAAGCGGCCTGTGCCCTAACGCAGATCACAGAGAGATGCAGCTTGGTGCAATTTCTGGCTGGATCTTTCTGTCAATTAAGTGCTTATTAAAATGATTTAGTACCAGGAGATGCAGCCTGATAAAGTAGCTGTTTTGCACGAGGCAGATGACTATTTCAATTTATTGGTTTAAAATACTTAAAAATTTTTTTTAATTTTTTTTATTAAGAGTAAAGCACCTAGAAAAATGCATACTAACGTACAGCTCCATACATTGAGTGACCATATATTAAATTATTTTTGTAACTTTCCTTTTATTTACTAGTTAAGCTTTGTACTGTATATACTGACGTAAGTTCCAGAAGTCTTAAAGCATTAAGTATGAAACCCAAAATTAATAGCTGTCCAATCTCAGGGTAAGGAGCCCTGGTGGTGCAAAGGTTAAGCACTCAGCTGCTAACCTAATAGTAAACAGTAGGAACCTACCCCGTAGCTTCTCCTAAGAAAGACCTGGCCATCTGTTCCCATAAAGATTACACCCAGGAAAAAACCCTCCAGGGTAGTTCTCTGTCACATGTGGTTGCTGGGTCACAACCCACTGGGTGGCACCTAATAAGGACACTGCAATTTGAACATAAGGTTTCTTCTGAGCGGTTATCTCATAGGCATAGGGGGAGACCATCTGGATTCCAGACATAGCCAAAGGCTCCAAGGAGCTGGGTATGACGGGCCTTCTAAGGAGAAGAGGAGGGAGAAATAGAGAAGACCCACCATTGGCTCATCTTCACAGGATTGAGGGAACCCTGCCTTCCCCTCTTTACTGAGATCAGCTGATATCAGGTTACTTCTGGCCTGGCTACTAGTAAGTGGGCTCTCCACCCACCTGAGACCAACATAGTTTTTTTTTTTTTGAATGATTTTTATTGTGCTTTAAGTGAACGTTTACAAATCAAGTCAGTCTGTCACATGTAAGCTTATATACAGCTTACTACATACTCTCATTTACTCTCTCCCTAATGAGTCAGGACACTCCCTCCTTCCAGTCTCTCCTTTCGTGACCATTTTACCAGCTTCTAACCCTCTCTACCCTCCCATCTCCCCTCCAGACAGGAGATGCCAACACAGTCTCGAGTGTCCACCTGATACGAGTAGCTCACTCTTCATCAGCATCTCTCTCCTACCCACTGTCCAGTCCCTTCCATGTCTGATGAGATGTCTTCGGGAATGGTTCCTGTCCTGGGCCAACAGAAGGTTTGGGGACCGTGACCACCGGGATTCTTCAAGTCTCAGTCAGACCATTAAGTCTGGTCTTTTTGTGAGTTTTTGGGGTCTGCATCCCACTGTTCTCCTGCTCCCTCAAGGGTTCTCTGTTGTGCTCCCTGTCAGGGCAGTCATCAGTTGTGGCCGGGCACCATCTAGTTCTTCTGGTCTCAGGATGATGTAGACTCTGGTTCATGTGATCCAGGTGGGTTGAGACCAATTGAGGCATCTTAGATGGCCGCTTGTTAGCATTTAAGACCCCAGACACCACACTTCAAAGTGGGATGCAGAATCCAACAGACTTTTGATGAGATGGAAATTAGGAGATAATGCTTTGTGGACTCTTCTAGCAGGATGAGACAAATTTACGTTGCTATAGAGCAGTTTCTGGCAGGCTTTTGCAGTTGGGGTCACTTTTTCTAGTGTTGATATGTGCTTTTGTGGATAAGAAAAGCTTTAAAATCAAACTGAGATGTCTGTTATTAATTTTCTTATTCAACACGGGTAAATTATTGGTATTTGATCATATTATTAAAGGAGCCTCCGTGGCGCAGTGCTTAAAGCGATCAACTGCTAAGGGAAAGGTCTGCAGTTGGAAACCACCGGCGGCTCCACAGGAGGAAGGTGTGGCAGTGGGCTTCCTTAGAGATTTAAAGCCTCAAAAATCCTATGGGGTCGCTGTCAGAATCGACTGGATGGCAGTAGGTTTTGGCTTTGATCCTAATATTGACATGGGCTTGTACAGATCGATTTGTAATTGGTGAATGTCTTTGTGTGTGTGTGTGTAAGCACACTTCTTATTTGGACATTATACAGTCCTTCAGGAAACCCTAGTGGCATAGTGGTTAAAAGCTGCGGATGCTAACCAAAAGGTCAGCATTTGGGATCCACCAGTCACTCCTTGGAAACCATATGGGACAGTTCTACTCTGTCCTATAGGGTCACTGTGAGTAGGAATCAACTTGACGGCAACAGGTTTCCTTTGGTTCCTGGTTTATACAGTGCTTCAAAATGTTGATTATACCCTGTGTGAGTGGGGTGGGTGTGTGTGTGTGTGTGTGTGTGTTTGGGCGCACAAGTACCTGCCAAGAACTTGTTGTTTTACAATTTGATAGTCAATTTATTTAACTGAAAAGCTCACATGCCTTAACCCTTTAAGTTCAGCCTGCTGGCCTTATTACTCTACTTAAAGTCTAGCAAATAATAGCAACCACTTTGAAGGGGCTTATGGTGAATTAGGAATTAATATTGGAGTCATTATTCCCTGTTCTTCAGCATAGAGAATGTGACCCAGCTGGCGCTGGGCTCAGAAGGACACATCAACTAGGCCCTGAGATAGACAATAGATGGGACAACCTTGGAAATGATCTTTTAGGGAGGAAAAATATCTTTTAGGGAACTTTTCCCATAAAGACAATCAAACATTCCTGTTTCCTATTAGCATTTAGTGAATAGAAAATTTGTTGGACCAGTGAGGACCCTCCTGACTGTGGGTACTGAAACCTCCACCAAAGGTTGTTAAGAAAGACGATTGAAAATGTAGGATCTCAGTTTCTAGGCAGTCTGTGAAAAGGTGATGTTTTCCCTGGTTTTGCCCATTTTGTAACGTTAATATATACTGACGACTCTGTAGCTGTCTTTGGACTCAGGCGGACGTGGCTGTGGCAGAGTGCTTGCCGCCTTTCCACTTTTGTCTCTTCTGTAACGTTTCCTTGGACTCGGGCAGACATCAGCTCTGGCAGCATGCTTCTCCGCTTCTGGACTTTTGTCTTTTTGAATACTTGCCGAATAAGACTTTCTTTTTGCTTTACTAAACTTTGTGATGTTTTTCCCCTACAACATTGGAAAGTATTTAAGGCCATTTGCAAATCAAGTTAATGACACACCTTCATCCACTTTAAAGTCCATTTGAATCTCTTGGTACAGGACACTCAGATCCGGCTTCAATCACTTCAATTCCCTGAATTAACACCTCCCCACATATGTAAATAACTCTTGGAAATCTAATAAATGAAACTCCCCAATACAGAGAAACTTCTCTTAAAAGGTTCCAAAGCTGTATATAAAACTAGTTTTCCACAAAAATCACAGCTTAATTGCTCAATTTTACATTTTATAGTGAATTTCAAAGCTATTATTCTTAGAAGCCTAATTATTTTCACCTTTGCCCATGTGGAAAATATGAAATATGCACACATTCCTTCTTCATGCAAAAGATGAATATTTCTGTTTTGGTTCTCTGTAAGGCATCTGTGGTTTTGCAGAATCCTCCTGGAGTTGAAAGATGCACCCGTATCCCAGATGACAGTTAAAATAAATGAATCAATCAGTCAATCCTACTGCAGTCCAGCCGACTCCGACTCATAGTGTCCCTACTGGATAGAATAGAACTGCCCCATAGGGTTTCCAAGGACAGGCTGGTGAACTGGAACTGCCAACCTTTTAGTTAGCTGCAGAACTCTTCACCACTGAGCCTTAGGACTCCAGTTACCATCCTGGCAACCAAGCTGGTGAGTTTGAACCGCCCACTTAACCATTGCACCTCCAGGGCTCCTTGAACCAAAAATACCAGAGTTTATCTCCGTTCATGAAGCATTCTCCTATTTCACCACGAGATGGCAGCACAATTTCACACAGCATGCTTTCCAAAGCTTTTTGCTAATGCATATGCTTATGCTGCCCTCTTGTGGGCAAATAGGGAATGCGTCATGGTAAGAAAAGAGTCATTTCTAAAATTCAGATGTTTCTTAAAAACTAAAAAAAAAAAAAATTTTTTCTTACATATTGGTAATTAAAGATAGTGGCGCAATGGTTAAGCACTTGGGTGGTTACATTAAGGTGGAGGTTCAAACCCGCCCAGCATCTTTGCTAGGGAAACACCTGGCTATCTACTTCAGTAAAGATTACAGCCCAGAAAACCAGAGCAGGCCTACTCTGTCCCATGAGGTTACTAGGAGTTCAAATTCACTTGATGACACCCAAAAATACCAACAAAAACAATTTATCAACTTAAGAGAACTTGAAAATCTCAGCTTTTTATCACAAACAAATAAATGCCACCACGCTCCCTGCTGAACATTAAAGTCAAACAACAGCACATCAGAGCCACAGCGATTGCAGTGACCTGGGGTCGCCATGAGTGGGAATCCGCTTCATGGCAGTGGGTTTGTTTTTTTTTGGAGGGGCGGGGGTACTCTTGTCTGCACCAATATGTCTCTCTCTCTTTTTTTTTTTTTTCTAGAACCTTACTACGTTGCATAAAACTTGTGAGTTATCTCACCACATGTATGGCAATCATAAAGAAGGAATATTTCATTTTCCTGCTCCAGAAAAGTGACTGAACTAAAGTTAACTCCTGCTGACGTAAATAATCAAGTATAAAATTAGGGTAGAAAACCCACTAGACCAATGCTTCTTAAACTGCATATGCATAGGACTCACCTGGGGAGCTTGTTAAAAAGCAGATGTGGGAGGTGGAGCCAGGATGGTGGAATAGACAGAAGCTTCCCTGGAGCCCTCTTTACAACAAAGACCTGAAAAAACAATTTAAAGGAATATATTTGTGACCAGCTGGGAGCTGGGAGCCCTGCGGGTCAAAGGCAAGCTTAGACAAGGAACTGAGGGGGCAGGGGAAGAAAGAGACCATTCAGAAGCTGAGAGGTGTTAGGGCCCCTGAATTGCGAGGAGCCCTCAGGCCCCATTCCTGGAGTGGCTGCTGCCGCAGGCTGGTCCTAGCGTTGGGCCACAGTTTCCTCAGGGGGAAGCAGCAGCCACACAGCCCACTGACACCTCCTGGACCTGAGGAGAACGCAGTTTCCTCAGCGAGAAGCAGCAGCCAAACGGCCCACTCACACCTCCGGCACCTGAGGAGAAGGGCGTTCTGGGCAAAAGCTAAGGAGTAGCCTATATTTTAACGCACCCCCACCCCACCCCCAAGACGGCCTCAGCGGCTGAATCCCTAGGCCTGAGATACACGCTGGTGATCACCTGGAGCCGTCCTCCCAGCCTTGGGGAAGGAAAAAATTTGCAGCTGGGGGAAAAAGATAATTTGCTAGCTCCATTAACTGGGGGAGCTCAGGACAGAAGTGGCTCCCGTCCAGGCATAAACCGTCCGTGGACCTTGAGCACCTTTCCCTTTTGCATGGACCTGTGTGGGCCTATTTCGGGAGAATAGGCCCTGGTTGGCAAACTCCAACCATTTCAGTGGTGCAGTGGAGAGGTGGGTGTTTGACGTTTGACATTGCTTTGCCTATTAAACAAGGTCCTCGCCTACCCACAACAGGGACCTAAGGACTGGTGGCTTCACTTGGGTCGCCCAGCCACCCACGACAGGGGTCCAGGGATAACTGGTGCCTCCCAGTCCTTACAACAAAAACTTTGGGTACCCATAGTCCCTCTGCAGAGCCCACCCACCAGCACGCTCTACGGAACAGAGACGCGTTTTCCTCAGAGACGCTTGGGGGTCGGTTCTCAGCCCCCTGCCTTGCTCAGAGCGTGACCCCCTGCTGCAATCAGATACGGGTATATACGCCAATCACCCCTGCCCCTCTAAGACTGTAGGACAGAGCCTGTACCACACACTTGATATCAGCCAGCTGGAAACCTGAGCTGAATTCATACAAGAAAAGTGAATGGACTCCTAGACTGATATACCTGATAACAGCTCTAGCCAGCTGGGGACAGGACACCAGAGCTCCAAAGGCGAAAATAATCAAGCTAGCTCACTCAAGCAACCCATAGGGGTATACCAAAACAAAACAAAGCAAGCAGCTACGACACAGTAAGCAAGCATAAACTAATACAATACCTTATAGATGGCTCAGAGACAACAGTCAATATCAAGTCACATAAAGAAATAGGCCATGATCACCTCAACAGGCTCTCAAAACAAAGAATCCAAGAATCTTTTAGATGAAAGTGCATTCCTGGAATTACCAGATGCAGAATACAATAGTTTAATATACAGAACCCTTCAAGACATCAGGAAGGAAATGAGGCAATACGCAGAACAAGCCAAGGAACGCACAGATAAAGCAACTGAAGAAATCAGAGAGATTATTCAGGAACATAATGAAAAGTTTAATAAGCTGGAAAATTCCATAGACAAACAGCAATCAGAAATTCGGAAGATTAACAATAAAATTACAGAATTAGATAACTCAATAGAAAGTCAGAGGAGCAGAATTGAGCAAGTAGAAGCTACAATTTCTGAACTCGAAGATAAATCACTTGGCACTAATATATTTGAAGAAAAATCAGATAAAAGAATTTTAAAAAATGAAGAAAACTCAAGAATCATGTGGGACTCTATCAAGAGAAATAACCTACGAGTGACTGGAGTACCAGAACAGGGAGGGATAGCAGAAACTACAGAGAAAATTGTTGAGGATTTATTGACAGAAAACTTCCCTGATATTGTGAAAGATGAGAAGATATCTATCCAAGATGCTCATCGAACTCCACATAAGGTAGATCTTAAAAGAAAGTCTCCAAGACATATTATAATCAAGCTTGCCAAAACCAAAGATAAACAGACAATTATAAGAGCAGCGAGGGATAAAAGTTACCTATAAGGGAGAGCCAATAAGAATAAGCTCGGACTAGTCGGCAGAAACCATGCAGGCAAGAAGGCAATGGGATGACATATTTAAAAAACTGAAGGAAAATTGCCTGCCAAGAATCATATATCCATCAAAACTGTCTCTTAAATATGAAGGTGAAATTAAGACATTTCCAGATAAACACAAGTTGGGGGAATTCGTAAAAACCAAACCAAAACTACAAGAAATACTAAAGGGAGTTCTTTGGTTAGAAAATCAATAATATCAGGTATCGACCAAAGACTAGAACCCTGGGCAGAGCAACCAGAAGTCAACCCAGACAGGGAAATCCAAATCCAAAAAAAAAAAAAACCAACACAGGGTAACGGCGATGTTATTATATAAAAAAAGACACCATTAAAATAATAAAGAGGGACTAAGAAATGTAATCATACACCTTCCGTATGGAGAAGAACATACGGCGATACAAAGAAATAAAAGTTAGTTACAAATTTAGAAAAATAGGGGTAACTAATAAGGTAACCACAAAGGATACAAACTGTCCTACTCATCAAAATAAAATACAAGGGAAAAATACAGACTCAGCAGAAACAAAATCAACAACAACAAATATGAGGAAAGGACAATATATAAAGAAAACCTACTCAGCACATAAAATCAAGTGGGAAAAAGAAGCTGTCAACAACACACGAAAAAAGACATCAAAACAATAGCACTAAATTCATACCTATCCATAATTACCCTGAATGTAAATGGACTAAATGCACCAATAAAGAGACAGAAAGTGGCAGAATGGATTAAAAAACAGGATCCGTCTATAAGCTGCCTACAATAGACACACCTTAGACTTAGAGACACAAACAAACTAAAACTCAAAGGATAAAAAAATATATATCAAGCAAACAACAATCAAGAAAGAGCAGGAGTGGCAATATTAATTTCTGACAAAACAGACTTTAAAGTTAAATCCATCAGAAAGGATAAGGAAGGACACTATATAATGATTAAAGGGACAATACACCAAGAAAAAAAAAGAAGATATAACCATATTAAATATTTCTGCACCCAATGACAGGGCTGCAAGATACATAAAACAAACTATCAGCATTGAAAAGTGATATAGACAGCTCCACAATAATAGTAGGAGACTTCAACACACCACTTTCGGTGAAGGACAGGACATCCAGAAAGAAGCTTAATAAAGACACGGAAGATCTAAATGCCACAACCAACTGACTTGACCTCGTAGACATATACAGAACACTCCACCCAACAGCAACCAACTGTATACTTTCTTTCCTAGCGCACATGGAACATTCTCTAGAATAGACCACATATTAGGTCATAAAGCAAGCCTTAGTAGAATCCAAAACATCGAAATATTACAAAGCATCTTCTCTGACCATAAGACTATAAAAGTGGAAATCAATAACAGGAAAAACAGGGAAAAGAAATCAAACACTTGGAAACTGAACAATACCCTGCTCAAAAAAGACTGGATTATGGAAGACATTAAGGATGGAATAAAGACATTCAGAGAATCCAATGAGAATGAAAACACTTCCTGTCAGAACCTTTGGGACACAGCAAAAGCGGTGCTCAGAGGCCAATTTATATCAATAAATGCACACATCCAAAAAGAAGAAAGGACCAAAATCAAAGAACTATCCCTACAACTTGAACAAATAGAAAGAGAGCAACAAAAGAAACCCACAGGCACCAGGAGAAAACAAATAATAAAAATTAGAGCAGAACTAAATGAAATAGAGAACAGAAAAGCAATTGAAAGCATTAACCAGACCAAAAGCTGGTTTTTTGAAAAACTCAACAAAATTGATAAACCATTGGCCAAACTGACAAAAGAAAAACAGGAGAGGAAGCAAATAACCCAAATAAGAAATGAGACGGGCGATATTACAACAGACCCAACTGAAATTAAAAGAATCATATCTGATTACTATGAAAAACTATACTCAAATTTGTAAACCTAGAAGAAATGGACGAATTCCTAGAAACACACTACCTACCTAAACTAACACAAACAGAGGCAGAGCCATAACAAAAGAAGAGATTGAAAAGGTAATCAAAAAACTCCCAACAAAAAAAAAGCCTTGGTCCGGAGGGCTTCACTGCAGAGTTCTACCAAACTTTCAGAGAAGAGTTAACACCACTACTACTAAAGGTATTTCTGAGCATAGAAAAGGATGGAATGCTTCCAAACTCATTCTATGAAGCCACCATATCCCTGATACCAAAACCAGGTAAAGACACCACAAGAAAAGAAAATTATAGACCTGGATACCTCATGAATGTAGATGCAAAAGTCCTCAACAAAATTCTAGCCAATAGAATTCAACAACATATCAAAAAAATAATTCACCATGACCAAGTGGGATTCATACCAGGTATGCAGGGATGGTTCAACATTAGAAAAACAATTAATGTAATCCACCATATAAGTAAAACAAAAGACAAGAATTACATGATTTAATCATTGATGCAGAAAAGGCATTTGACAAAGTTCAACACTCATTCATGATAAAAACTCTCAGCAAAATAGGAATAGAAGGAAAATTTCTCAACATAATCAAGGGCATTTATACAAAGCCAACAGCCAACATCACCCTAAATGGAGAGAGCCTGAAAACATTCCCATTGAGATTGGGAACCAGACAAGGATGGCACCACTCTTATTTGACATTGTGCTGGAAGTCCTAGCCAGAGCAATTAGGCTAGATAAAGAAATAAAGGGCATTCAGATTGGCAAGGAAGAAGTCAAAGTATCTCTGTTTGCAGATGACATGATCTTATACACAGAAAACCCTAAGGAATCCTCCAGAAAACTACTGAAACTAATAGAAGAGTTCAGTGGAGTATCAGGATACAAGATAAACATACAAAAATCACTTGGATTCCTCTACACCAACAAAAAGAACATCGAAGTGGAAATCACCAAATCAATGCCATTTACAGTAGCCCTCAAGAAGATAAAATACTTAGGAATAAATCTTACCATAGATGTAAAAGACTTATACAAAGAAAACTACGGTACACTTCTGCAAGAAACCAAAAGAGACTTACATAAGTGGAAGAACATACCTTGCTCATGGATAGGAAGACTTAACATTATAAAAATGTCTATTCTACCAAAAGCGATCTCTACATGTAATGCAATTCCGATCCAAATCCCAAGGACATTCTTTAATGAGAGGGAGAAACAAATCACCAATTTCATATGGAAGGGAAAGAGGCCCCGGATAAATAAGGCATTACTGAAAAAGAAGAACAAAGTGGGAGGCCTTACTTTAACTGATTTCAGAACCTATCATACCGCCACAGTAGTCAAAACGGCCTGGTACTGGTACAACAACAGATACATGGACCAATGGAACAGAATTGAGAATCCAGACATAAATCCACACACATATGAGCAGTTGATATTTGATAAAAAAAAAAAAAAAAAATTTTTCATAAATGCCCCAAAAAGTTAAACAGGGAAAAGACAGTCTTTTTAACAAATGGTGCTGGCATAACTGGATATTCATCTGCAAAAAAATGAAACAAGACCCATACCTCACTCCATGCACAAAAACTAACTCAAAATGGATCAAACACCTAAATATAAAATCTAAAACGATAAAGATCATGGAAGAAAAAAATAGGAACAGCGCTAGGAGCCCTAATACATGGCATAAACAGTATAGAAAACCCGATAAAGAATGTAGAAGAAAAACCAGATCACTGGGAGCTCCTGAAAATCAAACGCTTATGCTCATCCAAAGACTTCACCAAAAGAGTAAAAAGACTACCTACAGACCGGAAAAAAGTTTTTAGCTATGACATTTCTGATCAGCGCCTGATCTCTAAAATCTACATGATACTGCAAAAACTCAACTGCAAAAAGACAAATAACCCAATTAAATAATGGGCAAAAGATATGAACAAACACTTCACTAAAGAAGACATTCAGGTAGCTAACAGATACATGAGGAAATGCTCACGATCATTAGCCATTAGAGAAATGCAAATCAAAACTACGATGAGATTTCATCTCTCTCCAATGAGGCTGGCATTAATCCAAAAACACAAGATAATAAATGTTGGAGAGGCTGTGAAGGGATTGGAACACTTCTACACTGCTGGTGGGAATGTCAAATGGTACAACCACTTTGGAAATCGATTTGGCGCTTCCTTAAAAAGCTAGAAATAGAACTACCATACGATCCAGCAATCCCACTCCTTGGAATATATCCTAGAGAAATA
Organism: Elephas maximus indicus; assembly: GCF_024166365.1. Lineage (NCBI taxonomy): Eukaryota > Metazoa > Chordata > Mammalia > Proboscidea > Elephantidae > Elephas > Elephas maximus. The sequence goes on from NC_064846.1 coordinate 171,211,816, forward strand.
AGAGCCTTTACACCAACAGATATATGCACACCCATGTTTATTGCAGCAGTGTTTACAATAGCAAAAACATGGAAGCAACCAAGGTACCCATCAATGGATGAATGGGTAAATAAATTATGGCATATTCACACGATGGAATACTACGCATCGATAAAGAACAGTGAGGAATATGTGAAACATTTCATAACATGGAGGAACCTGGAAGGCATTATGCTGAGTGAAATGAGTCAGTTGCAAAAGGACAAATATTGTATAAGACCACTATTATAAGAACTCGAGAAATAGTTTAAACTGAAAAGAAAACATTCTTTTGTGGTTACGAGAGGGGGAAGGGAGGGAGGGTGGGAGAGGGGTATTCACTAATTAGGTAGTAGATAAGAACTACTTTAGGTGAAGGGAAACACAGCACATAGTACAGGGGAGGTCAGCACAATTGGACTAAACCAAAAGCAAAGAAGTTTCCTGAATAAACTGAATGCTTTGAAGGCCAGCGTAGCAGGGGCAGCGGTCTGGCGACCATGGTTTCAGGGGACATCTAAGTCAATTGGCATAATAAAATCTATTAACAAAACATTCTGCATCCCAGTTTGAAGAGTGGTGTCTGGGGTCTTAAACGCTAGCAAGCAGCCATCTAAGATGCATCAATTGGTCTCAGCCCACCTGGATCAAAGGAGAATGAAGAACACCAAGGACACAAGGTGATTACGAGCCCAAGAGACAGAAAGGGCCACATGAATCTGTGACTACATCATCCTGAGACTAGAAGAACTAGATGGTGCCTGCCCACAACCGATGACTGCCCTGACAGGGAGCACAACAGAGAACCCCTGAGGGAGCAGGAGAGCAGTGGGATGCAGACCCCAAATTCTCCTAAAAAGACCAGACTTAACGGTCTGACTGAGACTGGAAGGACCCCGGTGGTCACGGACCCCAGACCTTCTGTTGGCCCAGGACAGGAACCATTCCCGAAGCCAACTCGTCAGACATGGATTGGACTGGACAATGGGTTGGAGAGGGATGCTGGTGAGGAGTGAACTTCTTAGATCAGGTGGACACTTGAGACTATGTTGACATCTCCTGCCTAGAGGGGAGATGAGAGGGTGGAGGGGGTTAGAAACTGGCAAAAAGGACACGAAAAGAGAGAGTGGAGGGAGAGAACAGGCTGTCTCATTAGGGGGAGAGTACTTGGGAGTGTGTAGCAAGGTGTATATGGGTTTTTGTGTGAGAGACTGACTTGATTTGTAAACTTTCACTTAAAGCACAACAAAAATTATTAAAAAAAAAAGTTTAATTAAAAAAAAAAAAACCTGGTGGCACAGTGGTTAAAAGCTTAGCCGGTAACCAAAAGGTTGGCAGTTCACCACCTAAACCAGAGACTCCATCAGCCTGAGACCAGAACTAGATAGTGGCTGGCTACCACCAGTGACCACCCTGACAGGGAACACAACAGAGAGTCCCTGACAGAGCAGGAGAAAAGTGTTCTGCAGAACTCAAATTCACGTAAAAAGACCAGACTTAATGGTCTGACTGAGACTGGAGGAACTCCAGAAGGCTTGCCCCCGGACTCTCTGTTAACCCAGAACTAAAACCATTCCAAGGCCAACTGTTCAGACAAAGATTAGACTGGACTATAAACCATGAAATGATACTCATGAAGAGAGTGCTTCTTAGTTCAAGTAGATACGTGAGACTAATGGGCAGCTCCTGTCTGGAGGCGAGATGAGAAGGAAGAAAGGGACAGGAGCTGGTTGAGTAGACACGGGAAACCTGGGGTAGAAGGGAGGAACGTGCTCTCACATTATAGGGGTAACAACTTGGGGCACATAACAATGTGTGTATAAGTTTTGCAGAAATTGAGCTGTAAACTTTCACCTAAAACACAATAAATAAATGAAGATCAGTAAAGTAAACAAACCAAAAAAAGGTTGGCAGTTCGAATCCACCAGCTGCTCCTTGGAAACCCTGTGAGGCAGTTCTACTCTGTCTATAGGGTCACCATGAGTCGAAATCGACTTGATGGCAATGGGTCAACAGGTTTAAGGGTCTTATGAATTTGAGACTGTTGCTTTCTAACCCTGGGTGCCTCTGCAAGGAAATTTAGGAGGGTACATTCCAGATCGCCCTGACTTCTCTGGTGCTGGCTTCTGGCTCCTATCACGGAAGACCTTTCCATCCACTGTGTACCTTCCTAAAGTTTCCCAACTTACTAAGACTCTTAGGAATTACAGTGATTTTAAGCTGTTGTTAATTGAGTCAATTCCGACTCATGGCGACCCCATGTGTGCAGAGTAGAACTGTGCTCCATAGGGTTTTCATGGCTGTCACACTTTTCACAATGGAGCTGTGGTAGCGCAGTGCTTAAGTCCTCAGCTGCTAACTGAAAGGTCGATGGTTCAAATCCACCAGCCGCTCAGCGGGACAAAGATGTGGCAGCCTGCTTCCATAAAGATGACGGCCTTGGAAACCCATGGGGCAATTCTACTCTATCGTATAGGGTCGTCATGAGTTGGAATTGACTCAATGGCAATGGCTTTGGTTTGGTTTAGGGTGGTACAAACAATTTGCACTCAACTAAGAAAAATAAAAGATTTCTTTTTACCAACCTAAAGGTTGGTGGTTCTAATCCACCCAGTGGTACTGCCAACGAAAAGGCCTGGAGATCTGCTTCCATAAAGATGACAGCCAAGAAAATCCTATAAGGTCACTAAAAGTCAGGATTGATTTGATGGCAATGGTTTTACTTTTTTAAAATAGGATACTTTAGAAGCAGATTGCCAGGCCTTTCTTCCAAGGTACACGGGGATGGGGTTAAAAAAAAACAAAACCCATTGCTGTCGCGTCAACTCATAGTGACCCTACAGGACAGAGTAGAACTGCCCCATAGGGTTTCCTAGGAACAGCTGGTAGATTTGAACTGCTAGCATTTTGGTTAGCAGCCATAGCTCTTAACCCCTGCTCCACCAGGGCTCTGTGGGTGGGTTAGGACCTCAAAAAAAGAACTTTAAATCTAGAAAGCCTTCAGTTTTCAAGTGGTATCTGACTCCTCTGGCCCCCTAGTTTGCCTCTGTCATGTGACTACCATTTTCAGAACTCTCTGACCAGCCCTGGTAGTTATGGAAATGTAAGAATATTTCAATTTCCAACGACCTCTCAAGCTGGCAGTTACCACTGTTAGCACTTCTGAGAAGTCCTCCTCTCCTTTTTTCTTTGTCAGGGTGAAGCACTGTGGTTTAGTTATATTTTTGCCCTGGCTGAGGTCACTGAGGCTTTTTGGTGGCCGCCTTTAATCTCTTCATCTTCCCTCAGAAAAGATCAGATGTCCCGTGATGGCCAAACAAAGCAGGTAAGCCTAGGCCGCCTTTCTGTTGCTGTAAACAAGCTTCATTTCATTTTCATCACGGACTGCTAGGCTGTATGCCGTTGGCAGTTAAAATGAGGCCATCTGAGTATCACTTTGAATGTAAGTTGTAACTCCTCACATTGGCCAATGTTACCTCCACCGCCACATCGCTCTTTACATGAGAACCATGACAGGATTTAGTGTCAATGTGGGAAGAAAGTAAATGCCTAATGTGTGACTTAGCTATGTGTGATGGTGTCACCAAACCACAGGGTGTAATTCCTTTAATAAACCCATTGCATCTTTGCTCTTTATGAAGTATCTAATCTTAAAAGGTCTTGAGTCAAATCGAGAGAACAGAGACCAGAAGGGAAGTAGATTTTAGATCTTCCCATATGCTGCTATTAGTCAAGATTCACTTTTTGTGGGACATAGAGAAGGCCACAGATCGCCGTGATTTTAGTGGGCATGGAATTTGTCTGTATGTTGGTGTCTTTTGATGTGAATAAACGCCATGGACTATTAGCCAGGAAGCATGTGTCTAATGGCAAGAACTCTGAAGTTGTTGGGAATATCAGGCTTCGCAGCAAGGGGATAAAGATCGGAGGCTCCAAAATGCTCCGTACGGACAGTCACTTACATTAGCCACACACCTGGTGACTCTGAGCAGACCCTATATCATACCCTTCTGTGCAAAGCAACTGAGGGGGAAGTCGTATGAGGACAGTTTTCTGAGTATCCCTGCTTCTTACTCCCAAGAGTTCGAATTGACAAGAAATGCACTTCAGTTGGTTCACAATCTAAATAAAAAAAACCAAAACCCAGTGCCGTCGAGTCGATTCCGACTCATAGCCACCCTATAGGATAGAGTAGAACTGTCCCACAGTCTAAATACTTAGTACAAATTCCTGGAATTGGAGTTGCTGAGCAAGGTACAACATGTCAGTTTTTCATAGATACAGGGAAATTATACTCCAAAAATGTCTTACAAATAGATATTCCCACAATGGTCATGGACTTATAGACTTCTTTTCTTTTCTAGATTTTATTTATTGTGTTGTTGTTGAGAATATACACAGCAAAACACACACCGGTTCAGTAGTTTCTACACGTACCATTTAGTGATGTTAATTACACGCTTCAAGCTGGGCAACCGTTCTCACCCTCCTTTTCCGAGTTGTTCCTCCCTCACTTGTTTTTTAATATACTTTAGGTAAAAGTTGACAGAGCAGATCAGTTTCTCATTCCAAAATGTATCCGCCAATTGTTTCAGAACATTGGTTGCCATCCCCCCAATGTGTGAGCACTCTCCCCCTTTCCACCCCAGGTTCCCCATTTCCACTCTCCAGTATTCCTGGCCCTTCCTGCCTCCTCAGCTTTGCTTTTGGGCAGGTGTTGCCCATTAGGTCTCCTCTGCCTGATTGAGCTAAGAAGCACGTTCCTCACTGTGTTATTGTTTACTTTATATGCCAGGCCAGGGGAAGTCCCACGACCATTCTGGGGAGATTTTGTGTGCAGCCAGGGAAGCGTGCCTTTCCCCCTTGATATTTCATTAGCAAATGTCTATGTGTATTTCTACATGGGACACGGACGATTCTTTAACTTCTTTGGCTTCCTCCCTTGCTTTTTCTGGAGCCCTGGTGGCACAGTGGTTAAGAGCCTGGCGGCTAACCAAGAGGTCAGAGGTTTGAACCCACCAGCCGCTCCTTGGAAACCCTATGGCGCAGTTCTACTCTGTCCAATAGGGTCGCTATGAGTCGGAATCGACTTGACGGCAACGAATGTCCTTTTTACCAGTTAAGCTAAATTATTGTTAGGGGTTCAGATGACTTCGGGGGATATTTTTGGTTTAAAAGTTAAAGATTCGGCTTCTTTTATTCTTATAGAAGATACTTAGAGCACTAATTGAAGGCCAGGAAAGAGATAGAATAGGTAAATATCACCTCAGGCAAGATGTAAATAGTCAGCACCTTTGAAACTGTAGCTCATCTAATCTATTTTTTTTTCCTCCTTGGTGTTCCTGGCTTGACTTCATAACTCCTCTACCCTGTCTGCAGTCGACTTGAAATGAAGCACTTTCTCCGCGAACTCCTCGGCCTCCTTTTCAGTTACATGTCTTGGACATGTGGCATCATCCTGGCAATGAGCAGATCCTGGCGAGTGTGGGAAGTGGACAGCGAGATCGTTCCCATGGTGTCTATTGGACTTTGGGAAGTTTTTTATATTCAAAACCTTAACATCTCTGGCGTGCTGGTCAAGATGGGGCAGGTGTGTGTTATGGATGGGAGCTGGGCCCTTCCTGATGAAATCACGTATGCGCAGGAGCTGATCGTGTTAGCTAATTTGATGAAGTCAGTAGTCCTGAGTTTTGGCACAATGACCCTTTGGGTCAGTTGGATCAAATCTCCGTACCCAGAGTTTCTTCGAATTGTATTACAAAATCTGCACCCACCTTCTTTTGCTCAGCTCTTGCTGTACCCTGAGTGCAGTGATCTGGAATTTCAGTGCGGATTTTTCTGGAGAAACCACCTTTGACTTTCCAGAGAGCTTTCCTGTTAAAAAAGAAGCACTGATATGGGAAAGGGGCTCCTATGTCCTCCCATTGGCAATCACAACTACCTTCCTGTCTGTTATCAGTGCCTTCAGCTTCCTGTTTGAGCGATATTTACTAACACAGATTCATGTGGAGCCCACAATTTTGGGCAGAAGTTCAAAACAAAGAGTCTTCTGAGGGCTTTTACTTTTTGGAATGGCGACGTATACTTTTCCTGAAGAAATTTCTTACATATACATAACATTGTCGCAGCCATCCACTCATTTGAAGTAAACATCCTTATTTGACTTGTCAGGGTGTGTCTGAAACTGATTTTCTCCTTTTGTGCCCCTTGCTATAAACCTGTTCCTTTCTTTGAAGCCTTCACTTCCTGAGATCTGCAGGTAATCACCTTCTATATATACCTGACTCATAGTGATCCCATAGGACAGAGGACAACTGCCCCATAGGGTTTCCAAGGCTGTAACCTTCATGGAAGCAGATTGCCACATCTTTCTCCCTTGGAGCAGCTGGTGGGTTTGAACCACCAACCTTTTGGTTAGCAGCTGAGCACTTAACTACTGTGCCACCAGGGCCCCTTCTTCTGTACACACACTGTCAAAAATCAAAGGCAGGAAGGAGAGCTTTTGCTTAGGAGGCATGGAGTTTATGTAATGGGGGTGGAATGATTTGGAAAAGGATAGTGAGAATGGGTGAACCTCAAGGCTGTTGTCAACTTTGGTGAAGGGAAGGACAACATACAATACAGGGGAAGTCAGCACAACTGGACTAAACCAAAAGCTAAGAAGTTCCCTGAACACAACCAAATACTTTGAGGGACAGAGTCGCTGGGATTGGGGCCTGGGGCCATAGTTTCGGGGGACATGTAGGTCAATTGACATGACCAAGTTTATTAAGAAAATGTTCTACATCCCACTTTGGTGAGTGGCGTCTGGGGTCTTTAAAAGCTTTCGAGCAGCCATCTAAGATACATCTATTGGTCCTATCCCACTTGGAGCAAAGGACAATGAAGAAAACCACAGACACAAGAAAAATATTATTCTAGAGGGCTAAGGGACCACATGACCCAGAGACTCCATCTGCCCGAGACCAGGAGAACTAGATGGTGCTTGGCTACCACCAATGACCACCTTGACAGGGAACACAACAGAGAGTCCTGGACAGAGCAGGAGAAAAATGTAGACCAGAACCCAAATTCATGTAAAAAGATCAGCCTTCATGGTCTGACAGAGACTGGAGGAACCCCCCAAACTATGGTCCTAGACTCTCTGTTAACCCACAAGTGAATCCATTCCTGATGCCCACTCTTCAGACAAAGATTAGACAGGAGTATAAAACAAAAACGATACGCCTGAGGAATGTGCTTCTTAGTTCAATCAGATGTAAGAGACCAAATGGGTAGCTCCTGTCCAAAAGCAGGATAAGAAGGCAGGAAGGGACAGGAACTGGTCGAATGGACACAGGGAGCCCGGGGTGGAAAGGGGGAATGGGCTGTCACATGGTGGGGATTGCAGCTAATGTCACAAAACAATCCGTGTATACATTTTTGAATGAGAAATTAACGTGCGCTGTAAGCTTTCACCTAAAGCACCAAAAAAATTACATATATAAAAAAAGGTGTATTGGCTTGGGCATCTAGTAGACTAGGTTCTGGGTTCCACCTCATTACTCCTAGTTGTTTTTACAGAAGTTAATTGACTATTCAGGATTCCCAGGTAAGCAGAAAATCACAATGCTTTACAGATACTTCAAGTTTACTTTTTATTCTTTGCTTTTAAGTAGATTTATTTAGCCTATGGGAGATTTTTGCACTGAAAAGTCCAAATAAATTATTAGAATTATCTGTTTTCACCTATGGAATTAACAATTTATTTATCAAACTAGTTCTTAGGGCAGTCTTTACGATTCCAATTGCTCTAAATTTAGTTTACGTGCCTATAAAATAATAGGAGTAGAAGGAAGAGGAGGAAAAAGAAAAAAGGAAGAGAAGGAGGAGAAATGATAAACTCAAAGGATAAATGACAAATTGGAAATAAATATTTGCAACTGAAAGTATTAACCAAAGAGTAATATCCTTAACATATAAAAAAAAGGCCTTAGAAACACCAGTCCCATAAAAAATGGACAAGGATTAAAAACAAGTGTTCACAAAAAAGGAAATACACGTGTTGAACGTGAGTAGATATTCAATCCTCCGTATTGAGAAGTACACATTAAAACTGTACTGAAATATTTTCAACTCTCAGAATGTCAAACGATCCTACAATCTGATGATACAGTTTTTGGTTGGGGCCAAGGGAAACCGACATTCTCAAATATTATTAGCAGAGTACAGTTGACTCCTGTGCAGGGGATTCTGGCTTTATCTATCGGCTTCACTATCTGTCGTTGGCCCTCTCAGCCAGCAACCCCACTTCTGGACTTTGTCCTACAAACACCCTTGAACATCTGTACACTTGTGCAAATGATATTTGTACAAACATTAACTCAGACATCGCGTAGAATGGTAGAAAAAGGAAAAGGAAAACTGAAAACAATCCAAGTGACCAGCAATTGGGAACTAGCTAAGTAAACTACACAATAGAATACTACTGTCACGGCTTGAATTGTGTCTCCCAAAAAATGCCTTTCAACTTGGCTAGTCCATGATTGTCAGTATTGTGTGGTTGTCTACCATTTTGTCATCTGACGTGGTTTTCCTCTGTGTTGTAAATGCTACCTTTATGGTGTTAATGAGGTGGGATTAGTCACAGTTATGTCAATGAGGCCGGGCTCAATCTGCCAGATTAGGTTGTATCTTAAGAGAAAAACAAGTAGAGAGAGAGGGGGACCTCATTACCACCAAGAAATCGGCACTGGGAGCAGAGTGTGTCCTTTGGACTCGAGGTTCCTGCACTGAGAAGCTCGTAGACCATAGGAAGATTGATGACAAGGACCTTCCTCCAGAGCTGACAGAGAGAGAAAGCCTTTCCCTGGAGCTGGCACCCTGAATTGGGATTTCTAGCCTCCTGGACTGTAAGAGCAAACCCTGGTGGTTCTACGGCTGCCAACCAAAGGGTTGGCAGTTCAAATCTGCCAGGCGCTCCTTGGAAACTCTACGGGGCAGTTCTACTCTGTCCTATAGGGTCGCTATGAGTCGGAATCGACTCGACAGCACTGGGTAGACTGTAAGAGAATAAATTTCTCCCTGTTAAAGCCAAAAAAAAAAAGAATGCCTTGATGAAACAGTAAAAAATATTAATTGTATTTTTAAAAATGTAATGTCACTGAATTATACAAGTAGAAATTGTTGAGATGGTGTGTATTTTGTTATGTATATTCCCACCGCAATGAAAATATAAACAACAACAACAACAAAATGAAAGGGATGAAAAAATAGTGTTGTAAAGCCAGCACGGGAAACAGTATCAGTAAACACAACCAGCTCTAAGCTGAACCAAACTTGTCGCTGCTGACTTGATGCCAAAACTCACCTATGTGCATAGGGAAATAATCATGTTTAGAGCTTAGAGATCTTTTTGTTGTTAGTTGCTGCCCAAGTTGGCTCCAACTCATGGCGACTTTCTGTACAACAGAAGGAAACGCACCCCGGTCCTGCGCCGTCTTTATGATCATTGGCATGTTTGAGTCCGTGCTTGCGGCTGTTGTGTCAATCCAGCTCATGGAGGGTTTCCCTAGTTTTCACTGACTCTCTACCGAACATGATGTCCTTTCCTAGCAACTGGTCTTTTCTGATGACGTGTCCAAAGTAAGCAAGTCGAAGGCTCGCCATCCTGGCTTCTAAGGAGCATTCTGGTTGTATTTCCTCTGAGACCGATTTGTTCGTTCTTTTGGCAATCCACGGTATATTCAAAAGTCTCCACCGACAGCAAAGTTCGAATGCGCCAATTCTACTGCCTTCCTTTTTCACTATCCAATTTTTGCATGTGTATGAGGCAACTGGATAGACCATGGCTTGGGCCAGATGCACCGTAGACATCCAGGTGACATCTTTGCTTTTTAAAACTTTAAAGAGGTCTTTTGCAGTAGATACGCCCAATGCAACTCGTTGTTCCATTTCTTGACTGCTTTAATGTCTTTAAGACATTACAATTGGTTAGGTGAGAGCACAGTTTCTTAACCTCAGAACTGTCGACACGTTCAGCTGGGATACTTGGGTGGTGGGAAGTGGGGTGGTCATACTGTGCTGTGCATTGTAGAGCAATGGCTGGGAAATGTGGATTAAGTCACAACGGGTGGCTTTAGTTGGGCCGCTATAGTCTGTGAGGTCATTCTCTTCACTCCGTAAAGCTGGGCCAGAAGAAAAGCCCCAGGGAAGAAGCCTGACAAGAAGCCCAGTCAATGCTGTAGGGAGGCAGGACAAGGGCAATGAAACAGGGATCCGTGGCTGGACTGAAGCTGCCACTCTGAGTCTTCCCATACCAGGACTGGTTTCCTGTGCTCCTCCTTGAGAACCATGACCCTTTGGATCCTTGGCAGGAATTGGTGTGAATGTCACCCTCCCGTCCTAAGCCATCGAAATATGGCTGGAGTTTTACAGCTGTAGGAGTTATTGCTCATTCGATTTTGAGACACCCTGAATAAGAGAACAGCCGTTGAATGTCTTCCTGAGGCTTTGGAGCATATGAGGAATGTTAAGACCCTTAACTGCTAATAAGAGAAACCAATATCTGTTAGCCTAAGTCAGCGGTCCTCAGCTGGGGATGATTGTGCTCCCAGGGGACATTGGGAACGTCTGGACACAGTTTGGATTGTCAGAGCTGGCAGAGGATGTTATTGGCATCTAGTGGGTAGAGGCCAGAGATGCTGCTGGACATCCTACAATGCATAGGATGGCCCCCACCACGAAGCAAATAATAGCAACCACTTTTAAGGGGCTTGTGGAAAGTACTTGACACCATTTTCAAATCAAGTTAATGAAACACCGTCATCCATTTTAAAGTCCATTTGAATCTTGACACACTATGCTCAGTTCCGGCTTTAATCACTTCAACAGTCTGAATTAACAAACACCTTCCCAGAGAGGTAAATAACTCTTTTAAATCTAATAAATGAAACTCCCCGATATAGTGAAACTTCTCTTAAATGTTCCAATGTTGCATACAAAACTAGTTTTCCACAAAAATCAGATGCTTAAATAAATTACTCAGTTATACATTTTATAGTGAGTTTCGAAGCTATTGTTCTTAAAAGCCAAATTATTTTCAACTTTGCCCATGTACAAAATATCAAATATGCACACATTCCTTCTTCACCCCAAATATGAATATTTCTGTTTTGGCTCTCTGTGAGGCTTCTGTACTTTTGCTAAATCCTCCTAGACTTGAAAGATGGATCCCTCTCACAGATGACAGTTAAAATAAATAAAGCCAACCTGCTGCAGTCCAGCCGACTCCAACTCATAGTGACCCTCTTGGAGAGATTAGAACTGCCCCATAGGGTTTCCAAGGACAGGCTGGTGAATTGGAACTGCCAACCTTTTGGTTAGCTGCCAAACTCTTCACCACTGAGCCTTAGGGCTCCAGTTACTCTCCTAGCAACCAAGCTGGTGAGTTTAAACCGCCCACTTAACCATGGCACCACCAGGGCTCCTTGAACAAAAAAATACCAGCCTTTATCTCTATTCAGGCAGCATTCTCCAATTGCACCACTAGATGGCAGCACAATTTCAGATGCAATACTTTCAAATGCTTTTTTTTTTTTTTAATTAATTTTTATGAAGCTTCAAGTGAACATTTACCATTCCAATCACTCTGTCACATGTAGGTTTACATACATCTTACTCCCTTCTCCCACTTGCTCTCCCCTATTGAGTCAGCCCTTTCAGTCTCTCGTTTCGTGCCAATTTTGCCATCTTCCCTCTCTATCTTCCCATCCCCTCTCCAGTCAAGACCTGCCAACACACTCTCCAGTGTCCACCTGATTTAATTAGCTCACTCTTCATCAGCATCTCTCTCCCCTCCACTGACCAGTCCCTTTCATGTCTGATGAGTTGTCTTCGGGGATGGTTCCTGTCCTGTGGCATCAGAAGTTCTGGGGAGCATTGTCTCTGGGATTCCTCTAGTCCCAGTCATACCATTAAGTATGGTCTTTTTATGAGAATTTGGGGTCTGCATCCCACTGATCTCCTGGTCTCTCAGGAGTTCTCTGTTGTGCTCCCTGTCAGGGCAGTCATCGATTGTGGCCGGGCACCAACTAGTTCTTCTGGTCTCAGGATGATGTAGGTCTCTGGTTCATGTGGCCCTTTCTGTCTCTTGGGTTCTTAGTTGTCGTGTGACCTTGGTGTTCTTCCTTTGCCTTTGCTCCAGGTGGGTTGAGACCAATTGATGTATCTTAGATGGCCGCTTGTTGGCTTTTAGGACCCCAGGCGCCACAATGCACAGTGGGATGCAGAATGTTTTCTTAATAGAATTATTTTGCCAATTGACTTAGAATTCCCCTTAAACCATGGTTCCCAAACCCCCGCCCTTGCTCCGCTGACCTTTGAAGCATTCATTTTATCCCGGAAACTTCTTTGCTTTTGGTCCAGTCGAATTGAGCTGACCTTCCATGTATTGAGTGTTGTCCTTCCCTTCACCTAAAGCAGTTCTTATCTGCTAATTAATCAGTAAAAAAACCCTCTCCCTCCCTCCCTCCCTCCCCCCTCCCTCCCTCCCTCCTCCCCTCGTAACCACAAAAGTATGTGTTCTTCTCAGTTTATACTATTTCTCAAGATCTTATAATAGTGGTCTTATACAATATTTGTCCTTTTGCCTCTGACTGATTTCGCTCAGCATAATGCCTTCCAGGTTTCTCCATGTTATGAAATGTTTCACAGTATCCGTCACTGTTCTTTATCGATGCATAGTATTCCATCGTGTGAATATACCACAATTTATTTACCCATTCATCCGTTGATGGACACCTTGGTTGCTTCCAGCTTTTTGCTATTGTAAACAGAGCTGCAATAAACATGGGTGTGCATATATCTGTTTGTGTGAAGGCTCTTATGTCTCTAGGGTATATTCCGAGGAGTGGGATTTCTGGGTTGTATGGTAGTTCTATTTCTAACTGTTTAAGATAACGCCAGATAGATTTCCAAAGTGGTTGTACCATTTTACATTCCCACCAGCAGTGTATAAGAGTTCCAATCTCTCCGCAGCCTCTCCAACATTTATTATTTGGTGTTTTTTGGATTATTGCCAGCCTTGTTGGAGTGAGATGGAATCTCATCGTAGTTTTAATTTGCATTTCTCTAATGGCTAATGATCGAGAGCATTTTCTCATGTATCTGTTAGCTGCCTGAATATCTTCTTTAGCGAAGTGTGTGTTCATATCCTTTGCCCACTTCTTGATTGGGTTGTTTGTCTTTTTGTGGTTGAGTTTTGACAGAATCATGTAGATTTTAGAGATCAGGCGCTGGTCGGAGATGTCATAGCTGAAAATTCTTTCCCAGTCTGTAGGTGGTCTTTTTACTCTTTTGGTGAAGTCTTTAGATGAGCATAGGTGTTTGATTTTTAGGAGCTCCCAGATTTTTAGGAGCTCCCAGTTATCTGGTTTCTCTTTGTCACTTTTGGTAATGTTTTGTATTCTGTTTATGCCTTGTATTAGGGCTCCTAAGGTTGTCCCTATTTTTTCTTCCATGATCTTTATCGTTTTAGTCTTTATGTTTAGGTCTTTGAACCACTTGGAGTTAGTTTTTGTGCATGGTGTGAGGTATGGGTCCTGTTTCATTTTTTTGCAAATGGATATCCAGTTATGCCAGCACCATTTGTTAAAAAGACTATCCTTTCCCCAATGAACTGACACTGGGCCTTTGTCAAATATCAGCTGCTCATATGTGGATGGATTTATATCTGGGTTCTCAATTCTGTTCCACTGGTCTATGTGCCTGTTGTTGTACCAATACCAGGCTGTTTTGACTACTGTGGCTGTATAATAGGTTCTGAAATTAGGTAGAGTGAGGCCTCCCACTTTCTTCCTCTTTTTCAGTAATGCTTTGCTTATCCGAGGCTTCTTTCCCTTCCATATGAAGTTGGTGATTTGTTGCTCTATCACCTTAAAAAATGAGATTGGAATTTGGATCGGAAGTGCATTGTATGTATAGATGGCTTTTGGTAGAATAGACATTTTTACTATGTTAAGTCTTCCTATCCATGAGCAGGGTATGTTTTTCCACTTAAGTATGTCCTTTTGAATTTCTTGTAGTAGAGCTTTGTGGTTCTCTTTCTTTTTTTTTTTTAATTAATTTTTATGAAGCTTCAAGTGAACATTTACCATTCCAATCAGTCTGTCACATGTAAGTTTACATACATCTTACTCCCTTCTCCCACTTGCTCTCCCCCTATTGAGTCAGCCCTTTCAGTCTCTCGTTTCGTGCCAATTTTGCCATCTTCCCTCTCTATCTTCCCATCCCCTCACCAGTCAAGAGCTGCCAACACACTCTCCAGTGTCCACCTGATTTAATTAGCTCCCTCTTCATCAGCATCTCTCTCCCCCCAGCTGACCAGTCCTTTTCATGCCTGATGAGTTGTCTTCGGGAATGGTTCCTGTCCTGTGGCATCAGAAGTTCTGGGGAGCATTGTCTCCGGGATTCCTCTAGTCGCAGTCATACCATTAGGTATGGTCTTTTCATGAGAATTTGGGGTCTGTATCCCATTGGTCTCCTGCTCCCTCAGGAGTTGTCTGTTGTGCTCCCTGACAGGGCAGACATCGATTTCAAATGCTTTTTGCTAATTTTGGTCGCTATGAGTTGGAATCGACTCGACCGCATTGGGTTATTGGGTTTATGAGTCGGAATCCACTGGACTACAATGGGTTTGGGGTTTTTGATGCTTACCCTGCTCTCTTTTGGAGATATTGGAGAATGCGTCATAATAGGAGAAGAGTCATTTCTAGAAACCAGATGTGTTTTTTATATATTACTAATTGAAGGTAGTGGCGCAATGGTTAAGTACTTGGGTGGTTTCATAAAAGTGGAGGTTCAAACCCGGCCAGGAGCTTTGCTAGAGGAAGACCTGTCTATCTCCTTCAGTAAAGATGACAGCCCAGGAAACTAGAGCAGGTCTACTCTGTCACACGGGGTTACTATGAGTTGAAATTGACTCCATGGCACCCAACAATAACAACAGAAACAATTTCTCAACTCAATAGAACTTGAAACTGTCAGCTTTTTATCAAAAACAACTAAATGCTACCACGCTCCCTGTTGAACATTAAACTCAAACAACAGCACATCGGAGTCACAGCGATAGCTGTGACCTGGGGTCGCTATGAGTCAGAATCCACTCGATGGCACCAGCGGGCTAGGTGTTTTTGGTTTTTTTTTTCTTTTTGCTACTCTTGTCTGCACCAATATGTCTCTCTCTGTCTCTTTTTTTTTCCTAGAACGTTACTACACTACATAAACCTGTGATTTATCTCCACACATGAACGGCAATCGCAAAAAAGGAATATTTCGTTTTCCTGCTGCAGAAAAGTGGCTGCCCTAAAGTTAACTCCTGCTAAAGTAAATAATCAAGTATAAAATTATGGTAGAAACACCACTAGGCCAATGCTTCTTAAAGTGCATGTGCATAGGACTCGCCTGGGGAGCTTGTGCAAAAGCAGAAATGGATTCGGTAGGTCAGGGGTAAGCCCAGAGATCCCCATGTTGAATTCTGACACTGACGGTACTGCTCCGTGGGGCCCAAAGAATGCGCGTCTCCCACTAACGTTGGGCACAGCGCGACCACGATGGAATTCAACCATCAGAGCTCAGTACTACCTGCGCACATAGTGCCTATGGACAGGGTTCTTTGAACCCGCCATTAATGCTCCCTACCTAAACTGCCATAGACTTAAGCTTATCTTTTATAAGGGACCTAAATCAGTTGACTAGCCCTTTCCTGTTGAGTTGACTCTAACTCGTAGGGACCCCATGTAAACAGGGAGAACTGTGCTCCATGTGGTTTTGATGACTGTAGTATTTACAACAGCAGATCTCCAGACCTTTCTTCCGCACCACAACTGGTGAGTTCCAACCATCAACCTTTTGATTAGTAGTCAAGTGCTAAGGGTGAACTCATATTCATGTGCCGGTACAACACACACACACATACAAATGGGAGAGAATGTGGCAAGGGCAGAACATTTTTTCAGATTATTCAAGAACAGAAACACTAGTTTTTTGGAGGAAGGCAAATTGAGTCGATTTAGACCTTATCAGCAGCAAGCTGGCCATGGAGGGCTGAGCAAGATTCCTGAGTGTGGGTGGAATTTATCTGGTGTTCAAAATAATCAAAACTCACTGGAATGTGAACATAAGGTTTATTCTGAGCAGTTATTCTCTATTCCTGTAGGGAGACCATTTGGACTCCAGAATGAGCAAATGGCTTGAAGAAGCTAGGTACAGTGAGGTTTATAAACAGAAGAAAACCAAAGCAAAGTGGAGTCAATTCCGACTCATAGTGACCCTATTGACAGAGTAGAACTGCCCCATAGAGTTTCCAAGGACCAGCGAGAGGATTCGAACTGCCGACCTTTTGGTTAGAAGCTGTAACTTTTAGCCACTGCGCAACAGAGTTTTCTCAGGATATAACCCCTCCCCCCAAAAACAACAACAACAACAAACTCGTTGCCGTCGAGTCAATTCCTACTCATTGAGACCCTATAGGACAGAGTAGAACTGTCCCGTAGAGTTTCCAAGGACCGCCTGGCGGATTCGAACCGCCGACCTTTTGGTCAGCAGCATTAGCACTTAACCACTAAACCACCACGGTTTCCACAGGAGATACAGTGGGGAACAAATCCAAACTGCTCTTTCCTTCCATTGTTTCTAGCCTAGGGTTTCTCTAACTCAGTGCGATGGACATTTGGGGCCACATAAGTCTCTGTTATCTGTGTTTTGTAAGAGGCTTCGCAGCCTACAATGCCTGACCTCCGAGGGTCACCACAGGCTGGCTGTGTCCCTCCGCCAAAGCTCAGCTCCTTGAGGACAGTGACAGCGCCCAGGCTCTGCTCGTTCCTGGCAAGTCAGGAATCTGTGAAGGGTCTGAGATTTCACCCCACAGGCCCGCTAACAAGATGAAACACAGAGAGATAAGGTATTAGTTTCCTAGGGCTGCCTTAACTGATTATATCTAATGGAATATTAACCGCTGTCCTGAGTCGGTTCCGAGTCATGGGACCCTATAGCCATAAAGAGGAGTGAAGGTCTGATCTAGGCTGAGCCGAGAAATCATCATTCTGAGTGAAGTAAGTTAGTCACCAAAGGACAAATACTGTATGATCTCACTTATATGAAATATCTAGAAGAGGCAAATGAGGAGACAAAACTGTAATAGTGGTGACCAGGACAGGAGGGAGGGGCAGGGGCGACACCATTTCTGAAGGAACGTGGTTCTGCTTCTGGGGACGGAAATTTGACAAGGGATACTGCTGACGGTTGCACAACATGATAAATGTCATCGGTGTCGCTGAATGAACGTGTAGAAAATGTTTAATGGGTGAATGCCGTGCTGTTACATCCATTTTTATCACAATAAAAAAAATTTTTTTAAACGCCAGTTCTGGAGGCCACGAGTCTGCAATCAAGGCGCAGGCAGGGCCGCGCTCCCTCTGGAGGCTCTTGGCCTCTTCCAGCTGCTGGCGGCTCCGGATGTTCCTTGGCCTGTGGCTCCATCACTCCAATCACTGCTCCATCTTCCCCTGGCCTTCTCCTCTTCTCTATGTCTTCTCCCCGCCTGGACAGGACACTTTGTCACTGGTGTGCAAAGACCCTCCTCCCAAGTAAGGCCACACGCAAACCGAAGCACTTGGCATAATAAAATGGCTGACCGAACCCAAAAACCCGTTGCCGTCGAGTCGATACTGACTCACAGCGACCCTATAGGACAAAGTAGAACTGCCCCTGAGGGTTTTCAAGAAGTGTCTGGTGGATTCGAACTGTCGACCTTTCGATTAGCAGCAGTAGCTCTTAACCACTAGGCCACCAGGGTTTCCAAAATGGCTGTGAAAGAGGCGGCGTGAGAAAGAGATCCTAGGGGCTTAAGGTCCTGGGTACGGAGCACTGTTTCTACATGGCTTGCATAGTTAGCTTTTGCATACCCGGTGATTTTGTGATTGCTGGTTTGTTTCCTCCCTTTCCTCTCCCTTTCTCCACGGTTCTATAAAGTTTAAAATGAACCTATGTTCCTCTTGAACGAGCAGAACAAAGATCAGTAAGATCTGGGAAGAGACAACCAGACAATGGGGACCCATCTTGTGATGAAAACCAGGATGGCATCAGAGGACCTCTAAAGAATACCACAGAAGGTCACCATGTCTGAAATGTGGCCAACATGCCCCCCCTCCAAGGGGAAATGCCATTCTCCAGATTCTTCAGGCCTAAGCCCTAACCCTATAAAATCCTCTGGTCGGTCTCCAGCAGACAGACAGACTTTGGAGGAGCCCATCTCCCTCTGTGTCTTGTATACTGGTATCCAATAAAGCCTTTTTTGCTGCTTACCTCACCCCTGCCTCAGTATTGGCTTTGCAGCAGGCAGCTCAAATCAGTGTTTCACAGTAACAGCTGACAGGAGGTCTCAATCAACACTCCATTTTTCCCGGGCTCCTGCTTCTGCATTCCTGAGAATGTAACCTTGACTTTATCTCATTCATATGCATATGGCCTTGGGCCTCTGGCTCAGTGCTTTCAGAAAAGCCCAGCACCTATCAATCAGCTTGTTTAACAGGCCTGGCTCTAGCCCCAAGGTGACTTATGTCCAATAAGAGTGGAGGTCAGGAATACACTTCAGAAGCTCTTAGTAAGGGTGAGGGTCAGCATTGTGACTGTAGAAGGAGTTTACTCTAGACGTTCTAGGAAGAGGTAGCTGCTGCTGAGGTACACACCTTGTGACCATGTGACCACTGTGTTCTTCCCTTCCCCATCTTTACTATAAAAAGCCACCTCTCCCTCCATTATTCAGAGAACCTGATAGATTCCTCTCTGCCTTCTGTTTCCCCAACTGGACACTTGTATTACCTTCAATAAATCTCTTTGTTTTTACTTTAACAGAGTGAGCACTATTACTCTTAGACAGGGTAGACATATATTTTTGGGGAAGGGCCAGAATTCAACCCATTAGAGATGCTTAACCTCAAAGAGGCTTACAGCAAGGTCGGAAGGGTGGTGGAGAGAATCAAGGAAAGGGCACCCTCATCCACTCCTGGCTGAACTGTCAATTAGCGTCACCGGGAGTGCAGTGTGGTGGTGTCTAGTAGAACGGAGGAGGCTCACACTTTTGAATCAGCCTTTCCTCTTCTTTTTTTTTTTCCTCTTCTAGGTACCCAATAACCTCGGTTTCTTATATTCAACTCTTCACTAGAGACATCCCCTAGAGAGCTCATCCACAACTGCATAAATCCAAGAGCGCTGACTCTTAATCACTGGAAACAACCTAAATGCTTCAATAGGGGGGGTGTGCTGAGAAATTATATTTATCCAGTAAATTATGTTGATAAATTTTGATATCTTAGAACCATTAAAATAAACTATTTTTTGTCTATGGCAACACTGGTATATCTCAAAATTATAATATTAAGTGAAAAAGGTGTATGCATTTGTGATTACATTTATGTCTAGAATTTAAAAACACAGAACAATACTACGTTGTTTATGAGTACATCCTTTTGAAGTTAAAGTACGTGATCAAGTGTGGGAAGAACAGCACCAACTTCTCATACAAGGTTACCTCTGGGATAGAAGGATAGCGATCAATTGTAGGGACAGTACTTCAACTTTCCCTGTGAACTTCTATTTCACAAATAAAACTGAAGCGAAGATGGCAAAAAATCAACATGTATCACAGTTGGGTAGTGATTGAGTGTCTGATTTCTTTTTTATCTATAGAGTTTCTATATTTGAAATCTTTTGTAATTTAAAGACAGGTAAAACAGCCTAAATGGCCAGTTTATATCTGATAAACAAGGTATAATGTATACAAAGGATGGAACACCATGCAATCTTTAAAACTCATAATATCAAAGAATATCTAGGGATACAGAGAAAGTGCTCAAGATACATTTGATGTGAAAAGGAGGAAGAGAACAATATATAGTGGGGACATATCGTCTTTTAAAATGTGTAGATTCCTCCTCTTTCCCAGACCTATCATCTAGAAAAGTGAAAACACAAGCTTATTGACCTTGGCTGCATCTGAGTAGTGTGACTATAGGTGACTTGTGTTTTCGTCTCGATACCAATTTTTATAATGAATATGTACTCATTTTTATCAGAAAATAATCTAATGAATAATTTGTACAAGTAATATCAGTATAAAGTGAGCAATCAGTTGTTGTTGTTGTGTGTCCTTGAGTCAATTCCAAGTCATACGACCCAACGTGACCCAGTTGAACTGCCCAATAGGGATGTAATCTTTCCAGGAGGGGATCACCAGGTCTTTTCTCCTGAGGAGCTGCTGGTGGATTGGAACTGCCCACTTAACCATTGCACCACCAGGGCTCCTTGAGCAGAAAACAGGAGCTTTCACCTCTATTCCTGAAGCATTCTCCTATTTCTCCACAAGATGGCAACACAATTTCAGACACAATACTTTCCGAAGGTTTTTGCCAATACACATGCTTATGCTGCCCTCTTGTGGACAAATAGAAGAATGCGTCATGATTGGAGGAGAGTCATTTCTAAAATCCAGGTGTTTTTGACATATTGATAATTAAAGATAGGGACGAAATGGTTAAGCGCTTGGCTGGTAACCAAAAGGCGGAGGTTCAGATCCACCCGGCAGCTTCACTGGAGAAAGAGCTGGATATCCGCTTCTATAAAGATTACAGCCTAGAAACCAGAGCCCGTCTACTCTGTCACATGGGGTTACTCCACCCATCCATTGCCACTGAGTCCATTCCGATTCATAGCGACTCTATAGGACAGAGTAGAACTGCTCCACAGAGTTTCCAAGGAGCACCTGGTGGATGCAAACTGCTGACCTTTTGGTTAGCAGTCATAGCACTTAACCGCTATGCCACCAGGGTTTCCTTAGGGTTACTATGAGTTGAAATTGACTTGATGGCACCCAACAACAACAACAACAGAGACAATTTATCAGCTTCATTGAATTTAAAATTGTCAGCTTTTTATTGAAAATAAATAAAAGCTACCATGATCCCTGTCGACCATTAAACGCAAGGAACAGCAAGCACGTCAGAGCCACGGACACTGCTGTGGCCCGCACGCATGTCTGCACCAATGTGTCTCTCTCTTCTTTTCCTAGAACGTTCCCAAACTACATAAAACTTGTGATTTATCTCACCACATGCATGGCAATAAAAAAGAAGGAATATTTCCTTTACCTGCTCCAGAAAAGCGACTGCACAAAAATTAACTCGAGCTGAATAATCAAGTATAAAATTAGCGTAGAAAAACCACTAGCCAGGCGCTTCTTAAATTGCATGTGCGTAGGACTCACCTGGGGAGCTTGTCAGAAAGCAGATTTGGATTCGGTAGGTCGGGGGTAAGCCCAGAGACTCCCCATGTTGAGTGCCCACACTGACAGTACAGCTCCATGGGGCCCAGGGAACGCCTGCCTCCCACTAAGGTCGGGCACAGGGCGCCCACGGTGGAATTCAACCAATCAGAGCTCAGTACCTACTGGGCACATAGGGGGCACAGACAGGGTTGTTTGGACCTGCCATCGAAGCTCCCTACTAAACCGGCATAAATGTAAGCTTGTCTTTCATAAGGAACCTAAATCAGGTGATTAACTCTGCTCTGTCAGTTGATTCCTACTCACGGAGACCCCATAGGTTACGGAGTAGAACGGAAACTGGCTGCTGAGCCATATCTTGAACAACACCTGAGCCAATTTTTTTTTCCTTCTATCTCTCCTTTCCCTTCCCTAGCCCATCCCTGCCTCCAAGTAAGATCCTGATGTTGGTTCCCCAAAGGGTTAACTGTTAACCAATGTTTCCTCTAAGACTGTGGTAAACAAGTGATATTGATCTAAGCCCGTCAAATAAGACGAAGGATGGCGCCAGCTACCCCCTGATCTGATGGGATAATGGCAGGAAAAGATCAACATGTTTGAGATACGACCACGAAAACCGAACGGAAGAAAGAGAGTGCACATCCCACACGTCTAAAACTTATGGGCCCTTTTCCCTTAAAAACCCAAACGGATCGGCACTCTGGTGAGACAGAAGACTTTAGGAGGAAATCATTCCCCTGTGTCTCCGTATACCGGCATACCTAATAAAGCTCTTGCTACCCACCTGACCCGTCTCAAGAATTGGCTATTTGCGACAGGCGGATCTAACTCGCGCAATTGCGGTAACAGAACTGTGCTCTATAGGGTTTTGCTGGCTGTGATCTTTACAGAAGCAGATTGCCAGGCCTTTCTTCTGTGCCACCACTGGTGGGTTCCAACCAACCATTTTTTGGTCAGTAATCAAGTTGAAAATGTGAAATCACACTCAAGTGCGGGGGAACACACACACATCTGTAAATGGGAGAGAATGTGACAAGGGCCGAAAATTGCATTCAGATTACACAAGAACAGAAACACAAGCCTTAGGGAGGGACACAATCTGAATGGTATGAGCATTTCTCAGCTCTACACAGGCTATGGACGTCTGAGCAGGGTTCCTGACATGGGTGGAATTTCTCTGCTGTTCAAAAGAATCAAAACTCACCTGAATAGTGGAGTGTCTCATGCAAGAGAAGCCTCCTAGATGCCCAGTTTCTTGTTTAGGCTTCAGATTTGGGAACAGAGAAAGCACAGCAGCCCTGCTCTAACCTGAACTCTTTGATATGGCAAGATATGTTGCGACTCTAGTTAAGTTCAAAGCTACAGAAACTTAACAAGGTTTCCTCTATCTTATAGGACATAATCAAGTTACCTGCTTTACTTAGAGCCATATGCTAATGATTCTCACTTCCTTTTTCTTTTTCTTTGATTGGTCTCCTTCCCACTACCCTCAAGTTCATTGTGACTCATAGAGACCCTAAAGGACAGAGTAGCACTGCCCCATAGGGCTTCCATGGGGCTCCTGGGGGATTCCAACTGGGGACATTTTGGTTAGCAGCCGAGCTCTTAGCCACTGTGCAACCGGGATTCCTTCAGAGAGATCTTACCACATTAAATAAATGAAGGAAGCGCTGCAAGGGGGGATTTAGGGTGGTCCTCAGAGCAGTTTGAGACTGTTTTAGCATTCTGTCTTAACTCTGGGTGCGTGGGTATTCACAACTGGCCGCTTTTCTCTCCTCAGCCACCAGTTCTTAAGTGTTCTAGAGGATCCTCAGCACCCTGGGACGTGTCCTGGGCTGGGCAAAAGCCCAACACCACCTGTGGTAGAAGTCAGCTGGGGGTGAGTTAGGCCTGGTGGGGGCAGCGGTTTGCTCTGTCTCTCAGAGCATCTCAGCACCCTACAGATATGATCTTTTCTCTTTCATTCACCTTTCTTTTCGTTCTTTTTTTTTTTTTTTACTTTATGCCTCTTAATAAGTTTGACAGTTGTTACCTGAAATGTTCAAACTTTTCCTTGATGGATTTACTAGAAAAGCCCACTGAGACTGATCTTACTCTACTGTCTTTATTTTATTTTATTTTTTAATGGTTCCATAAGGGGGAGAGCTTGCACTTGGGAAAGAAAGAGAGGAAATGGATGATATAAGGGGAAGGGGGAGAGCTTGCACTAGAAAGAGAAAGGGGAATTGGCAGTGAAGGGTTAACAGGGGGAGGTAGAAGAAAAGGGTATAAAGTCCTAAGAAAATGACTGAATGGGGCACTCAGGTTCTCTCTCTCTCTGAGCAGCCCCCTTGACACTCCCTGGTCAAGTGTACTATCCCTACTAACCCTCTGCTAGCTAATAAACCTCGAATTGCTTGGCACTAATTGTCTCAGTGTTGGAATTCTTCCCTACAGCGAAGACAAGAACCGAGGCCGTTTTCTCCTGAAACAGTTCTACGCTGAGGCGGCCTGTGCCCTAACGCAGATCACAGAGAGATGCAGCTTGGTGCAATTTCTGGCTGGATCTTTATGTCAATTAAGTGCTTATTAAAATGATTTAGTACCAGGAGATGCAGCCTGATAAAGTAGCTGTTTTGCACGAGGCAGATGAGTATTTAGGTTTGTTGGTTTTAAATACTTAAAATTTTCTTTTTTTTTTAACTTTTTTATTATTAAGGGTAAAGCACCTAGAAAAATGCATACTAACGTACAGCTCCATACATTAAGTGACCATATATTAAATTATTTTTATAACTTTCCTTTTATTTACTAGTTAAGCTTTGTACTGTATATACTGACGGAAGATCCAGAAGTCTGAAAGCATTAAGTATGAAACCCAAAATTAATAGCTGTCCAATCTCAGGGTAAGGAACCATGGTGGTGCAAAGGTTAGGCACTCAGCTGCTAACCTAATAGTCAACAGTAGGAACCTACCCCGTAGCTTCTCCTAAGAAAGACCTGGCCATCTGCTCCCATAAAGATTACACCCAGGAAAACCCTCCAGGGTAGTTCTCTGTCACATGTGGTTGCTGGGTCACAACCCACTGGGTGGCACCTAATAAGGACACTGCAATTTGAACATAAGGTTTCTTCTGAGCGGTTATCTCATAGGCATAGGGGGAGACCATCTGGATTCCAGACATAGCCAAAGGCTCCAAGGAGCTGGGTACGACGGGCCTTCTAAGGAGAAGAGGAGGGAGAAATAGAGAAGACCCACCATTGGCTCATCTTCACAGGATTGAGGGAACCCTGCCTTCCCCTCTTTACTGAGATCAGCTGATATCAGGTTACTTCTGGCCTGGCTACTAGTAAGTGGGCTCTCCACCCACCTGAGACCAACAGACTTTTTTTTTGAATAATTTTTATTGTGCTTTAAGTGAACGTTTACAAATCAAGTCAGTCTGTCACATAGAAGCTTATATACACCTTACTACATACTCTCATTTACTCTCCCCCTAATGGGTCGACACGCTCCCTCCTTCCAGTCTGTCCTTTCGTGACCATTTTACCAGTTTCTAACCCTCTCTACCCTCCCATCTCCCCTCCAGACAGGAGATGCCAACACAGTCTCGAGTGTCCACCTGATACAAGTAGCTCACCCTTCATCAGCATCTCTCTCCTACCCATTGTCCAGTCCCTTCCACGTCTGATGAGATGTCTTCGGGAATGGTTCCTGTCCTGGGCCAACAGAAGGTTTGGGGACCATGACCACCGGGATTCCTCTAGTCTCAGTCAGATCATTAAGTCTGGTCTTTTTGTGAGAATTTGGGGTCTGCATCCCACTGTTCTCCTGCTCCCTCAGGGGTTCTCTGTTGTGCTCCCTGTCAGGGCATTCTTCAGTTGTAGCCGGGCACCATCTAGTTCTTCTGGTCTCAGGATGATGTAGACTCTGGTTCATGTGATCCAGGTGGGTTGAGACCAATTGAGGCATCTTAGATGGCCACTTGTTAGCATTTAAGACCCCAGACACCTCACTTCAAAGTGGGATGCAGAATCCAACAGACTTTTGATGAGATGGAAATTAGGAGATAATGCTTTGTGGACTTTTCTAGCAGAATGAGACAAATTGACGTTTTTTTATAGAGCAGTTTCTGGCAGGCTTTTGCACTTGGGGTCAGTTTTTCTAGTGTTGATATGTGCTTTTGTGGATAAGAAAAGCCTTAAAATCAAACTAAGATGTGTGCTGTTAATTTTCTTATTCAACACGGGTAAATTATTGGTATTTGATCATATTATTAAAGGAGCCTCGGTGGTGCAGTGCTTAAAGTGATCGACTGCTAAGGGAAAGGTCTGCAGTTGGAAACCGCCGGTGGCTCCACAGGAGGAAGGTGTGGCAGTGGGCTTCCTTAGAGATTTACAGTCTCAAAAATCCTATGGGGTCGCTGTCAGAATCGACTGGATGGCAGTAGGTTTCGGCTTTGATCCTAATATTGACACAGGGTTGTACAGATCAATTTGTAATGGGTGAATGTCTTTGTGTGTGTGTGTGTGTGTGTGTGTGTGTGTGTGTGTGTAAGCACACTTATTTGGACATTATACAGTCCTTCAGGAAACCCTAGTGGCATAGTGGTCAAAAGCTTCAGATGCTAACCAAAAGGTCAGCATTTGGGATCCACCAGTCACTCCTTGGAAACCATATGGGGCAGTTCTACTCTGTCCTATAGGGTCACTGTGAGTCGAAATGGACTCGAGGGCAACGGGTTTGGTTTGGTTTTTGGTTTATACTGTCCTTCAAAATGTTGATTATACCCTTTGTGAGTGGAGTGTGTGTGTGAGTGTGTGTGTGTGGGCGCACAAGTACCTGCCAAAAAGATTTGTTGTTTTACAATTTGATAGTCAATTTATTTAACTGAAAAGCTCAAATGCCTTAACCCTTTAACTTCAGCCTGCTGGCCTTATTATTCTATTTAAAGGCTACCAAATAATAGCAAGCACTTTGAAGGGGCTTGTGGTGATTTGGGAATTAATATTGGAGTCATTATTCCCTGTTCTTCAGCGTAGAGAATGTGACCCAGCTGGTGTTGGGCTCAGAAGGGCTCACAAGGACACATCAACTAGGCCCTTAGATAAACAATAGATGGGACAACCTTGGAAATGATCTTTTAGGGAGGAAAAATATCTTTTAGGGAACTTTTCCCATAAAGCCAATCAAACATTCCTATCTGTTTTCTATTAGCATTTAGTGAATAGAAAATTTGTTGGACCAGTGAGGACCCTCCTGACTGTGGGTACTGAAACCTCCACCAAAGGTTGTTAAGAAAGACGATTGAAAATGTACGATCACAGTTTCTAGGCAGGCTGTGAAAAGGTGATGTTTTCCCTGGTTTTGCCCATTTTGTAACGTTAATATATACTGACGACTCTGTAGCTGTCTTTGGACTCGGGCGGACGTGGCTGTGGCAGCGTGCTTCCCGCTTTTCCCACTTTTCTCTGTTCTGTAACTTTTCCTTGGACTGGGGCAGACATCAGCTCTGGCAGCATGCTTATCCGCTTCTCAACTTTTGTCTTTTTGAATACGTGCCGAATAAGACTTTCTTTTTGCTTTACTAAACTTTCTGATGTTCTTCCCCTAGAACATTGGAAAGTATTCGAGGCCATTTGCAAATCAAATTAATGACACACCTTCATCCACTTTGAAGTCCAGTTGAATCTCTTGATACAGGACACTCAGATCCCGCTTTAATCACTTCAATGCTCTGAATTAACACCTCCCCACATACGTGAATAACTCTTGTAAATCTAATAAATGAAATTCACCAACACAGAGAATCTTCTCTGAAAAGGTTCCAAAGCTGTATATAAAACTCGTTTTCCACAAAAATCACAGCTTAATTGCTCAATTTTACATTTTATAGTGAATTTCAAAGCTATTATTCTTAGAAGCCTAATTATTTTCAACTTTGCCCATGTGGAAAATATCAAATATGCACACATTCCTTCTTCACCCAAAACATGAATATTTCTGTTTTGGTTCTCTGTAAGGCATCTGTGGTTTTGCAAAATCCTCCTGGAGTTGAAAGATGCACCCCTATCACAGAGGACGGTTAAAATAAATGAATCAATCACTCAATCCCGTTGCAGTCCAGCCGACTCCGACTCAGCGTTCCTACTGGTTAGATTAGAACTGCCCCATAGGGTTTCCAAGGACAGGCTGGTGAACTGGAACTGCCAACCTTTTAGTTAGCTGCAGAACTCTTCACCACTGAGCCTTAGGACTCCAGTTACCATCCTGGCAACCAAGCTGGTGAGTTTGAACCGCCCACTTAACCATTGCACCTCCAGGGCTCCTTGAACCAAAAATACCAGAGTTTATCTCCATTCATGAAGCATTCTCCTATTTCACCACGAGATGGCAGCACAATTTCACGCACCAGACTTTCCAAAGCTTTTTGCTAAAACATGGGCTTATGCTGCCCTCTTGTGGAAAAACAGGAGAATGCGTCATGGTAAAAAAAAGTCATTTCTACAATCCAGATGTTCTTACATATTGGTAATTAAAGATAGTGGCACAATGGTTAAGCACTTGGATGGTTACATTAAGGTGGAGATTCAAATCCGCCCAGCAGCTGTCCTAGGGACACACCTGGCTATCTACTTCAGTAAAGATTAAAAAAAAAAAAGAGATTACAGCCCAGAAAACCAGAGCAGGCCTACTCTGTCCCATGAAGTTGCTAGGAGTTCAAATTCACTTGATGACACCGAAAAATACCAACAAAAACAATTTAGCAATGTAATAGAGCTTGAAAACTCAGCTTTTTTTCCCCAAAACAAATAAATGCTACCACACTCCTGCTGAACATTAAACTCAAACAACAGCACACCAGAGCCACAGCGATTGCAGTGACCTGGGGTCGCCATGAGTGGGAATCCGCCCCGTGGCAGTGGGTTTGGTTTTTTTGGGGGGGCGGGAGTACTCTTGTCTGCACCAATATGTCTCTCTCACTCTCTCTCTTCTTTTTCCAGAATGTAACTACCCTGCATATAAGTTGTGACTTAACTCACCACATGTACGGCAACCATAAAGAAGGAATATTTCATTTTCCTGCTCCAGAAAAGTGACTGCACTCAAGTTAACTGCTGCTGACGTAAAAAATCAAGTATAAAATTACGGTAGAAAAACCACTAGACCAATGCTTTTTAAACTGCATGTGCGTGGAACTCACCTGGGGAGCTTGTTAAGAATCAGATTTGGGTTCGGTGGGTGGGGGTAAGTGCAGAGATTCTCCATTTTGAATGCGGATGCTGATGGTAGTGCTCTGTGGGGCCCAGAGAATGCTTGCCTCCCACTAACGTTGGGCACTGGGCTACCACGGTGAAATTCAGCCATCAGAGCTCAGTACTTCCTGTGCACACAGTGCCCACAGACAGGGTTGTTTGGACCCACCACGATGCTCCCTACCGAAATGGGCATAGACTTAAGCTTGTCTTTCCTAAAGAATGTAAGTCAGCCGGTGAACCCTGTCCCGTTGAGTTGATTCTGACTAATGGGAACCCCATGCATTACAGAGTAGAAATGTGCCCCATAGACTTCTGTTGGTTGTAATCTTTACAGGAGCAAATCACCTGGCCTTTCTTCTGTGCCCCCATTGGTGTGTTCCACACACCAACCTTTTTGTTTGTAGTCAAGTTCAAAGAGTGAAATTACTGAACTGTGGGTACATACACACACACACACACGGGAGCACACCTGTAAATGAGAGAATATCAGAAGGGCAGAACATTTCATTCAGGTTATGCAAGAACAGAAACAGAAGTTTTTTTGGAGGAACACAATCTGAGTCCTATCAGACCTTATTGGCTCTAAGCAGGCTGTAGAGGGCTCAGCAGGGATCCTGAGTTCAGTGGAATTTATGTGGTGTTCAAAATAATCAAAACTCACTGGAAATTGAACAAAAGGTTTATTCTGAGCAGATATTTTATATGCATGTAGGAAGGCCATTTGGATACCAGGAAAAGCCAATGGCTCCCAGAAGCTAGGGTCAATGGGACTTATAAAGAGTAGAAGAGGGAGAAATATAGAAGACCCACTATTGGCTCATTCTAACCGGATTGCCTGAACCCTGCTACAAAAGCGGGCAGCATCGGACCTCCTCAAACTTCACAAGGGGGAAGGAGAATCAAGGCCAACAGCCCAAGTTTGATTCCTGTGAGGCGCAGGTCAGCCATGCCTCCTCTCTGCCATCTTTACCAATTCTGACACCAACCGTCCCTCCCTCAGCACTCTCTACTTCTCTGCTGAGTTCGAGAATTCATTGCAGTGGCCACACACAACTCACTGGCAATACTCACAATTATCGGGTTTTTAGGGAAGGAACAGTTTCCAATTCAGGCTCAAGATCATTCAAGGATACAGTTCTTCCATCAGGACAGCCACTTCCCAGCTGTGCTTGCGGGCACGCCTCTCCCTGGCCCTAGGCTCCCGCCCAAAGGCACTCAGCTTTCTTCTTCCATGGGCCAGGAAGCCCACCTCGCTGTCTCCTGCTGCTGGGTCTCTCCTGCTGTTGTTTCTCTGCCACTGCTTCTCGCCATCTTCAGGGTTACAGCTCACTGTCTCTCTCCTGGGTCCAGGAGCTCCTCAGTACAGGGATCCCGCGTCCAAAGCATGAGCTACGTTCCTGACTGTTCTTCCTTGATGATGAGGGGGCTGCTCTTTCCCACCTCTGCAGTGGCTGATTTCAAGCCCAGTAGGATGACAAAACTGACCAGACCCCTTGCTAGGCTATAATTGCCTTATCTGCTGGGTCCTCCCCAATCACCTGGGTGGGAGTGACAAGAGCATAGCCAGAAAGGCCACCTTAAGTAATTCATTGCACAGCACATACCTTCCCCTCTTTGTTGAGATCAACCAATATCAGGTGACTTCTGATCTGGTTGCTACTGATTTGGCTGTCCACCCACCTACAGCCAGGAGAGTTTTGTGAGATTTCAATTATGAGGTAAATGTGGGTTGACTATTCCTTTCTAGCAGGAGAAGACAAATTTTCATCACTATTCAGCACTTTCTGGCAGACTTTCCAAGTTTGCTTTAGGTTCTTCATTATGGTTAATATTTGGTTTCATGGATAAGACAAGCCTTAAAATCAAAGTTAAGATGTCTGTTATGACATTCCCTATTCAACATGGTAAACATTACTAGTATTTCATCATATTATTGACATAAACTTGGACAGACAGATTGGTGATTTCTGTGCATGTGTGTATCCGTGTGTGTGTGTAGGCACAGTTATTTAGACATTATACAGTCCTTGCTTGCTGTAAGTGAAGAAGACTTGAAGCACTTACTGATGAAGATCAAAGACTACAGCCTTCAGTATGGATTGCACCTCAACATAAAGAAAACAAAAATCCTCACAACTGGACCAATAAGCAACATCATGATAATGGGAGAAAAGACTGAGCTCCTCAAGGATTTCATCTTAATTGGATCCCCAATCAAGGCCCCTGGAAATGTAACCGGAGAAAAGCCTCGGTTCTTGCCTTCAGTGTAGGAAAGAATTCAAACACGGAGACAAATAGTGTCAAGGGAGCAGAGGTTTATTATCTAACAGAGGGTCAGCAACAAAAGTACACTTGACTAGGGAGCGTCCAGCGGGCTACTCAGATATAGAGAGAATCTTAGAGCCCCGAGAGTTGTTTTCTAAGGGTTTTATACCCTCATTGTCTCTTGTCTGTCCCTGTTAATGTTTAACAGCCAAGACAGGAACCCTATAAAGACTATTTCCTTAGCTTAAGGTTTAAGTACCAAGTCAGTGACCTTATCAAGTAAGGGACTTTATCAAATTAGGGACCCCTATAGGGATCCTTTCCTTGGCTTAAAGTTTAACTACCTAGGGACCCTTTTATGGAGAAATGACACCACCCCTTCTCTCTTCTTCTTCTCCAGTGTAAGCTCTCCCCCTCCCCCTTACAGAAGCAGCAGTCAAGAAGTCAAAAGACCTATTGCATTGGGTAAATCTGGAAAAGACCTCTTTAAAGTATTGAAAAGCAAAGAGGTCACCTTGAGGACTAAGGTGTGCCTGACTCAAGCCATTCTGTTTCAATCACCTCATATGCATGTGAAAGCTGGGCAATCAATAAGGAAGACCAAAGAGGAATGCAGGCCTTTGAAACCTGATGTTAGAGAAGAATATTGACTATACCATGAACTGCCAAAAGAAGGAACCAGTCTGTCTTGGAAGAAGTACAATCAGAATGCTCCTTAGAAGCAAGGATGGCAAGACTACCTCTCACAGGCTTTGAATATGTCCTCAGGAGGGATCAGCCCCTGGAGAAGGACATCCTGCTTGGTAAAGTACAGGATCAGCGAGAAAAAGAAGAAGACCCTCAAGGAGATGCATTGACACAGTGGCTGCAACAATGGGCTCAACACAGACCAGGCAGTGTTTTGTTCCCTTGTGCTTGGGTCACTATGAGTTGGAACTGGCTCGACAGCACCTAATAACAATGACAACAACAGCCCTTCAAAGTGTCCATTATAACCCTCGTAAGTGGGCTCTGCGCCTGGGTGTGCATGTGTGCATGTGTCTACCAAAGACATTCATTGTTTTACAATTTGATCTTCGATTTATTTAACTTACAAGTTCAAATGCCTTAAACTTTTTAGGTTCAGGCTACAAGGCTTATTATCCTATTTGAAGTCTAGCAAATCATAGCAACCACTTTTAAGGGGCTTGTGGAAAGTACTTGACCCCCTTTGCAAATCAAGTTGATGAAACACCGCCATCCATTTTAAAGTCCATGTCAATCTCTTGGAGTGCTACACTCACTTCTCATTTTAGTGTCTTCAATAATCTCGATTTACAAACACCTTCCTGGTGTCTCAAGAAAAGACAACTTTCAGTACACTCAGTGAAAACCAAATCGAACCAAACCCGTTGCCATCTCTGAGTTGATTCTGACTCTAAGCCACCCTTGATTTAGGAAATAATATTGGAATCCTTATTCCCTGTCCTTGAGCATAGACATTGTGACCCAGCTGGAGCTGAACTCACATAAACTGGGCCCTGAGGTAGAAAGAGAATCACTGAGATAATCTTGGAGGCTATCATTTAGGGAACATTTCACAGAAACCAGCCAAACAGAACACAGGAGACTTTCCACTCTTATCTTTTTCTGTTAGCATTTAGTGCACAGAAACTTTCTTGGACCAGTGAAGACCCTCCTGACTGTGTTCACTGAAACCTGTACCAAATATTCTTAAGAAAGACAATTCAAAACATAGGATTGAGACAGATAGGGTTAACTATACCGGCAGAACAAAAGAGCTTTTAAAAGATTCCCTTCTAGACTTCTATGTCAATTGGCAAAATAATTCAATTATGAAAACATTCTGCATCGCACTTTGAAATGTGGCGTCTGGGGTCTTAAATGCTAACAAGCGGCCATCTGAGATGCATCAATTGGTCTCAACCCACCTGGAGCAAAGGAGAATGAAGAACACCAAGGTCACACGACAACTAGGAGCCCAAGAGACAGAAAGGGCCACATGAACCAGAGACCTACATCATCCTGAGACCAGAAGAACTAGTTGGTGCCCGGCCACAATCGATGACTGCCCTGACAGGGAGCACAACAGAGAACTCCTGAGAGACCAGGAGATCAGTGGGATGCAGACCCCAAATTCTCATAAAAAGACCATACTTAATGGTCTGACTGAGACCAGAGGAATCCCGGAGGCAACGCTCCCCAGACCTTCTGATGGCACAGGACAGGAACCATCCCCGAAGACAACTCATCAGGCATGAAAAGGACTGGTCAGCTGGGGGGAGAGAGATGCTGATGAAGAGGGAGCTAATTAAATCAGGTGGACACGGGAGAGTGTGTTGGCAACTCTTGACTGGAGGGGGGATGGGAAGATAGAGAGAGAGGGAAGCTGGCAAAATTGGCACGAAACGAGAGACTGAAAGGGCTGACTCAATAGGGGGAGAGCAAGTGGGAGAAGGGAGTAAGATGTATGTAAACTTACATGTGACAGACCGATTGGAATGGTAAATGTTCACTTGAAGCTTCATAAAAATTAATTAAAAAAAAAAAAAAAGAAAGAAAACTACAAAGCTCTACTACAAGAAATTCAAAAGGACATACTTAAGTGGAAAAACATACCCTGCTCATGGATAGGAAGACTTAACATAGTAAAAATGTCTATTCTACCAAAAGCCATCTATACATACAATGCACTTCCGATCCAAATTCCAATCTCATTTTTTAAGGTGATAGAGCAACAAATCACCAACTTCATATGGAAGGGAAAGAAGCCTCGGATAAGCAAAGCATTACTGAAAAAGAAGAAGAAAGTGGGAGGCCTCACTCTACCTAATTTCAGAACCTATTATACAGCCACAGTAGTCAAAACAGCCTGGTATTGGTACAACAACAGGCACATAGACCAGTGGAACAGAATTGAGAACCCAGATATAAATCCATCCACATATGAGCAGCTGATATTTGACAAAGGCCCAGTGTCAGTTCATTGGGGAAAGGATAGTCTTTTTAACAAATGGTGCTGGCATAACTGGATATCCATTTGCAAAGAAATGAAACAGGACCCATACCTCACACCATGCACAAAAACTAACTCCAAGTGGTTCAAAGACCTAAACATAAAGACTAAAACGATAAAGATCATGGAAGAAAAAATAGGGACAACCTTAGGAGCCCTAATACAAGGCATAAACAGAATACAAAACATTACCAAAAGTGACGAAGAGAAACCAGATAACTGGGAGCTCCTAAAAATCAAACACCTATGCTCATCTAAAGACTTCACCAAAAGAGTAAAAAGACCACCTACAGACTGGGAAAGAATTTCCAGCTATGACGTCTCCGACCAGCGCCTGATCTCTAAAATCTATAGGATTCTGTCAAAACTCAACCACAAAAAGACAAACAAGCCAATCAAGAAGTGGGCAAAGGATATGAACACACACTTCGCTAAAGAAGATATTCAGGCAGCTGACAGATACATGAGAAAATGCTCTCGATCATTAGCCATTAGAGAAATGCAAATTAAAACTACGATGAGATTCCATCTCACTCCAACAAGGCTGGCAATAATCCAAAAAACACCAAATAATAAATGTTGGAGAGGCTGCGGAGAGATTGGAATTCTCATACACTGCTGGTGGGAATGTAAAATGGTACAACCACTTTGGAAATCTATCTGGCGTTATCTTAAACAGTTAGAAATAGAACTACCATACAACCCAGAAATCCCACTCCTCGGAATATACCCTAGAGACACAAGAGCCTTCACACAAACAGATATCTGCACACCCATGTTTATGGCAGCTCTGTTTACAATAGCAAAAAGCTGGAAGCAACCAAGGTGTCCATCAACGGATGAATGGGTAAATAAATTGTGGTATATTCACACAATGGAATACTACGCATCGATAAAGAACAGTGACGAATACTGTGAAACATTTCATACCATGGAGGAACCTGGAAGACATTATGCTGAGCGAAATCAGTCAGAGGCAAAAGGACAAATATTGTATAAGACCGCTCTTATAAGATCTTGAGAAATAGTACAAACTGAGAAGAACACATACTTTTGTGGTTACGGGGGGGGAGGGAGGGAGGAAGGGAGGGAGGGAGGGAGGGAGGGAGAGGGTTTTTTTTACTGATTAATTAGCAGATAAGAACTGCTTTAGGTGAAGGGAAGGACAACACTCAATACATGGAAGGTCAGCTCAGTTCGACTGGACCAAAAGCAAAGAAGTTTCCGGGATAAAATGAATGCTTCAAAGGTCAGCGGAGCAAGGGCGGGGGTTTGGGAACCATGGTTTAAGGGGAATTCTAAGTCAATTGGCAAAATAATTCAATTATGAAAACATTCTGCATCCCACTTTGAAATGTGGCGTCTGGGGTCTTAAATGCTAACAAGCGGCCATCTGAGATGCATCAATTGGTCTCAACCCACCTGGAGCAAAGGAGAATGAAGAACACCAAGGTCACACGACAACTAGGAGCCCAAGAGACAGAAAGGGCCACATGAACCAGAGACCTACATCATCCTGAAACCAGAAGAACTAGTTGGTGCCCGGCCACAATCGATGACTGCCCTGACAGGGAGCACAACAGAGAACTCCTGAGAGACCAGGAGATCAGTGGGATGCAGACCCCAAATTCTCATAAAAAGACCATACTTAATGGTCTGACTGAGACCAGAGGAATCCCGGAGGCAACGCTCCCCAGACCTTCTGATGGCACAGGACAGGAACCATCCCCGAAGACAACTCATCAGGCATGAAAAGGACTGGTCAGCTGGGGGGAGAGAGATGCTGATGAAGAGGGAGCTAATTAAATCAGGTGGACACGGGAGAGTGTGTTGGCAACTCTTGACTGGAAGGGGGATGGGAAGATAGAGAGAGAGGGAAGCTGGCAAAATTGGCACGAAACGAGAGACTGAAAGGGCTGACTCAATAGGGGGAGAGCAAGTGGGAGAAGGGAGTAAGATGTATGTAAACTTACACGTGACAGACCGATTGGAATGGTAAATGTTCACTTGAAGCTTCATAAAGATTAATTAAAAAAAAAAAAAAAAGAAAACCACAAAGCTCTACTACAAGAAATTCAAAAGGACATACTTAAGTGGAAAAACATACCCTGCTCATGGATAGGAAGACTTAACATAGTAAAAATGTCTATTCTACCAAAAGCCATCTATACATACAATGCACTTCCGATCCAAATTCCAATCTCATTTTTTAAGGTGATAGAGCAACAAATCACCAACTTCATATGGAAGGGAAAGAAGCCTCGGATAAGCAAAGCATTACCGAAAAAGAAGAAGAAAGTGGGAGGCCTCACTCTACCTAATTTCAGAACCTATTATACAGCCACAGTAGTCAAAACAGCCTGGTATTGGTACAACAACAGGCACATAGACCAGTGGAACAGAATTGAGAACCCAGATATAAATCCATCCACATATGAGCAGCTGATATTTGACAAAGGCCCAGTGTCAGTTCATTGGGGAAAGGATAGTCTTTTTAACAAATGGTGCTGGCATAACTGGATATCCATTTGCAAAGAAATGAAACAGGACCCATACCTCACACCATGCACAAAAACTAACTCCAAGTGGTTCAAAGACCTAAACATAAAGACTAAAACGATAAAGATCATGGAAGAAAAAATAGGGACAACCTTAGGAGCCCTAATACAAGGCATAAACAGAATACAAAACATTACCAAAAGTGACGAAGAGAAACCAGATAACTGGGAGCTCCTAAAAATCAAACACCTATGCTCATCTAAAGACTTCACCAAAAGAGTAAAAAGACCACCTACAGACTGGGAAAGAATTTCCAGCTATGACGTCTCCGACCAGCGCCTGATCTCTAAAATCTATAGGATTCTGTCAAAACTCAACCACAAAAAGACAAACAACCCAATCAAGAAGTGGGCAAAGGATATGAACACACACTTCGCTAAAGAAGATATTCAGGCAGCTGACAGATACATGAGAAAATGCTCTCGATCATTAGCCATTAGAGAAATGCAAATTAAAACTACGATGAGATTCCATCTCACTCCAACAAGGCTGGCAATAATCCAAAAAACACCAAATAATAAATGTTGGAGAGGCTGCGGAGAGATTGGAACTCTTATACACTGCTGGTGGGAATGTAAAATGGTACAACCACTTTGGAAATCTATCTGGCGTTATCTTAAACAGTTAGAAATAGAACTACCATACAACCCAGAAATCCCACTCCTCGGAATATACCCTAGAGACACAAGAGCCTTCACACAAACAGATATCTGCACACCCATGTTTATGGCAGCTCTGTTTACAATAGCAAAAAGCTGGAAGCAACCAAGGTGTCCATCAACGGATGAATGGGTAAATAAATTGTGGTATATTCACACAATGGAATACTACGCATCGATAAAGAACAGTGACGAATACTGTGAAACATTTCATACCATGGAGGAACCTGGAAGGCATTATGCTGAGCGAAATCAGTCAGAGGCAAAAGGACAAATATTGTATAAGACCGCTCTTATAAGATCTTGAGAAATAGTACAAACTGAGAAGAACACATACTTTTGTGGTTACGGGGGGGGAGGGAGGGAGGAAGGGAGGGAGGGAGGGAGGGAGGGAGAGGGTTTTTTTTACTGATTAATTAGCAGATAAGAACTGCTTTAGGTGAAGGGAAGGACAACACTCAATACATGGAAGGTCAGCTCAGTTCGACTGGACCAAAAGCAAAGAAGTTTCCGGGATAAAATGAATGCTTCAAAGGTCAGCGGAGCAAGGGCGGGGGTTTGGGAACCATGGTTTAAGGGGAATTCTAAGTCAATTGGCAAAATAATTCAATTATGAAAACATTCTGCATCCCACTTTGAAATGTGGCGTCTGGGGTCTTAAATGCTAACAAGCGGCCATCTGAGATGCATCAATTGGTCTCAACCCACCTGGAGCAAAGGAGAATGAAGAACACCAAGGTCACACGACAACTAGGAGCCCAAGAGACAGAAAGGGCCACATGAACCAGAGACCTACATCATCCTGAAACCAGAAGAACTAGTTGGTGCCCGGCCACAATCGATGACTGCCCTGACAGGGAGCACAACAGAGAACTCCTGAGAGACCAGGAGATCAGTGGGATGCAGACCCCAAATTCTCATAAAAAGACCATACTTAATGGTCTGACTGAGACCAGAGGAATCCCGGAGGCAACGCTCCCCAGACCTTCTGATGGCACAGGACAGGAACCATCCCCGAAGACAACTCATCAGGCATGAAAAGGACTGGTCAGCTGGGGGGAGAGAGATGCTGATGAAGAGGGAGCTAATTAAATCAGGTGGACACGGGAGAGTGTGTTGGCAACTCTTGACTGGAAGGGGGATGGGAAGATAGAGAGAGAGGGAAGCTGGCAAAATTGGCACGAAACGAGAGACTGAAAGGGCTGACTCAATAGGGGGAGAGCAAGTGGGAGAAGGGAGTAAGATGTATGTAAACTTACACGTGACAGACCGATTGGAATGGTAAATGTTCACTTGAAGCTTCATAAAGATTAATTAAAAAAAAAAAAAAAAAGAAAACCACAAAGCTCTACTACAAGAAATTCAAAAGGACATACTTAAGTGGAAAAACATACCCTGCTCATGGATAGGAAGACTTAACATAGTAAAAATGTCTATTCTACCAAAAGCCATCTATACATACAATGCACTTCCGATCCAAATTCCAATCTCATTTTTTAAGGTGATAGAGCAACAAATCACCAACTTCATATGGAAGGGAAAGAAGCCTCGGATAAGCAAAGCATTACCGAAAAAGAAGAAGAAAGTGGGAGGCCTCACTCTACCTAATTTCAGAACCTATTATACAGCCACAGTAGTCAAAACAGCCTGGTATTGGTACAACAACAGGCACATAGACCAGTGGAACAGAATTGAGAACCCAGATATAAATCCATCCACATATGAGCAGCTGATATTTGACAAAGGCCCAGTGTCAGTTCATTGGGGAAAGGATAGTCTTTTTAACAAATGGTGCTGGCATAACTGGATACCCATTTGCAAAGAAATGAAACAGGACCCATACCTCACACCATGCACAAAAACTAACTCCAAGTGGTTCAAAGACCTAAACATAAAGACTAAAAAGATAAAGATCATGGAAGAAAAAATAGGGACAACCTTAGGAGCCCTAATACAAGGCATAAACAGAATACAAAACATTACCAAAAGTGACAAAGAGAAACCAGATAACTGGGAGCTCCTAAAAATCAAACACCTATGCTCATCTAAAGACTTCACCAAAAGAGTAAAAAGACCACCTACAGACTGGGAAAGAATTTCCAGCTATGACGTCTCCGACCAGCGCCTGATCTCTAAAATCTATAGGATTCTGTCAAAACTCAACCACAAAAAGACAAACAACCCAATCAAGGAGTGGGCAAAGGATATGAACACACACTTCGCTAAAGAAGATATTCAGGCAGCTGACAGATACATGAGAAAATGCTCTCGATCATTAGCCATTAGAGAAATGCAAATTAAAACTACGATGAGATTCCATCTCACTCCAACAAGGCTGGCAATAATCCAAAAAACACCAAATAATAAATGTTGGAGAGGCTGCGGAGAGATTGGAACTCTTATACACTGCTGGTGGGAATGTAAAATGGTACAACCACTTTGGAAATCTATCTGGCGTTATCTTAAACAGTTAGAAATAGAACTACCATACAACCCAGAAATCCCACTCCTCGGAATATACCCTAGAGACACAAGAGCCTTCACACAAACAGATATCTGCACACCCATGTTTATGGCAGCTCTGTTTACAATAGCAAAAAGCTGGAAGCAACCAAGGTGTCCATCAACGGATGAATGGGTAAATAAATTGTGGTATATTCACACAATGGAATACTACGCATCGATAAAGAACAGTGACGAATACTGTGAAACATTTCATACCATGGAGGAACCTGGAAGGCATTATGCTGAGCGAAATCAGTCAGAGGCAAAAGGACAAATATTGTATAAGACCGCTCTTATAAGATCTTGAGAAATAGTACAAACTGAGAAGAACACATACTTTTGTGGTTACGGGGGGGGAGGGAGGGAGGAAGGGAGGGAGGGAGGGAGGGAGGGAGAGGGTTTTTTTTACTGATTAATTAGCAGATAAGAACTGCTTTAGGTGAAGGGAAGGACAACACTCAATACATGGAAGGTCAGCTCAGTTCGACTGGACCAAAAGCAAAGAAGTTTCCGGGATAAAATGAATGCTTCAAAGGTCAGCGGAGCAAGGGCGGGGGTTTGGGAACCATGGTTTAAGGGGAATTCTAAGTCAATTGGCAAAATAATTCAATTATGAAAACATTCTGCATCCCACTTTGAAATGTGGCGTCTGGGGTCTTAAATGCTAACAAGCGGCCATCTGAGATGCATCAATTGGTCTCAACCCACCTGGAGCAAAGGAGAATGAAGAACACCAAGGTCACACGACAACTAGGAGCCCAAGAGACAGAAAGGGCCACATGAACCAGAGACCTACATCATCCTGAAACCAGAAGAACTAGTTGGTGCCCGGCCACAATCGATGACTGCCCTGACAGGGAGCACAACAGAGAACTCCTGAGAGACCAGGAGATCAGTGGGATGCAGACCCCAAATTCTCATAAAAAGACCATACTTAATGGTCTGACTGAGACCAGAGGAATCCCGGAGGCAACGCTCCCCAGACCTTCTGATGGCACAGGACAGGAACCATCCCCGAAGACAACTCATCAGGCATGAAAAGGACTGGTCAGCTGGGGGGAGAGAGATGCTGATGAAGAGGGAGCTAATTAAATCAGGTGGACACGGGAGAGTGTGTTGGCAACTCTTGACTGGAAGGGGGATGGGAAGATAGAGAGAGAGGGAAGCTGGCAAAATTGGCACGAAACGAGAGACTGAAAGGGCTGACTCAATAGGGGGAGAGCAAGTGGGAGAAGGGAGTAAGATGTATGTAAACTTACACGTGACAGACCGATTGGAATGGTAAATGTTCACTTGAAGCTTCATAAAGATTAATTAAAAAAAAAAAAAAAAAGAAAACCACAAAGCTCTACTACAAGAAATTCAAAAGGACATACTTAAGTGGAAAAACATACCCTGCTCATGGATAGGAAGACTTAACATAGTAAAAATGTCTATTCTACCAAAAGCCATCTATACATACAATGCACTTCCGATCCAAATTCCAATCTCATTTTTTAAGGTGATAGAGCAACAAATCACCAAC
Source organism: Elephas maximus indicus (assembly GCF_024166365.1). Lineage (NCBI taxonomy): Eukaryota > Metazoa > Chordata > Mammalia > Proboscidea > Elephantidae > Elephas > Elephas maximus. The sequence goes on from NC_064846.1 coordinate 171,252,918, forward strand.
TTCATATGGAAGGGAAAGAAGCCTCGGATAAGCAAAGCATTACCGAAAAAGAAGAAGAAAGTGGGAGGCCTCACTCTACCTAATTTCAGAACCTATTATACAGCCACAGTAGTCAAAACAGCCTGGTATTGGTACAACAACAGGCACATAGACCAGTGGAACAGAATTGAGAACCCAGATATAAATCCATCCACATATGAGCAGCTGATATTTGACAAAGGCCCAGTGTCAGTTCATTGGGGAAAGGATAGTCTTTTTAACAAATGGTGCTGGCATAACTGGATACCCATTTGCAAAGAAATGAAACAGGACCCATACCTCACACCATGCACAAAAACTAACTCCAAGTGGTTCAAAGACCTAAACATAAAGACTAAAAAGATAAAGATCATGGAAGAAAAAATAGGGACAACCTTAGGAGCCCTAATACAAGGCATAAACAGAATACAAAACATTACCAAAAGTGACAAAGAGAAACCAGATAACTGGGAGCTCCTAAAAATCAAACACCTATGCTCATCTAAAGACTTCACCAAAAGAGTAAAAAGACCACCTACAGACTGGGAAAGAATTTCCAGCTATGACGTCTCCGACCAGCGCCTGATCTCTAAAATCTATAGGATTCTGTCAAAACTCAACCACAAAAAGACAAACAACCCAATCAAGGAGTGGGCAAAGGATATGAACACACACTTCGCTAAAGAAGATATTCAGGCAGCTGACAGATACATGAGAAAATGCTCTCGATCATTAGCCATTAGAGAAATGCAAATTAAAACTACGATGAGATTCCATCTCACTCCAACAAGGCTGGCAATAATCCAAAAAACACCAAATAATAAATGTTGGAGAGGCTGCGGAGAGATTGGAACTCTTATACACTGCTGGTGGGAATGTAAAATGGTACAACCACTTTGGAAATCTATCTGGCGTTATCTTAAACAGTTAGAAATAGAACTACCATACAACCCAGAAATCCCACTCCTCGGAATATACCCTAGAGACACAAGAGCCTTCACACAAACAGATATCTGCACACCCATGTTTATGGCAGCTCTGTTTACAATAGCAAAAAGCTGGAAGCAACCAAGGTGTCCATCAACGGATGAATGGGTAAATAAATTGTGGTATATTCACACAATGGAATACTACGCATCGATAAAGAACAGTGACGAATACTGTGAAACATTTCATACCATGGAGGAACCTGGAAGGCATTATGCTGAGCGAAATCAGTCAGAGGCAAAAGGACAAATATTGTATAAGACCGCTCTTATAAGATCTTGAGAAATAGTACAAACTGAGAAGAACACATACTTTTGTGGTTACGGGGGGGGAGGGAGGGAGGAAGGGAGGGAGGGAGGGAGGGAGGGAGAGGGTTTTTTTTACTGATTAATTAGCAGATAAGAACTGCTTTAGGTGAAGGGAAGGACAACACTCAATACATGGAAGGTCAGCTCAGTTCGACTGGACCAAAAGCAAAGAAGTTTCCGGGATAAAATGAATGCTTCAAAGGTCAGCGGAGCAAGGGCGGGGGTTTGGGAACCATGGTTTAAGGGGAATTCTAAGTCAATTGGCAAAATAATTCAATTATGAAAACATTCTGCATCCCACTTTGAAATGTGGCGTCTGGGGTCTTAAATGCTAACAAGCGGCCATCTGAGATGCATCAATTGGTCTCAACCCACCTGGAGCAAAGGAGAATGAAGAACACCAAGGTCACACGACAACTAGGAGCCCAAGAGACAGAAAGGGCCACATGAACCAGAGACCTACATCATCCTGAAACCAGAAGAACTAGTTGGTGCCCGGCCACAATCGATGACTGCCCTGACAGGGAGCACAACAGAGAACTCCTGAGAGACCAGGAGATCAGTGGGATGCAGACCCCAAATTCTCATAAAAAGACCATACTTAATGGTCTGACTGAGACCAGAGGAATCCCGGAGGCAACGCTCCCCAGACCTTCTGATGGCACAGGACAGGAACCATCCCTGAAGACAACTCATCAGGCATGAAAAGGACTGGTCAGCTGGGGGGAGAGAGATGCTGATGAAGAGGGAGCTAATTAAATCAGGTGGACACGGGAGAGTGTGTTGGCAACTCTTGACTGGAAGGGGGATGGGAAGATAGAGAGAGAGGGAAGCTGGCAAAATTGGCACGAAACGAGAGACTGAAAGGGCTGACTCAATAGGGGGAGAGCAAGTGGGAGAAGGGAGTAAGATGTATGTAAACTTACATGTGACAGACCGATTGGAATGGTAAATGTTCACTTGAAGCTTCATAAAAATTAATTAAAAAAAAAAAAAAAGAAAGAAAACTACAAAGCTCTACTACAAGAAATTCAAAAGGACATACTTAAGTGGAAAAACATACCCTGCTCATGGATAGGAAGACTTAACATAGTAAAAATGTCTATTCTATCAAAAGCCATCTATACATACAATGCACTTCCGATCCAAATTCCAATCTCATTTTTTAAGGTGATAGAGCAACAAATCACCAACTTCCTATGGAAGGGAAAGAAGCCTCGGATAAGCAAAGCATTACTGAAAAAGAAGAAGAAAGTGGGAGGCCTCACTCTACCTAATTTCAGAACCTATTATACAGCCACAGTAGTCAAAACAGCCTGGTATTGGTACAACAACAGGCACATAGACCAGTGGAACAGAATTGAGAACCCAGATATAAATCCATCCACATATGAGCAGCTGATATTTGACAAAGGCCCAGTGTCAGTTCATTGGGGAAAGGATAGTCTTTTTAACAAATGGTGCTGGCATAACTGGATATCCATTTGCAAAGAAATGAAACAGGACCCATACCTCACACCATGCACAAAAACTAACTCCAAGTGGTTCAAAGACCTAAACATAAAGACTAAAACGATAAAGATCATGGAAGAAAAAATAGGGACAACCTTAGGAGCCCTAATACAAGGCATAAACAGAATACAAAACATTACCAAAAGTGACGAAGAGAAACCAGATAACTGGGAGCTCCTAAAAATCAAACACCTATGCTCATCTAAAGACTTCACCAAAAGAGTAAAAAGACCACCTACAGACTGGGAAAGAATTTCCAGCTATGACGTCTCCGACCAGCGCCTGATCTCTAAAATCTATAGGACTCTGTCAAAACTCAACCACAAAAAGACAAACAACCCAATCAAGAAGTGGGCAAAGGATATGAACACACACTTCGCTAAAGAAGATATTCAGGCAGCTGACAGATACATGAGAAAATGCTCTCGATCATTAGCCATTAGAGAAATGCAAATTAAAACTACGATGAGATTCCATCTCACTCCAACAAGGCTGGCAATAATCCAAAAAACACCAAATAATAAATGTTGGAGAGGCTGCGGAGAGATTGGAACTCTTACACACTGCTGGTGGGAATGTAAAATGGTACAACCACTTTGGAAATCTATCTGGCGTTATCTTAAACAGTTAGAAATAGAACTACCATACAACCCAGAAATCCCACTCCTCGGAATATACCCTAGAGACACAAGAGCCTTCACACAAACAGATATCTGCACACCCATGTTTATGGCAGCTCTGTTTACAATAGCAAAAAGCTGGAAGCAACCAAGGTGTCCATCAACGGATGAATGGGTAAATAAATTGTGGTATATTCACACAATGGAATACTACGCATCGATAAAGAACAGTGACGAATACTGTGAAACATTTCATACCATGGAGGAACCTGGAAGGCATTATGCTGAGCGAAATCAGTCAGAGGCAAAAGGACAAATATTGTATAAGACCGCTCTTATAAGATCTTGAGAAATAGTACAAACTGAGAAGAACATATACTTTTGTGGTTACGGGGGGGGGAGGGAGGAAGGAAGGGAGGGAGGGAGGGAGGGAGGGAAAGGGTTTTTTTACTGATTAATTAGCAGATAAGAACTGCTTTAGGTGAAGGGAAGGACAACACTCAATACATGGAAGGTCAGCTCAGTTCGACTGGACCAAAAGCAAAGAAGTTTCCGGGATAAAATGAATGCTTCAAAGGTCAGCGGAGCAAGGGCGGGGGTTTGGGAACCATGGTTTAAGGGGAATTCTAAGTCAATTGGCAAAATAATTCAATTATGAAAACATTCTGCATCCCACTTTGAAATGTGGCGTCTGGGGTCTTAAATGCTAACAAGCGGCCATCTGAGATGCATCAATTGGTCTCAACCCACCTGGAGCAAAGGAGAATGAAGAACACCAAGGTCACACGACAACTAAGAGCCCAAGAGACAGAAAGGGCCACATGAACCAGAGACCTACATCATCCTGAGACCAGAAGAACTAGTTGGTGCCCGGCCACAATCGATGACTGCCCTGACAGGGAGCACAACAGAGAACTCCTGAGAGACCAGGAGATCAGTGGGATGCAGACCCCAAATTCTCATAAAAAGACCATACTTAATGGTCTGACTGAGACCAGAGGAATCCCGGAGGCAATGCTCCCCAGACCTTCTGATGGCACACGACAGGAACCATCCCCGAAGACAACTCATCAGGCATGAAAAGGACTGGTCAGCTGGGGGGAGAGAGATGCTGATGAAGAGGGAGCTAATTAAATCAGGTGGACACGGGAGAGTGTGTTGGCAACTCTTGACTGGAGCGGGGATGGGAAGAGAGAGAGAGAGGGAAGCTGGCAAAATTGGCACGAAACGAGAGACTGAAAGGGCTGACTCAATAGGGGGAGAGCAAGTGGGAGAAGGGAGTAAGATGTATGTAAAGTTACACGTAACAGACCGATTGGAATGGTAAATGTTCACTTGAAGCTTCATAAAAATTAATTAAAAAAAAAAAAAAAGAAAGAAAACTACAAAGCTCTACTACAAGAAATTCAAAAGGACATACTTAAGTGGAAAAACATACCCTGCTCATGGATAGGAAGACTTAACATAGTAAAAATGTCTATTCTATCAAAAGCCATCTATACATACAATGCACTTCCGATCCAAATTCCAATCTCATTTTTTAAGGTGATAGAGCAACAAATCACCAACTTCCTATGGAAGGGAAAGAAGCCTCGGATAAGCAAAGCATTACTGAAAAAGAAGAAGAAAGTGGGAGGCCTCACTCTACCTAATTTCAGAACCTATTATACAGCCACAGTAGTCAAAACAGCCTGGTATTGGTACAACAACAGGCACATAGACCAGTGGAACAGAATTGAGAACCCAGATATAAATCCATCCACATATGAGCAGCTGATATTTGACAAAGGCCCAGTGTCAGTTAATTGGGGAAAGGATAGTCTTTTTAACAAATGGTGCTGGCATAACTGGATATCCATTTGCAAAAAAATGAAACAGGACCCATACCTCACACCATGCACAAAAACTAACTCCAAGTGGTTCAAAGACCTAAACATAAAGACTAAAACGATAAAGATCATGGAAGAAAAAATAGGGACAACCTTAGGAGCCCTAATACAAGGCATAAACAGAATACAAAACATTACCAAAAGTGACGAAGAGAAACCAGATAACTGGGAGCTCCTAAAAATCAAACACCTATGCTCATCTAAAGACTTCACCAAAAGAGTAAAAAGACCACCTACAGACTGGGAAAGAATTTCCAGCTATGACGTCTCCGACCAGCGCCTGATCTCTAAAATCTATAGGATTCTGTCAAAACTCAACCACAAAAAGACAAACAACCCAATCAAGAAGTGGGCAAAGGATATGAACACACACTTCGCTAAAGAAGATATTCAGGCAGCTGACAGATACATGAGAAAATGCTCTCGATCATTAGCCATTAGAGAAATGCAAATTAAAACTACGATGAGATTCCATCTCACTCCAACAAGGCTGGCAATAATCCAAAAAACACCAAATAATAAATGTTGGAGAGGCTGCGGAGAGATTGGAACTCTTACACACTGCTGGTGGGAATGTAAAATGGTACAACCACTTTGGAAATCTATCTGGCGTTATCTTAAACAGTTAGAAATAGAACTACCATACAACCCAGAAATCCCACTCCTCGGAATATACCCTAGAGACACAAGAGCCTTCACACAAACAGATATCTGCACACCCATGTTTATGGCAGCTCTGTTTACAATAGCAAAAAGCTGGAAGCAACCAAGGTGTCCATCAACGGACGAATGGGTAAATAAATTGTGGTATATTCACACAATGGAATACTACGCATCGATAAAGAACAGTGACGAATACTGTGAAACATTTCATACCATGGAGGAACCTGGAAGGCATTATGCTGAGCGAAATCAGTCAGAGGCAAAAGGACAAATATTGTATAAGACCGCTCTTATAAGATCTTGAGAAATAGTACAAACTGAGAAGAACACATACTTTTGTGGTTACGAGGGGGGGAGGGAGGGAGGGAGGGAGGGAGAGGGTTTTTTTTACTGATTAATTAGCAGATAAGAACTGCTTTAGGTGAAGGGAAGGACAACACTCAATACATGGAAGGTCAGCTCAATTCGACTGGACCAAAAGCAAAGAAGTTTCCGGGATAAAATGAATGCTTCAAAGGTCAGCGGAGCAAGGGCGGGGGTTTGGGAACCATGGTTTAAGGGGAATTCTAAGTCAATTGGCAAAATAATTCAATTATGAAAACATTCTGCATCCCACTTTGAAATGTGGCGTCTGGGGTCTTAAATGCTAACAAGCGGCCATCTGAGATGCATCAATTGGTCTCAACCCACCTGGAGCAAAGGAGAATGAAGAACACCAAGGTCACACGACAACTAGGAGCCCAAGAGACAGAAAGGGCCACATGAACCAGAGACCTACATCATCCTGAGACCAGAAGAACTAGTTGGTGCCCGGCCACAATCGATGACTGCCCTGACAGGGAGCACAACAGAGAACTCCTGAGAGACCAGGAGATCAGTGGGATGCAGACCCCAAATTCTCATAAAAAGACCATACTTAATGGTCTGACTGAGACCAGAGGAATCCCGGAGGCGATGCTCCCCAGACCTTCTGATGGCACACGACAGGAACCATCCCCGAAGACAACTCATCAGGCATGAAAAGGACTGGTCAGCTGGGGGGAGAGAGATGCTGATGAAGAGGGAGCTAATTAAATCAGGTGGACACGGGAGAGTGTGTTGGCAACTCTTGACTGGAGGGGGGATGGGAAGAGAGAGAGAGAGGGAAGCTGGCAAAATTGGCACGAAACGAGAGACTGAAAGGGCTGACTCAATAGGGGGAGAGCAAGTGGGAGAAGGGAGTAAGATGTATGTAAACTTACATGTGACAGACCGATTGGAATGGTAAATGTTCACTTGAAGCTTCATAAAAATTAATTAAAAAAAAAAAAAAAGAAAGAAAACTACAAAGCTCTACTACAAGAAATTCAAAAGGACATACTTAAGTGGAAAAACATACCCTGCTCATGGATAGGAAGACTTAACATAGTAAAAATGTCTATTCTACCAAAAGCCATCTATACATACAATGCACTTCCGATCCAAATTCCAATCTCATTTTTTAAGGTGATAGAGCAACAAATCACCAACTTCATATGGAAGGGAAAGAAGCCTCGGATAAGCAAAGCATTACTGAAAAAGAAGAAGAAAGTGGGAGGCCTCACTCTACCTAATTTCAGAACCTATTATACAGCCACAGTAGTCAAAACAGCCTGGTATTGGTACAACAACAGGCACATAGACCAGTGGAACAGAATTGAGAACCCAGATATAAATCCATCCACATATGAGCAGCTGATATTTGACAAAGGCCCAGTGTCAGTTAATTGGGGAAAGGATAGTCTTTTTAACAAATGGTGCTGGCATAACTGGATATCCATTTGCAAAAAAATGAAACAGGACCCATACCTCACACCATGCACAAAAACTAACTCCAAGTGGTTCAAAGACCTAAACATAAAGACTAAAACGATAAAGATCATGGAAGAAAAAATAGGGACAACCTTAGGAGCCTTAATACAAGGCATAAACAGAATACAAATCATTACCAAAAGTGACGAAGAGAAACCAGATAACTGGGAGCTCCTAAAAATCAAACACCTATGCTCATCTAAAGACTTCACCAAAAGAGTAAAAAGACCACCTACAGACTGGGAAAGAATTTCCAGCTATGACGTCTCCGACCAGCGCCTGATCTCTAAAATCTATAGGATTCTGTCAAAACTCAACCACAAAAAGACAAACAACCCAATCAAGAAGTGGGCAAAGGATATGAACACACACTTCGCTAAAGAAGATATTCAGGCAGCTGACAGATACATGAGAAAATGCTCTCGATCATTAGCCATTAGAGAAATGCAAATTAAAACTACGATGAGATTCCATCTCACTCCAACAAGGCTGGCAATAATCCAAAAAACACCAAATAATAAATGTTGGAGAGGCTGCGGAGAGATTGGAACTCTTACACACTGCTGGTGGGAATGTAAAATGGTACAACCACTTTGGAAATCTATCTGGCGTTATCTTAAACAGTTAGAAATAGAACTACCATACAACCCAGAAATCCCACTCCTCGGAATATACCCTAGAGACACAAGAGCCTTCACACAAACAGATATCTGCACACCCATGTTTATGGCAGCTCTGTTTACAATAGCAAAAAGCTGGAAGCAACCAAGGTGTCCATCAACGGATGAATGGGTAAATAAATTGTGGTATATTCACACAATGGAATACTACGCATCGATAAAGAACAGTGACGAATACTGTGAAACATTTCATACCATGGAGGAACCTGGAAGGCATTATGCTGAGCGAAATCAGTCAGAGGCAAAAGGACAAATATTGTATAAGACCGCTCTTATAAGATCTTGAGAAATAGTACAAACTGAGAAGAACACATACTTTTGTGGTTACGAGGAGGGGAGGGAGGGAGGGAGGGAGAGGGTTTTTTTACTGATTAATTAGCAGATAAGAACTGCTTTAGGTGAAGGGAAGGACAACAGTCAATACATGGAAGGTCAGCTCAATTCGACTGGACCAAAAGCAAAGAAGTTTCCGGGATAAAATGAATGCTTCAAAGGTCAGCGGAGCAAGGGCGGGGGTTTGGGAACCATGGTTTAAGGGGAATTCTAAGTCAATTGGCAAAATAATTCAATTATGAAAACATTCTGCATCCCACTTTGAAATGTGGCGTCTGGGGTCTTAAATGCTAACAAGCGGCCATCTGAGATGCATCAATTGGTCTCAACCCACCTGGAGCAAAGGAGAATGAAGAACACCAAGGTCACACGACAACTAGGAGCCCAAGAGACAGAAAGGGCCACATGAACCAGAGACCTACATCATCCTGAGACCAGAAGAACTAGTTGGTGCCCGGCCACAATCGATGACTGCCCTGACAGGGAGCACAACAGAGAACTCCTGAGAGACCAGGAGATCAGTGGGATGCAGACCCCAAATTCTCATAAAAAGACCATACTTAATGGTCTGACTGAGACCAGAGGAATCCCAGAGGCAATGCTCCCCAGACCTTCTGATGGCACAGGACAGGAACCATCCCCGAAGACAACTCATCAGGCATGAAAAGGACTGGTCAGCTGGGGGGAGAGAGATGCTGATGAAGAGTGAGCTAATTATATCCGGTGGACACTTGAGACTGTGTTGGCATCTCCTGTCTTGAGGGAGGATGAAAGGATAGAGAGAGCTGGAAGCTGGCCAAATTGTCACGAAAGGAGAGACTGGAAGGGCTGACTCATTAGGGGGAGAGCAAGTGGGAGTACGGAGTAAGAGGTATATAAACTTATATATGACAGATTGACTTGATTTGTAATCGTTCACTTGAAGCTCAATAAAAGTTAATAAAAAAAAATACACGTAAGCATCTTGGCACCATGATCTAAGCATCCTATGGAACTCTCTGTAATCAGGGACTACACCATGAATAACTAGTAACCCACCAGGCTGTGATTATCGCAATCTTCACTGATTTCCTGTCATTGCCCGCCCTAGGGTTTGGTACCTCTTTTTACCCCATGAGAATACTTGGATAACGAAACTGCCCCAGGACTACCTGGCTCCGTTTTCAATGGGCTACAGAGTTCCCCAACTGCAGCGGCTTAAAAAACTTAATAAGCCTTTCTGTTTTAACTTGAAACAGTGTTCAAGGTTTTCTCTACAACACCAGCTAGATTGATAAGTCTGTTAAATCTAGGATATGAAACTTACAAATAGACTGAAACGTAAGTTCTCTTAAAATGTTCCAATGCTGTACATTAAATCAGTTTTCCCCCAAAATCACAAGCTTACATTCATTACTCAATCATACATTTCATAGTGATTTCCGAAGCTATTGTTCTTAGAAGCCAAATCCTGTCCAACATTGCCCATGTATAAAACACCAGATATGCACGCACTCCTCCTTCACGCAAAATAGGAATGCTTCCATTTTGGTTTTCCGCAAGGCTTCCGTCCTTTTGGCAAACCCTCCTGGAGCTGAAAGCTGCATCCCTATAATAGATAGCAGTCACCCTCCGGGCAACCAAGCTGCTTTCTTAGTTGGTGCTGTTAGGTGCTGTCAGTCAGTTCAGACTCATAGCGGCCCTATGTACAAGAGCATGGAGCACTGCCCAGTCCTGTGCCATGCTCACAACCCTGGTTATGGTTGAGCCCATTGTTGCAGCCACTGTGTCACTCCATCTTGTCAAGGGTCTTCCTCTTTTTCGCTGACCCTCTACCTTACCAAGCATGCTGTCTGTCATGCATTGAATTGTGTCCCCCCAAAAATATGTGTCAACATGGTTAGGGCATGATTCCCAGTATTGTGCGGTTGTCCTCCATTTTGTGATTGTCATTTTATGTTAAGACGATTAGGGTGGGATTGTAACACCCTTACTCAGGTCACCTCCGTGGCCCAGTATAAAGGGAGTGTCCCTGGACTGTGGCCTGCACCACCTTGGGTCTTCCAAGAGATAAAAGGAAAGGGAGGCAAGCAGAGAGTTGGGGAGCTCAGACCACCGAGAAAGCAGTGCCAGGAGCAAAGCGCCTCCTTTGGACCTGGGGTTCCTGGGCAACGGAGCTCCTAGTCTAGGGGAAGATTGTGGTCCAGAAAGACCTGCCTCCAAAGCCGACAGAGAGAGAAAGGCTTCCCCTAGACCTGATGCCCTGAATTTGAACTCTTAGCCAAATTTACGATGAGAAAATAAACATCACTGTGTTAAAGCCATCCACTTGTGGTATTTCTGTTATAGCAGCACTGGATGACTAAAACAGTGTCCTTCTCCAGGGATTGGTCCCTCCCGACCACATGCCCAAGGTACGTGGGCCATCCTCCTTTCCAAGGTCCATTCTAGCTGAACTTCTCCCAAGACAGATTTGTCCATTCTTCTGGAGGTCCAGTAAGTTATATTGATAAATGATGATATCTTAGAACTGTTAAAATGTACTGTGTCCCTAGCGACATGGGTAGATCTCACAGTTATAGTCTTAAGTGACCAAAGAACATGCGCTTGTGATTAGATTGAAAAACAGAACAATTCTAAGTTGATGAACACTACATCCTTTGGTAATAACAGGATGCGATCAAGAATAGGGAGAATGACACCAACTTCAGATCCGAGGTGACCGTGGGGATAAAAGGACAGCGATTAATTGCAGAGTGGGTACTTCAACTTTCCCTGCAAACTAGTATTTCAGAAATACAACTGAAGGGAAGAGGGCAAAAATTCAACCTCTATCAAGATCGGGCAGTGATTAATTGGGTGGCTGATTTACTTTTTGTCAGTAGAGTTCCTATATGTGAAACCATTTACAATGTAAAGACAGGTAAAACATCTAAAAGACAAATTTGTATCTGTCCAACCAGTTATAATGTACCCACAGGATAGGACACCATGCCCCGTTAAAACTCATAATCACATCAACCAATGTTACAAAACTATTTGTGTATTAACTGCTCAAGGAGAAACTAATTTCCTTTGTAGACATTCACCTAAATTTTAATAAGACAAATAAGTAAATTATTACAGCCAGGAAAAATTTAATATCAAAGAATATCTGGGGATATGGGGAAGACGCTCAAGATAGATTTGATGTAAAAAGGGAAGATGAGAAAACAGTTTACACTGGGAACCTGTGTCCTTTAAAATGTGTAGATTCCTCTTTCCCACAGGCGGCATCTAGAAAAGTGAGGTTACTACCAACTTGGTAACCTTCGCTGCCTCTGAGTGTTGTGACTACAGACAACTTGTGTTTTCTTCTCTATACCAAATTTCGTAATGAATATATAACCATTTTTATCAGAAAAATCATGTCGTGAACAGTATGTTTCTGCAAGTCATATCAAAATAAAGCGAGTAGTCAATTGTTGTGGTGTGCCACTTGAGCGAGTCCAACTCACAGCGACCCAATGTGACAGAGTAGACCTGCCCACAGGGCTGTAAACTTTCCAGGGGCAGATCACCAGGTTTTTTCTGCTGAGGAGCAGCTGGTGTTTTGGAACCGCCCACTTACCCATTGCACCACCAGGGCACTTTGAACAGAAGAGAACAGCGTTCATCTCCATTCATGAAGCAGTCTCCTCTTTCCCCAGGAGATGGTACCCTATTTCCTACACAACACTGGCCAAAGGTTTTTGCTAAGGCACCTCCTTATGCTGCCCTCTTGTGGACAAATACAAGAATGCCTCGGATTGGGGAAAGTCGATCCTAAAATCCAGGTGTGTATTCTAAAACAGGGATAATTAAAGATAGGGGCTCAATGGTGAAGTACTTGGCTGGTAACCTAAAGGTGGAGGTTCAAAGCCACCCAGCAGCTTCACTGGAGAAAGACTTGACTATCTGCTTCCATAAAGAGTATAGCCTATACAACCGATGACTGCCCTGACAGGGAACACAACACAGAACCCCTGAGGGAGCAGGAGAGCAGTGGGATACAGACCCCAAATTCTCATCAGACCAGACTTAATGGTCTGACTGAGACTGGAAGGACCCCGGTGGTCATGGCCCCCAGACCTTCTGTTGGCCCAGGACAGGAACCATTCCTGAAGCCAACTCTTCAGACATGGATTGGACTGAACAATGGGTTGGAGAGGGATGCTGGTGAGGAGTGAGCTTCTTGGATCAGGTGGGGACACTTGAGACTATGTTGGCATCTCCTGCCTGGAGGGGAGATGAGAGGGTGGAGGGGGTTAGAAGCTGATGAAATGGACACGAAAAGAGAGAGAGGCAGGAGAGAGCTGGCTGTCTCATTAGGGGGAGAGTAATTGGGAGTGTGTAGCAAGGTGAATATGGGTATTTGTGTGAGAGACTGATTTGATTTCTAAACTTTCACTTAAAGCACAATAAAAATTATTAAAAAAAAAAAAAAAGATTATACCCTGAAAAACCAGAGCATGTCTACTCCATCACATGAATTACTAAGAGTTCAAATTGACCCGATGGCACCCAGCAAGAACAGAGACAATTTATCCATGTAACTGAATTTGAAATTGTCAACTTTTTACTGAGAAAAAAAAAAAATGCCACCCTGTTCCCTGTCAAACATTAAACTCAAGCAAGAGCTCATCGAGGCCACAGTGATTGCTATGACCTGCACTCTTGTCTGCACCCATGTCTTTTTTGATTTTTCCTAGAACGTTTCTCGGCACATGCACAGCAACAATAAATATGCACAGCAAAAATCAAGAAGGAATATTTCATTGACCTGCTCCAGAAAAGTGATTGAACTAAAATTAACTCGAGCTGAAGTAAATAATCAAGGATAAAATTATGATAGAAAAACCTCTAGACCAATGCTTCTTCAATCGCTATGACTCGGAATCGACTTGACAGCACTGGGTGGGTGAGGACTCATGGGGAGCCTGTCAAAAAGCAGACTTAGATCCAGGGGTAAGCCCAGAGACTCCCCACGTTGGATGCCGACGCTGACGGTACTGCGCCGTGGGACCCAGGAAATGCGTGCCTCCCGCTAACGTCGGGCACAGGGCGCCACGGTGGAATTCAAACAATCAGAGCTCAGTATCTACTGTGCACACAGTGGCCACAGACAGGAAAGTTTGGACCCGCCGTCGAAGCTCTCTACTAAATCGGCATAGATGTAAGCTTGTCTTTTATAAGGAACCTGAATCAATTGGTTAACTCTTTTGTCAGTTGATTCTGACTCATGGAGACCCCTTGGTTTCAGAGTAGAACTGTGTTCTCTAGGGTTTTGCTGGGGGTGAACTTTACAGAAGCAGATTGCCAGGCCTTTCTTCTGTGCCACCACTGGTGGGTTCCAACCAACAATTTTTTGGTCAGTAATCAAGATGAAAATGTGAAATCGCACTCAAGTGCGGGGGAAACACACACATCTGTAAATGGGAGAGAATGTGACAAGGGCCGAAAATTGGATTCAGATTACACAAGAACAGAAACACAAGCCTTAGGGAGGGACACAATCTGAATGGTATGAGAATTTCTCAGCTCTACACAGGCTATGGACGCCTGAGCAGGGTTCCTGACATGGGTGGAATTTCTCTGCTGTTCAAAAGAATCAAAACTCGCCTGAATAGTGGAGTGTCTCATGCAAGAGAAGCCACCTAGATGCCCAGTTTCTTGTTTTGGCTTCAGATTTGGGAACAGAGAAAGCACAGCAGCCCTGCTCTGACCTGAACTCTTTGATATGGCAAGATATGTTGCGACTCTAGTTAAGTTCAAAGCTACAGAAACTTAAGAATGTTTCCTCTATCTGATAGGACATAATTAAGTTACCTGCTTTACTTAGAGCCATATGCTAATGAGTCTCACATCCTTTTTCTTTTTCTTTGATTGGTCTCCTTCCCACTGCCCTCAAGTACATTGTGACTCAAAGAGACCCTATAGGACAGAGTAGCACTGCCCCATAGGGCTTCCATGGGGCGGCTGGGGGAATCCAACTGGCCACATTTTGGTTAGCAGCCGAGCTCTTAGCCACTGTGCAACCGGGGTTCCTCCAAAGAGACCTTACCACATTAAATAAATGAAGGAAGCGCTGCAAGGGGGGATTTAGGGTGGTCCTCAGAGCAGTTTGAGACTGTTTTAGCATTCCGTCTTAACTCTGGGTGCTGTGGGTACTTACACCTGGCCGCTTTTCTCTCCTCAGCCACCAGTTCTTAAGTGTTCTAGAGGATCCTCAGCACCCTGGGACGTGTCCTGGGCTGGGCAAAAGCCCAACACCACCTGTGGTAGAAGTCAGCTGGGGGTGAGTTAGGCCTGGTGGGGGCAGCGGTTTGCTCTGTCTCTCAGAGCATCTCAGCACCCTACAGATATGATCGTTTTTTCTTTCATTCACTTTTCTTTTTCTTCTTTTTTGTTGTTTTTTTTTTTTACTTTTTGCCCCTTAATAAGTTTGACAGTTGTTACCTGAAATGTTCAAACTTCTCCTTGATGGATTTACTAGAAAAGCCCACTGAGACTGATCTTATTCTACTGTCTTTATTTTATTTTTTAATGGTTCCATAAGGGGGAGAGCTTGCACTTTGGAAAGAATGAGAGGAAATGGATGATATAAGGGGAAGGGGGAGAGCTTGCACTAGAAAGAGAAAGGGGAAATGGTCCCTACAGGGGTCCCTGACTTGGCAGTGAAGGGTTAACAGGGGAAGGTAGAAGAAAAGGGTATAAAGTCCTAAGAAAATGACTGAATGGGGCACTCAGGTTCTCTCTCTCTCTGAGCAGCCCCCTTGACACTCCCTGGTCAAGTGTACTATCCCTACTAACCCTCTGCTAGCTAATAAACCTCGAATTGCTTGGCACTAGTTGTCTCAGTGTTGGAATTCTTCCCTACAGCGAAGACAAGAACCGAGGCCGTTTTCTCCTGAAACAGTTCTACCCTGAGGCGGCCTGTGCCCTAACGCAGATCACAGAGAGGTGCAGCTTGGTGCAATTTCTGGCTGGATCTTTCTGTCAATTAAGTGCTTATTAAAATGATTTAGTACCAGGAGATGCAGCCTGATAAAGTAGCTATTTTGCACGAGGCAGATGAGTATTTCGATTTGTTCGTTTTAAACACTTAAAAATTTTTTTTTAACTTTTTTATTATTAAGGGTAAAGCACCTAGAAAAATGCATACTAACGTGCAGCTCCATACTTTAAGTGACCATATATTAAATTATTTTTGTAACTTTCCTTTTATTTACTAGTTAAGCTTTCTACTGTATATACTGACGGAAGTTCCAGAAGTCTTAAAGCATTAAGTATGAAACCCAAGATTAATAGCTGTCCAATCTCAGGGTAAGGAACCGTGGTGGTGCAAAGGTTAAGCGCTCAGCTGCTAACCTAATAGTCAACAGTAGGAACCTACCCCGTAGCTTCTCCTAAGAAAGACCTGGCCATCTGCTCCCATAAAGATTACACCCAGGAAAACCCTCCAGGGTAGTTCTCTGTCACATGTGGTTGCTGGGTCACAACCCACTGGGTGGCACCTAATAAGGACACTGCAATTTGAACATAAGGTTTCTTCTGAGCGGTTATCTCATAGGCATAGGGGGAGACCATCTGGATTCCAGACATAGCCAAAGGCTCCAAGGAGCTGGGTACGACGGGCCTTCTAAGGAGAAGAGGAGGGAGAAATAGAGAAGACCCACCATTGGCTCATCTTCACAGGATTGAGGGAACCCTGCCTTCCCCTCTTTACTGAGATCAGCTGATATCAGGTTACTTCTGGCCTGGCTACTAGTAAGTGAGCTCTC
Organism: Elephas maximus indicus; assembly: GCF_024166365.1. Lineage (NCBI taxonomy): Eukaryota > Metazoa > Chordata > Mammalia > Proboscidea > Elephantidae > Elephas > Elephas maximus. Next base: position 171,269,539 of record NC_064846.1, read on the forward strand.
CACCCACCTGAGACCAACAGACTTTTTTTTTGAATAATTTTTATTGTGCTTTAAGTGAACGTTTACAAATCAAGTCAGTCTGTCACATAGAAGCTTATATACACCTTACTACATACTCTCATTTACTCTCCCCCTAATGGGTCAGGACGCTCCCTCCTTCCAGTCTCTCCTTTCATGACCGTTTTACCAGTTTCTAACCCTCTCTACCCTCCCATCTCCCCTCCAGACAGGAGATGCCAACACAGTCTCGAGTGTCCACCTGATACAAGTAGCTCACTCTTCATCAGCATCTCTCTCCTACCCACTGTCCAGTCCCTTCCACGTCTGATGAGATGTCTTCGGGAATGGTTCCTGTCCTGGGCCAACAGAAGGTTTGGGGACCATGACCGCCGGGATTCCTCTAGTCTCAGTCAGACCATTAAGTCTGGTCTTTTTGTGAGTTTTTGGGGTCTGCATCCCACTGATCTCCTGCTCCCTCAGGGGTTCTCTGTTGTGCTCCCTGTCAGGGCAGTCATCGGTTGTGGCCGGGCACCATCTAGTTCTTCTGGTCTCAGGATGATGTAGACTCTGGTTCATGTGATCCAGGTGGGTTGAGACTAATTGAGGCATCTTAGATGGCCGCTTGTTAGCATTTAAAACCCCAGACACCACACTTCAAAGTGGGATGCAGAATCCAACAGACTTTTGATGAGAGGGAAATTAGGAGATAATGCTTTGTGGACTTTTCTAGCAGGATGAGACAAATTTACATTGCTATAGAGCAGTTTCTGGCAGGCTTTTGCAGTTGGGGTCACTTTTTCTAGTGTTGATATGTGCTTTTGTGGATAAGAAAAGCCTTAAAACCAAACTTAGATGTGTGTTATTAATTTTCTTATTCAACACGGGTAAATTATTGGTATTTGATCATATTATTAAAGGAGCCTCGGTGGCGCAGTGCTTTAAGCGATCCACTGCTAAGGGAAAGGTCCGCAGTTGGAAACCACCGGCGGCTCCACAGGAGGAAGGTGTGGCAGTGGGCTTCCTTAGAGATTTACAGTCTCAAAAATCCTATGGGGTCGCTGTCAGAATCCACTGGATGGCAGTAGGTTTTGGCTTTGATCGTAATATTGACATAGGGTTGTACAGATTGATTTGTAATTGGTGAATGTCTTTGTGTGTGTGTGTGTGTGTGTGTGTGTGTGTGTGTGTAAGCACACTTATTTGGACATTATACAGTCCTTCAGGAAACCCTAGTGGCATAGTGGTTAAAAGCTGCGGATGCTAACCAAAAGGTCAGCATTTGGGATCCACCAGTCACTCCTTGGAAACCATATGGGGCAGTTCTACTCTGTCCTATAGGGTCACTGTGAGTCGGAATCAACTTGACGGCAACAGGTTTCCTTTGGTTCCTGGTTCATACAGTGCTTCAAAATGTTGATTATACCCTTTGTGAGTGGGGTGTGTGTGTGTGTGTGTGTTTGGGTGCACAAGTACCTGCCAAGAACTTGTTGTTTTACAATTTGATAGTCAATTTATTTAACTGAAAACTCACATGCCTTAACCCTTTAAGTTCAGCCTGCTGGCCTTATTACTCTACTTGAAGTCTAGCAAATAATAGCAACCACTTTGAAGGGGCTTATGGTGAATTAGGAATTAATATTGGAGTCATTATTCCCTGTTCTTCAGCGTAGAGAATGTGACCCAGCTGGCGCTGGGCTCAGAAGGACACATCAACTAGGTCCTGAGATAGACAATAGTTTGGAAATGATCTTTAAGGGAGGAAAAATATCTTTTAGGGAACTTTTCCCATAAAGCCAATCAAACATTCCTATCTGTTTTCTATTAGCATTTAGTGAATAGAAAATTTGTTGGACCAGTGAGGACCCTCCTGACTGTGGGTACTGAAACCTCCACCAAAGGTTGTTAAGAAAGATGATTGAAAATGTAGGATCAGTTTCTAGGCAGTCTGTGAAACGGTGATGTTTTCCCTGGTTTTGCCCATTTTGTAACATTAATATATGCTGACGACTCTGTAGCTGTCTTTGGACTCGGGCGGACGTGGCTGTGGCAGCGTGCTTCCCGCTTTTCCCACTCTTGTCTCTTCTGTAACGTTTTCTTGGACTCGGGCAGACATCAGCTCTGGCAGCATGCTTGTCTGCTTCTCGACTTTTGTCTTTTTGAATACGTGCCGAATAAGACTTTCTTTTTGCTTTACTAAACTTTGTGATGTTTTTCCCCTACAACATTGGAAAGTATTCGAGGCCATTTGCAAATCAAGTTAATGACACACCTTCATCCACTTTGAAGTCCAATTGAATCTCTTGATACAGGACACTCAGATCCCGCTTTAATCACTTCAATGCTCTGAATTAACACCTCCCCACATACGTAAATAACTCTTGTAAATCTAATAAATGAAATTCACCAACACAGAGAAACTTCTCTGAAAAGGTTCCAAAGCTGTATATAAAACTAGTTTTCCACAAAAATCACAGCTTAATTGCTCAATTTTACATTTTATAGTGAATTTCAAAGCTATTATTCTTAGAAGCCAAATTATTTTCACCTTTGCCCATGTGGAAAATATCAAATATGCACACATTCCTTCTTCACCCAAAACATGAATATTTCTGTTTTGGTTCTCTGTAAGGCATCTGTGGTTTTGCAGAATCCTCCTGGAGTTGAAAGATGCACCCCTATCACAGAGGACGGTTAAAATAAATGAATCAATCACTCAATCCCGTTGCAGTCCAGCCGACTCCGACTCAGCGTTCCTACTGGTTAGATTAGAACTGCCCCATAGGGTTTCCAAGGACAGGCTGGTGAACTGGAACTGCCAACCTTTTAGTTAGCTGCAGAACTCTTCACCACTGAGCCTTAGGACTCCAGTTACCATCCTGGCAACCAAGCTGGTGAGTTTGAACCGCCCACTTAACCATTGCACCTCCAGGGCTCCTTGAACCAAAAATACCAGAGTTTATCTCCATTCATGAAGCATTCTCCTATTTCACCACGAGATGGCAGCACAATTTCACGCACCAGACTTTCCAAAGCTTTTTGCTAAAACATGGGCTTATGCTGCCCTCTTGTGGAAAAATAGGAGAATGCGTCATGGTAAAAAAAGTCATTTCTACAATCCAGATGTTCTATTGGTAATTAAAGATAGTGGCACAATGGTTAAGCACTTGGATGGTTACATTAAGGTGGAGATTCAAATCCGCCCAGCAGCTTTCCTAGGGACACACCTGGCTATCTACTTCAGTAAAGATTAAAAAAAAAAAAAAGATTACAGCCCAGAAAACCAGAGCAGGCCTACTCTGTCCCATGAGGTTGCTAGGAGTTCAAATTCACTTGATGACACCGAAAAATACCAACAAAAACAATTTATCAATGTAATAGAGCTTGAAAACTCAGCTTTTTTTTCCCAAAACAAATAAATGCTACCACACTCCCTGCTGAACATTAAACTCAAACAACAGCACACCAGAGCCACAGCGATTGCAGTGACCTGGGTTCGCCATGAGTGCGAATCCGCTCCATGGCAGTGGGTTTGGTTTTTTTTGGGGGGGAAGTACTCTTGTCTGCACCAATATGTCTCTCTCACTCTCTCTCTTCTTTTTCCAGAATGTAACTACCCTGCATATAAGTTGTGACTTAACTCACCACATGCACGGCAACCATAAAGAAGGAATATTTCATTTTCCTGCTCCAGAAAAGTGACTGCACTCAAGTTAACTGCTGCTGACGTAAATAATCAAGTATAAAATTACGGTAGAAAAACCACTAGACCAATGCTTCTTAAACTGCATGTGCGTAGGACTCACCTGGGGAGCTTGTTAAAAAGCAGATTTGGGTTCGGTGGGTGCGGGGTGAGTGCAGAGATTCTCCATTTTGAATGCAGATGCTGATGGTAGTGCTCTGTGGGGCCCAGAGGATGGTTCCCTCCCACTAACGTTGGGCACTGGGCTACCACGGTGAAATTCAGCCATCAGAGCTCAGTACTTCCTGTGCACACAGTGCCCACAGACAGGGTTGTTTGGACCCACCACGATGCTCCCTACCGAAATGCGCATAGACTTAAGCTTCTCTTCCCTAAAGAATGTAAGTCAGCCGGTGAACCCTGTCCCCTTTAGTTGATTCTGACTAATGGGAACCCCATGCATTACAGAGTAGAAATGTGCCCCATAGACTTCTGTTGGTTGTAATCCTTACAGGAGCAAATCACCAGGCCTTTCTTCTGTGCCCCCATTGGTGTGTTCCACACACCAACCTTTCTGTTTGTAGTCAAGTTCAAAGAGTGAAATTACTGAACTGTGCGCAAAACACACACGCACACGGGAGCACACCTGTAAATGAGAGAATATCAGAAGGGCAGAACATTTCATTCAGGTTATGCAAGAACAGAAACAGAAGTGTTTTTGGAGGAACACAATCTGAATCCTATCAGACCTTATTGGCTCTAAGCAGGCTGTAGAGGGCTCAGCAGGGACCCTGAGTTCAGTGGAATTTATCTGGTGTTCAAAAGAATCAAAACTCACCGGAAATTGAACAAAAGGTTTATTCTGAGCAGATATTTTATATGCATGTAGGAAGGCCATTTGGATACCAGGAAAAGCCAATGGCTCCCAGAAGCTAGGGTCAATGGGACTTATAAAGAGTAGAAGAGGGAGAAATATAGAAGACCCACTATTGGCTCATTCTAACCGGATTGCCTGAACCCTGCTACAAAAGCGGGCAGCATCGGACCTCCTCAAACTTCACGAGGGGGAAGGAGAATCAAGGCCAACAGCCCAAGTTTGATTCCTGTGAGGCGCAGGTCAGCCATGCCTCCTCTCTGCCATCTTTACCAATTCTGACACCAACCGTCCCTCCCTCAGCACTCTCTACTTCTCTGCTGAGTTCGAGAATTCATTGCAGTGGCCACACACAACTCACTGGCAATACTCACAATTATCGGGTTTTTAGGGAAGGAACAGTTTCCAATTCAGGCTCAAGATCATCCAAGGATACAGTTCTTCCATCAGGACAGCCACTTCCCAGCTGTGCTTGCGGGCACGCCTCTCCCTGGCCCTAGGCTCCCGCCCAAAGGCACTCAGCTTTCTTCCTCCATGGGCCAGGAAGCCCACCTCGCTGTCTCCTGCTGCTGGGTCTCTCCTGCTGTTGTTTCTCTGCCACTGCTTCTCGCCATCTTCAGGGTTACAGCTCACTGTCTCTCTCCTGGGTCCAGGAGCTCCTCAGTACAGGGATCCCGCGTCCAAAGCATGAGCTACGCTCCTGACTATTCTTCCTTGATGATGAGGGGGCTGCTCTTTCCCACCTCTGCAGTGGCTGATTTCAAGCCCAGTAGGATGACAAAACTGACCAGTCCCCTTGCTAGGCTATAATTGCCTTATCTGCTGGGTCCTCCCCAATCACCTGGGTGGGAGTGACAAGAGCATAGTGAGAAAGACCACCTTAAGTAATTCACTGCACAGCACATACCTTCCCCTCTTTCTTGAGATCAACCAATATCAGGTGACTTCTGACCTGGTTGCTACTGATTTGGCTGTCCACCCACCTACAGCCAGGAGAGTTTTGTGAGATTTCAATTATGAGGTAAATGTGGGTTGACTATTCCTTTCTAGCAGGATAAGACAAATTTTCATCACTATTCAGCACTTTGACAGACTTTCCAAGTTGCTTTAGGTTCTTTTTTATGGTTAGTATCGGTTTTATGGATAAGACAAGCCTTCCAATCAAAGTTAAGATGTCTGTTATGATGTTTCCTACTCAACATGGTAAACAGTACTGGTATTTCATCATATTATTGACATAAACTTGGACAGACAGATTGGTGATTTCTGTGCATGTGTGTATCTGTGTGTGTGTGGAGGCACAGTTATTTAGACATTATACAGTCCTTGCTTGCTGTAAGTGAAGAAGACTTGAAGCACTTACTGATGAAGATCAAAGACTACAGCCTTCGGTATGGATTGCACCTCAACATAAAGAAAACAAAAATCCTCACAACTGGACCAATAAGCAACATCATGATAATGGGAGAAAAGATTGAGCTCTTCAAGGATTTCATCTTACTTGGATCCCCAATCAAGGCCCCTGGAAGTGTAACCGGAGAATAGCCTGGGTTCTTGTCTTCAGTGTAGGAAAGAATTCAAACACGGAGACAAATAGTGTCAAGGGAGCAGAGGTTTATTATCTAACAGAGGGTCAGCAACAAAAGTACACTTGACTAGGGAGCGTCCAGCGGGCTACTCGGATATAGAGAGAATCTTAGAGCCCTGAGAGATGTTTTCTTAGGGTTTTATACCCTTCTTGTCTCTTGTCTGTCCCTGTTAATGTTTAACAGCCAAGACAGGGACCCAATAAAGACTATTTCCTTAGCTTAAGGTTTAAGTACCAAGTCAGTGACCTTATCAAGTCAGGGACTTTATCAAATTAGGGACCCCTATAGTGATCCTTTCCTTGGCTTAAAGTTTAACTACCTAGGGACCCTTTTATGGAGAAATGACACCACCCCTTCTCTCTTCTTCTTCTCCAGTGTAAGCTCTCCCCCTCCCCCTTACAGAAGCAGCAGTCAAGAAGTCAAAAGACCTATTGCATTGGGTAAATCTGGAAAAGACCTCTTTAAAGTATTGAAAAGCAAAGAGGTCACCTTGAGGACTAAGGTGTGCCTGACTCAAGCCATTCTGTTTCAATCACCTCATATGCATGTGAAAGCTGGACAATGAATAAGGAAGACCAAAGAAGAATCCAGGCCTTTGAAACCTGATGTTGGAGAAGAATATTGACTATACCATGAACTGCCAAGAGAATGAACCAGTCTGTCTTGGAAGAAGTACAATCAGAATGCTCCTTAGAAGCAAGGATGGCAAGACTACCTCTCACAGACTTTGAATATGTCCTCAGGAGGGATCAGCCCCTGGAGAAGGACATCCTGCTTGGTAAAGTACAGGGTCAGAGAAAAAGAGGAAGACCCTCAAGGAGATGCATTGACACAGTGGCTGCAACAATGGGCTCAGCAGAGCAACGACTGTGAGAATGGCACAGGACCTGGCAGTGTTTTGTTCCCTTGTGCTCGGGTCACTATGAGTTGGAACCGGCTCGACAGCACCTAACAACAATGACAACAACAGCCCTTCAAAGTGTCCATTATAACCCTCGTAAGTGGGCTCTGCGCCTGGGTGTGCATGTGTGCATGTGCCTACCAAAGACATTCATTGTTTTACAATTTGATCTTCGATTTATTTAACTTACAAGTTCAAATGCCTTAAACTTTTTAGGTTCAGGCTACAAGGCTTATTATCCTATTTGAAGTCTAGCAAATCATAGCAACCACTTTTAAGGGGCTTGTGGAAAGTACTTGACCCCCTTTGTAAATCAAGTTGATGAAACACCGCCATCCATTTTAAAGTCCATTTCAATCTCTTGGACTACTACACTCACTTCTCATTTTAGTGTCTTCAATAATCTCGATTTACAAACACCTTCCTGGTGTCTCAGGAAAAGACAACTTTCAGTACACTCAGTGAAAACCAAATCGAACCAAACCCATTGCCATCTCTGAGTTGATTCTGACTCTAAGCCACCCTTGATTTAGGAAATAATATTGGAACCATTACTCCCTGTCCTTGAGCATAGAGAATGTGACCCAGCTGGAGCTGAACTCACATCAACCGGGCCCTGAGGTAGAAAGAGAATCACTAAGATAATCTTGGAGGCTATCTTTTAGGGAACTTTTCACAGAAACCAGTCAAACACAACACAGGAGACTTTCCACTCTTATCTTTTTCTGTTAGCATTTAGTGCATAGAAACTTTCTTGGACCAATGAAGACCCTCCTGACTGTGTTCACTGAAACCTGTACCAAATAGTCTTAAGAAAGACAATTCAAAACATAGGATTTAAACAGATAGGGTTAACTGTGCTGGCAGAACAAAAGAGCTTTTAAAAGATTCCCCTCTACAAGTTGGGTAAACAGGAACCCACCCTGTCAACATGAGATAGGATTGGGGCAGTCCAGGAATTACTATCTCCTTCTTAGTGTTTTCCTAGTCCCCTTCGCCTTTCCTTTGCAGGCTCAGCATGAGCAGAGGAAGAGAGTGTGACTGCTGTTTGACCTTCCTTAGCCCTCCGAAGATGGCAATGTAGTCCTGAAGATCAAGTGCGCTTGTGCTATATCCCATAAGAAGTGATGCCAAGGGTTGCCCAGAGGACTCCATCTTGAATAGCAGCTGATTCCATGTTAGATTGTAGAAGCCAGGGCAACCTAATTAACATACACCCCATTCTGAGAAGGACTGGACCCTTGAAATAAGCCCACTAAATATTCATTACTCTGTTGTGTCCAGGGAACCCATATAAGCCCTTCCCTTGCTTCCCTTTTCCAGTCAGTCTTTTGGAGAGGCTTAGATCCCCACAGACTCCTTTTGCTTGACTCAAGCAAAATAAAGCTTGCTGAAGATAAAGTTTGTCTTTCGTGTGTACTCCTACCCCAGAGTAGTCAAGGACACTTTGTGTCAGATTAGCAATTGGTAACAAGATCTCAGTTTCTAGCCAATCTGTGAAAAGGTGATGCTTTCAATGCATTTGCCCATTTCTAAGGTTGATATATACTAATGACTCTGTAATGTTCCTCGGACTTGGGCAGACATGGCTGTGGCGGCATGCTTGTACGTTTACCCGTTCTTGCCTGTTGTTGTTGTTGTTAGGTGCCGTCCAGTCGCTTCCGACTCATACCGACCCTGTGCACAACAGAAGGGAACACTGCCCGGTCCTGTGCCATCCTTACAATCCCTGTTATGCTTGAGCTCACTGTTGCAGCCACTGTGTCAATCCACCTTGTTGAGGGTCTTCCTCTTTTCCATTGACCCTGTACTCTGGGCCAAGCATGATGTCCTTCTCCAGGGACTGATCCATCCTGACAACATGTCCAAAATATGTAAGACCCAGTCTCGCCATCCTTGCCTCTAAGGAGCATTCTGGCCGCACTTCTTCCAAGACAGATTTGTTGGTTCTTTTGGCAGTCCATGGTATATTCAATATTCTTCCCCAACAACACAATTCAAAGGCGTCAACCCTTCTTCCCTCTTCGCTATTCATTGTCCAGCTTTCACATGCATATGATGTGACTGAAAATACCATGGCTTGCCTATTCTATAATATTTCCTTGAACTCGGGCAGAGGTGACGGGCAGCATGGTTAACCAGTTCCCACTTCTACCTTTTGGATTATATGCCCAATGGAAGTTTCTTTTTTGCTTTACTAAACCTTGTGGTGTTTCTTACCCTACAACACCCTATACTACAGAGTAGAACTGCCCCATAGGGTTTCCAAGGAGCAGCTGGTGGATTTGAACTCCCAACCTTTTGCTTACCAGCCAAACGCTTAACCACTGCCCCACCAGGGCCCCGAAGTCAATGAAACAGGCTGACCACGCTATGTAATTTTAATCGAGATTTCTAGACTAACAGATAGGTTTTTCGAGAAAAACCTGTTGTTGCCTGACTAGGGTCTGTGCCCCGGAGCAGTTGAGCCAAGGAAACATACTCCAAGTCAGGAAGAATGAGAAAGTTCATCCAGGAGATGTGTACATCGCCAGAATCCTGACAGCAACACAGGCCGTCTCTATAAAAAAATAAAAAAATAAATAAAATAAGGCGTCCCAAAAAGCGATTTTTCATTAGAGCCTATATGGAATTTTTACAAAGGTTAGAAGTGTCTTTGTAGCCTACAGATCCCCTGGCAGGAGGAGTTCTTCATTACCAGATAGTGACAAGAATCTCTTTATCAGACTAAAGAGATACATGCTGGACTTCTCTTTATCAGGCTAAACATGTATACAAGTCAGACACCGGCTTCTCATTTCCCTGTGAGGGCTTGTGAATCACAGGTGGTCTGGGCAGAACAAAAGAAGTTATTTGCATCACATCAAACAAAGAACAAAGTCATTGGCATTAGGTCAAAACAAAGTCAATAGCAAAGGCATGGGAAGGAGGAGGCAGGCAGGGGAAGGAAAAGAACTTCTAAATTCTTCATGGGGTTACTTATGGCAAGCTCTCAATCACCCATTTTGAAAAAGGAGAGAACTTGCTGGGTACTATTAGAGTCACAGTGGTTTTCTTCAGTGGTCAAAACCAGGATGTGAAACCATATTCCCCAAGAGAGTCTTAACCAAGTGACTATCTACACCCTTGAAAATAAATGTTCTGAGGAAGAGTGCTGTCTCGGTGCTGTTGTCAATGAGATAGTTTTGCAAGTCAGACAAAAATACATGTAAGCGAAAATCCAGGGAGGCGGGGCCAAGATGGAGGACTAGGTAGACGCTACCTCGGATCCCTCTTGCAACAAAGACTCGGAAAAACAAGTGAATCAATCACATACATAACAATCTACGAACCCTGAACAACAAACACAGATTTAGAGGCTGAAAACAAACAAATACGGGGAAGCAGCCACTGTTTTCAGAGCCTGGAACCAGCGTCCCAGTCAGGTAACCTTGGCGCCGGGCTTCTGGGCCCAGGGGAGCTGAACTCAAAAATCTTGTGCTGGCGCAAACAAGGGCCGCAGCCCTACTCCCCTGAACTAACCCCGGGAGGGGGCCCAGTCAGTCCGCGGAGTCGGCGCGGCGACGCGGCTGGCGGGACGAGAAGTCCCCGGGAGGCAGCGACTGATTTGGGAGCCGGGAGTGCAGCGTCCCAGCAGGGGAACCTGGACGCTGGGCTTTGGACTGGCAGCGGAGGATCTGACCGCGGCTTCAGCGGGCCAGACCCCCGAGGGCAATCTCCACACAGCCAGCACACGTAGGCGACACGCCCCTCGGGAATCTCAGATAAAATAGTCATTCCAAGCAAGACAAGCAACTTTGGCTATATTCCGAGGTGCTACTCGCCTATCTCTCTGAACTCTCCCCCACCCTTCCCAGGCGGCTTCATTAACGTTGGAATTTCCTGAGCCAGAGGGAGAACGGCTCCGGCTCCGCGGCGGCTTTGCTTCCCCGCCCCTTTTTTTTTTTTTTGGTCTTTTCCTAACCCATTCTTCCGGCCTGAGAGAAGGAACCACAAAAAACCCAGGGACCAAAAATCCATCCCTAATTGGACTAAAAACACAGAACCACCTCCAGCCAAGCATATATGATCCAAATCTCGGACTTTCATCCTTACAGGGAACAAGGGGGCGGTTGTAATCCAAAGGCAGCTCTGATAGGGATCTGACTGTATTTTTTTTTAGCGGATTTTCTGGAAAAACAAGTTTCCCAGTCATGGCTTTGAGACAGCAGTCGATATCAAACCACATAAAGAAGCAGACCATGACAGCTTCTACAACCCCCCAAACAAAAGAATCAAAATCTTTCCCAAATGAAGATACAATCCTGGAATTATCAGATACAGAATATAAAAAACTAATTTACAGAATGCTTCAAGACATCACAAACGAAATAAGGCAAACTGCAGAAAAAGCCAAGGAACACACTGATAAAACAGTTGAAGAACTCAAAAAGATTATTCAAGAACATAGTGGAAAAATTAATAAGTTGCAAGAATCCATAGAGAGACAGCATGTAGAAATCCAAAAGACTAACAATAAAATTACAGAATTAGACAATGCAATAGGAAGTCAGAGGAGCAGACTCGAGCAATTAGAACGCAGACTGGGAAATCTGGAGGACCAGGGAATTAACACCAACATAGCTGAAAAAAAATCAGATAAAAGAATTAAAAAAAAAATGAAGAAACCCTAAGCATCATGTGGGACTCTATCAAGAAGGATAACTTGCGTGTGATTGGAGTCCCAGAACAGGGAGGGAGGACAGAAAACACAGAGAAAATAGTTGAAGATCTGCGGGCAGAAAACTTCCCTGACATCATGAAAGACGAAAGGATATCTATCCAAGATGCTCATCGAACCCCATTTAAGATTGATCCAAAAAGAAAAACACCAAGACATATTATCATCAAACTTGCCAAAACCAAAGATAAAGAGAAAATTTTAAAAGCAGCCAGGGAGAAAAGAAAGGTCTCCTTCAAGGGAGAATCAATAAGAATAAGTTCAGACTACTCAGCAGAAACCATGCAGGCAAGAAGGGAATGGGACGACATATACAGAGCACTGAAGGAGAAAAACTGCCAGCCAAGGATCATATATCCAGCAAAACTCTCTCTGAAATAAGAAGGCGAAATTAAGATATTTACAGATAAACACAGGTTTAGAGAATTTGCAAAAACCACACCAAAGCTACAAGAAATACTAAAGGATATTGTTTGGTCAGAAAACCAATACTATCAGATACCAGCACAACACAAGGTCACAAAACAGAACATCCTGATATCAACTCAAATAGGGAAATCACAAAAACAAATTAAGATTAATTTAAAAAAATGCTCATAACAGGGAATCACTGAAGTCAATAGGTAAAAGATCACAATAATCGAAAAGAGGGACTAAATACAGGTGGCATAGAACTGCCATATGGAGAGTGATACAAGGCGATATAGAACAATACAAGTTAGGTTTTTACTTAGAGAAATAGGGGTAAATATTAAGGTAACCACAAAGAGGTATAACAACCCCATAACTCAAGATAAAAGCCAAGAAAAATGTAACGACTCAACAAACATAAAGTCAAACACTACGAAAATGAGGATCTCACAATTTACTAAGAAAAACATCTCAGCACAAAAAAAGTATGTGGAAAAATGAAATTGTCAACAACACACATAAAAAGGCATCAAAATGACAACACTAAACACTTATTTATCTATAATTACGCTGAATGTAAATGGACTAAATGCACCAATAAAGAGACAGAGAGTCTCGGACTGGATAAAGAAACACGATCCGTCTCTATGCTGCCTACAAGAGACACACCTTAGACTTAGAGACACAAACAAACTAAAACTCAAAGGATGGAAAAAAATATATCAAGCAAACAATAAGCAAAAAAGAAGAGGAGTAGCAATATTAATTTCTGACAAAATAGACTTTAGACTTAAATCCACCACAAAGGATAAAGAAGGACACTACATAATGATAAAAGGGACAATTGATCAGGAAGACATAACCATATTAAATATTTATGCACCCAATGACAGGGCTGCAAGATACATAAATCAAATTTTAACAGAACTGAAAAGTGAGATAGACACCTCCACAATTATAGTAGGAGACTTCAACACACCACTTTCGGAGAAGGACAGGACATCCAGTAAGAAGCTTAACAGAGACACGGAAGACCTAATTACAACAATCAACCAACTTGACCTCATTGACTCATACAGAACTCTCCACCCAACTGCTGCAAAGTATACTTTTTTTTCTAGTGCACATGGAACATTCTTTAGAATAGACCACATATTAGGTTATAAAACAAACCTTTGCAGAATCCAAAACATTGAAATATTACAAAGCATCTTCTCAGACCACAAGGCAATAAAACTAGAAATCAATAACAGAAAAACTAGGGAAAAGAAATCAAAAACTTGGAAACTGAACAATACCCTCCTGAAAAAAGACTGGGTTATAGAAGACATCAAGGAGGGAATAAGGAAATTCACAGAATGCAACGAGAATGAAAATACTTCCTATCAAAACCTCTGGGACACAGCAAAAGCAGTGCTCAGAGGCCAATTTATATCGATAAATGCACACATACAAAAAGAAGAAAGAGCCAAAATCAGAGAACTGTCCCTACAACTTGAACAAATAGAAAGGGAGCAACAAAAGAATCCATCGGGCACCAGAAGAAAACAAATAATAAAAATTAGAGCTGAACTAAATGAATTAGAGAACAGAAAAACAATTGAAAGAATTAACAAAGCCAAAAGCTGGTTCTTTGAAAAAATTAACAAAATTGATAAACCATTGGCTAGACTGACTAAAGAAATACGGGAAAGGAAACAAATAACCCGAAAAAGAAACGAGAAGGGCCACATCACAACAGACCCAACTGAAATTAAAAGAATCATATCAGATTATTACGAAAAATTGTACTCTAACAAATTTGCAAACCTAGAAGAAATGGATGAATTCCTGGAAAAACACTACCTACCTAAACTAACACATTCAGAAGTAGAACAACTAAATAGACCCATAACAAAAAAAGAGATTGAAACGGTAATCAAAAAACTCCCAACAAAAAAAAGCCCTGACCCGGACGGCTTCACTGCAGAGTTCTACCAAACTTTCAGAGAAGAGTTAACACCACTACTACTAAAGGTATTTCAAAGCATAGAAAATGACGGAATACTACCCAACTCATTCTATGAAGCCACCATCTCCCTGATACCAAAAGCAGGTAAAAAAAGACATTACAAAAAAAGAAAATTACAGACCTATATCCCTCATGAACATAGATGCAAAAATCCTCAACAAAATTCTAGCCAAGAGAATTCAACAACATATCAAAAAAATAATTCACCACGATCTAGTGGGATTTATACCAGGTATGCAAGGCTGGTTTAATATCAGAAAAACCATTAATGTAATCCACCACATAAATAAAACAAAAGACAAAAACCACATGATCTTATCAATTGATGCAGAAAAGGCATTTGACAAAGTCCAACACCCATTTATGATAAAAACTCTCACCAGAATAGGAATTGAAGGAAAATTCCTCAACATAATAAAGGGCATCTGTGCAAAGCCAACAGGCAACATCACTCTAAATGGAGAGAACATGAAAGCATTTCCCTTGAGAACGGGAACCAGACAAGGATGCCCTTTATCACGGCTCTTATCCAACATTGCGCTAGAAGTCCTAGCCAGGGCAATTAGGCGAGAAAAAGAAATAAAGGGCATCCGGATTGGCAAGGAGGAAGTAAAATTATCTCTATTTGCAGACGACATGATCTTATACACAGAAAACCCTAAGGAATCCTCCAGAAAACTACTGAAACTAATAGAAGAGTTTGGCAGAGTCTCAGGTTATAAGATAAACATACAAAAATCACTTGGATTCCTCTACATCAACAAAAAGAACATCGAAGAGGAAATCACCAAATCAATACCATTCACAGTAGCCCCCAAGAAGATAAAATACTTAGGAATAAATCTTACCAAGGATGTAAAAGACCTATACAAAGAAAACTATAAAACTCTGCTACAAGAAATTCAAAAGGACATACTTAACTGGAAAAACATACCCTGCTCATGGATAGGAAGACTTAACATAGTAAAAATGTCTACCTACCAAAAGCCATCTATACATATAACGCACTTCCAATCCAAATACCAGTGTCATATCTTAAGGGGATAGAGAAACAAATCACTAATTTCATATGGAAGGGAAAGAACCCCCGGATAAGCAAAGCATTACTGAAAAAGAAGAAGAAAGTGGGAGGCCTCACTCTACCTAATTTCAGAACCTATTATAGAGCTATAGTAGTCAAAACAGCCTGGTATTGGTACAACAAAAGGCAGATAGATCAATGGAACAGAATTGAGAACCCAGAAATAAATCCACCAATGTATGAGCAGCTGATATTTGACAAAGGACCAGTGTCAGTTAATTCGGGAAAGGATAGTCTTTTTAACAAATGATGCTGCCATAACTCGATATCCATTTGCAAAAAAATGAAACAGGACCCATACCTCACACCATGCACAAAAACTAACTCCAAGTGGATCAAAGATCTAAACATAAAGACTAAAACGATAAAGATCATGGAAGAAAAAATAGGGACAACCCTAGGAGTCGTAATACAGGGCATAAACAGAATACAAAACATTACCAAAAATGATGAAGAGAAACCAGATAACTGGGAGCTCCTAAAAATCAAACACCTATGCTCATCTAAAGACTTCACCAAAAGAGTAAAAAGACCACCTACAGACTGGGAAAGAATTTTCAGCTATGACATCTGCAACCAGCGCCTGATCTCTAAAATCTACATGATTCTGTCAAAACTCAACCACAAAAAGACAAACAACCCAATCAAGAAGTGGGCAAAGGATATGAACACACATTTCACTAAAGAAGATTTTCAGGCAGCCAACAGACACATGAGAAAATGCTCCCGATCATTAGCCATTAGAGAAATGCAAATTAAAACTACGATGAGATTCCATCTCACACCAACTAGACTGGCATTAATCTAAAAAACACAAAATAATAAATGTTGGAGAGGCTGCGGAGAGATTGGAACTCTCATACACTGCTGGTGGGATTGTAAAATGGTACAACCACTTTGGAAATCCATCTGGCGTTATCTTAAACAGTTAAAAATAGAACTACCATACAACCCAGAAATCCCACTCCTCGGAATATACCCTAGAGACACGAGAGCCTTCACACAAACAGATATATGCACACCCATGTTTACTGCAGCTCTGTTTACAATAGCAAAAAGCTGGAAGCAACCAAGGTGTCCGTCAACGGATGAATGGGTAAATAAATTGTGGTATATTCACACAATGGAATACTACGCATGGATAAAGAACAGTGACGAATCTCTGAAACATTTCATAACGTGGAGAAATCTGGAAGGCATTATGCTGAGCGAAATGAGTCAGAGGCAAAAGGACAAATATTGTATAAGACCACTATTATAAGATCTTGAGAAATAGAAAAAACGGAGAAGAACACATACTTTTGTGGTTACAAAGGGGGGAGGGAGGGAGGGAGGGAGAGGGATTTTTATTGATCAATCAGTAGATAAGAACTCCTTTGGGTGAAGGGAAAGACAACACTCAATACAAGGAAGGTCAGCCTAATTGGACTGGACTAAAAGCAAAGAGGTTTCCGGGATAAAATGAAAGCTTCAAAGGTCAGCGGAGCAGGGGCTGGGGTCTAGGGAACATGGTTTGAGGGGACTTCTAAGTCAATGGGCAAAATAATTCTATTATGAAAACATTCTGCATCCCACTTTGAATTGTGGCGCCTGGGGTCCTAAATGCCAACAAGCGGCCATCTAAGATACATCAATTGGTCTCAACCTACCTGGAGCAAAGGCAAAGGAAGAACACCAAGGTCACACGACAACTAAGAACCCAAGAGACAGAAAGGGCCACATGAACCAGAGAGCTACATTATCCTGAGACCAGAAGAACTAGTTGGTGCCCGGCCACAATCGATGTCTCCCCTGTCAGGGAGCACAACAGACAACTCCTGAGGGAGCAGGAGACCAATGGGATACAGACCCCAGATTCTCATGAAAAGACCATACCTAATGGTATGATTGCGACTAGAGGAATCCCAGAGACAATGCTCCCCAGACCTTCTGATGGCACAGGACAGGAACCAAAATCAAAGAACTATCCCTACAACTTGAACAAATAGAAAGAGAGCAACAAAAGAAACCCACAGGCACCAGGAGAAAACAAATAATAAAAATTAGAGCAGAACTAAATGAAATAGAGAACAGAAAAGCAATTGAAAGCATTAACCAGACCAAAAGCTGGTTTTTTGAAAAACTCAACAAAATTGATAAACCATTGGCCAAACTGACAAAAGAAAAACAGGAGAGGAAGCAATAACCCAAATAAGAAATGAGGCGGGCGATATTACAACAGACCCAACTGAAATTAAAAGAATCATATCTGATTACTATGAAAAACTATACTCAAATTTGTAAACCTAGAAGAAATGGATGAATTCCTAGAAACACACTACCTACCTAAACTAACACAAACAGAGGCAGAACAACTAAACAGAGCCATAACAAAAGAAGAGATTGAAAAGGTAATCAAAAAACTCCCAACAAAAAAAAGCCTTGGTCCGGAGGGCTTCACTGCAGAGTTCTACCAAACTTTCAGAGAAGAGTTAACACCACTACTACTAAAGGTATTTCTGAGCATAGAAAAGGATGGAATGCTCCCAAACTCATTCTATGAAGCCACCATATCCCTGATACCAAAACCAGGTAAAGACACCACAAGAAAAGAAAATTATAGACCTGGATACCTCATGAATGTAGATGCAAAAGTCCTCAACAAAATTCTAGCCAATAGAATTCAACAACATATCAAAAAAATAATTCACCATGACCAAGTGGGATTCATACCAGGTATGCAGGGATGGTTCAACATTAGAAAAACAATTAATGTAATCCACCACATAAGTAAAACAAAAGACAAGAATCACATGATTTAATCATTGATGCAGAAAAGGCATTTGACAAAGTTCAACACTCATTCATGATAAAAACTCTCAGCAAAATAGGAATAGAAGGAAAATTTCTCAACATAATCAAGGGCATTTATACAAAGCCAACAGCCAACATCACCCTAAATGGAGAGAGCCTGAAAGCATTCCCACTGAGATCAGCAACCAGACAAGGTTGCCCTTTATCACCACTCTTATTCGACATTGTGCTGGAAGTCCTAGCCAGAGCAATTAGGCTAGATAAAGAAATAAAGGGCATTCAGATTGGCAAGGAAGAAGTCAAAGTATCTCTATTTGCAGATGACATGATCTTATACACAGAAAACCCTAAGGAATCCTCCAGAAAACTACTGAAACTAATAGAAGAGTTCAGTGGAGCATCCGGATACAAGATAAACATACAAAAATCACTTGGATTCCCCTACACCAACAAAAAGAACATCGAAGTGGAAATCACCAAATCAATGCCATTTACAGTAGCCCCCAAGAAGATAAAACACTTAGGAATAAATCTTACCAGAGATGTAAAAGACTTATACAAAGAAAACTACGGTACACTTCTGCAAGAAACCAAAAGAGACTTACATAAGTGGAAGAACATACCTTGCTCATGGATAGGAAGACTTAACATTATAAAAATGTCTATTCTACCAAAAGCGATCTATACATGTAATGCAGTTCCGATCCAAATCCCAAGGACATTCTTTAATGAGAGGGAGAAACAAATCACCAATTTCATATGGAAGAGAAAGAGGCCCCGGATAAATAAGGCATTACTGAAAAAGAAGAACAAAGTGGGAGGCCTTACTTTACCTGATTTTAGAACCTATTATACCGCCACAGTAGTCAAAACGGCCTGGTACTGGTACAACAACAGACACATAGACCAATGGAACAGAATTGAGAATCCAGACATAAATCCATACACATATGAGCAGTTGATATTTGATAAAAAAAAAAAAAATTGATAAAGGCCCCAAAAAGTTAAATGGGGAAAAGACAGTCTTTTTAACAAATGGTGCTGGCATAACTGGATATTCATCTGCAAAAAATGAAACAAGACCCATACCTCACTCCATGCACAAAAACTAACTCAAAATAGATCAAAGACCTAAATATAAAATCTAAAACGATAAAGATCATGGAAGAAAAAAATAGGAACAGCGCTAGGAGCCCTAATACATGGCATAAACAGTATAGAAAACCCGATAAAGAACGTAGAAGAAAAACCAGATAACTGGGACCTCCTAAAAATCAAACACTTATGCTCATCCAAAGACTTCACCAAAAGAGTAAAAAGACTACCTACAGACCGGAAAAAAGTTTTTAGCTATGACATTTCTGATCAGCGACTGATCTCTAAAATCTACATGATACTGCAAAAACTCAACTGCAAAAAGACAAATAACCCAATTAAATAATGGGCAAAAGATATGAACAGACACTTCACTAAAGAAGACATTCAGGTAGCTAACAGATACATGAGGAAATGCTCACGATCATTAGCCATTAGGGAAATGCAAATCAAAACTACGATGAGATTTCATCTCTCTCCAACGAGGCTGGCATTAATCCAAAAACACAAGATAATAAATGTTGGAGAGGCTGTGGAGAGATTGGAACACTTCTACACTGCTGGTGGGAATGTCAAAAGGCACAACCAGTTTGGAAATCGATTTGGCGCTTCCTTAAAAAGCTAGAAATAGAACTACCATAGGATCCAGCAATCCCACTCCTTGGAATATATCCTAGAGAAATAAGAGCCTTTACACCAACAGATATATGCACACCCATATTTATTGCAGCAGTGTTTACAATAGCAAAAACATGGAAGCAACCAAGGTGCCCATCAATGGATGAATGGATAAATAAATTATGGCATATTCACACAATGGAATACTATGCATTGATAAAGAACAGTGAGGAATCTGTGAAACATTTCATAACATGGAGGAACCTGGAAGGCATTATGCTGAGTGAAATTAGTCAGTTGCAAAAGGACAAATATTGTATGAGACCACTATTATAAGAACTTGAGAAATAGTTTAAACTGAAAAGAAAACATTCTTTTGTGGTTACGAGAGGGGGAAGGGAGGGAGGGTGGGAGAGGGGAATTCACTAGGTAGTAGATAAGAACTACTTTAGGTGAAGGGAAAGACAGCACACAGTACAGGGGAGGTCAGCACAATTGGACTAAACCGAAAGCAAAGAAGTTTCCTGAATAAACTGAATGCTTTGAAGGCCAGCGTAGCAGGGGCAGCGGTCTGGCAACCATGGTTTCAGGGGACATCTAAGTCAATTGGCATAATAAAATCTATTAACAAAACATTCTGCATCCCAGTTTGAAGAGTGGTGTCTGGGGTCTTAAACGCTACCAAGCAGCCATCTAAGATGCATCAATTGGTCTCAACCCACCTGGATCAAAGGAGAATGAAGAACACCAAGGATACAAGGTGATTACGAGCGCAAGAGACAGAAAGGGACACATGAACCTGTGACTACATCATCCTGAGACTAGAAGAACTAGATGGTGCCTGCCCACAACCGATGACTGCCCTGACAGGGAGCACAACAGAGAACCCCTGAGGGAGCAGGAGAGCTGTGGGATGCAGACCACAAATTCTCCTAAAAAGACCAGACTTAATGGTCTGACTGAGACTGGAAGGACCCCGGTGGTCATGGACCCCAGACCTTCTGTTGGCCCAGGACAGGAACCATTCCCGAAGCCAACTCATCAGACATGGATTGGACTGGACAATGGGTTGGAGAGGGATGCTGGTGAGGAGTGAACTTCTTAGATCAGGTGGACACTTGAGACTATGTTGACATCTCCTGTCTAGAGGGGAGATGAGAGGGTGGAGGGGGTTAGAAACTGGCAAAAAGGACACGAAAAGAGAGAGTGGAGGGAGAGAACAGGCTGTCTCATTAGGGGGAAAGTACTTGGGAGTGTGTAGCAAGGTGTACCTGGGTTTTTGTGTGAGAGACTGACTTGATTTGTAAACTTTCACTTAAAGCACAACAAAAATTATTAAAAAAAAAATTTAATTAAAAAGAAATCAAAACCTGGTGGTACAGTGGTTAAGAGCTCAGCCGCTAACCAAAAGGTTGGCAGTTTAGCACATAAACCAGAGACTCCATCAGCCTGAGACCAGAACTAGATAGTGCCTGGCTACCACCAGTGACCATCCCGACAGGGAACACAACAGAGAGTCCCTGACAGACCAGGAGAAAAGTGTGCTGCAGAACTCAGATTCACATAAAAAGACCAGACTTAATGGTCTGACTGAGACTGGAGGAACCCCAGAAGGCTTGGCCCCCGGACTCTCTGTTAACCCAGAACTAAAACCATTCCAAGGCCAACTCTTCAGACAAAGATTAGACTGGACTATAAACCATGAAATAATACTCACGAAGAGAGTGCTTCTTAGTTCAAGTAGATACATGACACTAATGGGCAGCTCCTGTCTGGAGGCGAGGTGAGAAGGAAGAAAGGGACAGGAGCTGGTTGAGTAGACACGGGAAACCTGGGGTAGAAGGGAGGAACGTGCTCTCACATTATAGGGGTAGCAACTTGGGACACATAACAATGTGTGTATAAATTTTGCAGAAATTGAGCTGTAAACTTTCACCTAAAACACAATAAATAAATGAAGATCAGTAAAGTAAACAAACCAAAAAAAGGTTGGCAGTTCGAATCCACCAGCTGCTCCTTGGAAACCCTTGAGGCAGTTCTACTCTGTCTATAGGGTCACTATGAGTCGAAATCGACTTGATGGCAATGGGTCAACAGGTTTAAGGGTCTTATGAATTTCGGACTGTTGCTTTCTAACCCTGGGTGCCTGTGCAAGGAAATTTAGGAAGGTACATTCCAGATCGCCCTGACTTCTCTGGT
The DNA here is from genome assembly GCF_024166365.1 of Elephas maximus indicus. Taxonomy (NCBI): domain Eukaryota; kingdom Metazoa; phylum Chordata; class Mammalia; order Proboscidea; family Elephantidae; genus Elephas; species Elephas maximus. The sequence goes on from NC_064846.1 coordinate 171,291,510, forward strand.
GCTGGCTTCTGGCTCCTATCACGGAAGACCTTTCCATCCACTGTGTACCTTCCCAAAGTTTCCCAACTTACTAAGACTCTTAGGAATTACAGTGATTTTAAGCTGTTGTTAATTGAGTCAATTCCGACTCATGGCGACCCCAAGTGTGCAGAGAACTGTGCTCCATAGGGTTTTCATGGCTGTCACTTTTCACAATGGAGCTGTGGTAGCGCAGTGCTTAAGTGCTCAGCTGCTAACTGAAAGGTCGATGGTTCAAATCCACCAGCTGCTCAGCGGGACAAAGATGCGGCAGCCTGCTTCCATAAAGATGACAGCCTTGGAAACCCATGGGGCAATTCTATTCTATCGTATAGGGTCGTCATGAGTTGGAATCAACTCAACGGCAATGGCTTTGGTTTGGTTTAGGGTGGTACAAACAATTTGCACTCAACTACCAACCTAAAGGTTGGTGGTTGTAATCCACCCAGTGGTACTGCCAACAAAAAGGCCTGGAGATCTGCTTCCATAAAGATGACAGCCAAGAAAATCCTATAAGGTCACTAAAAGTCAGGATTGATTTGATGGCAATGGTTTTACTTTTTTAAAATAGGATACTTCAGAAGCAGGTTGCCAGGCCTTTCTTCCGAGGTACATGGGGATGGGGTTAAAAAAAAACAAAACCCATTGCTGTCACGTCAACTCATATTTACCCTAGAGGACAGAGTAGAACTGCCCCATAGGGTTTCCTAGGAACACCTGGTGGATATGAACTGCTAGCATTTTGGTTAGCAGCCATAGCTCTTAACCCCTGCTCCACCAGGGCTCTGTGGGTGGGTTAGGACCTCAAAAAAAGAACTTTAAATCTAGAAAGCCTTCAGTTTTCAAGTGGTATCTGACTCCTCTGGCCCCCTAGTTTGCCTCTGTCATGTGACTACCATTTTCAGAATTCTCTGACCAGCCCTGGTAGTTATGGAAACGTAAGAATGTTTCAATTTCCAACGACCTCTCAAGCTGGCAGTTACCACTGTTAGCACTCCTGGGAAGTCCTCTTCTCCTTTTTTCTCTGTCAGGGTGAAGCACTGTGGTTTAGTTATATTTTTGCCCTGGCTGAGGTCACTGAGGCTTTTTGGTGGCCGCCTTTAATCTCTTCATCTTCCCTCAGAAAAGATCAGATGTCCCGTGATGGCCAAGCAAAGCAGGTAAGCCTAGGCCGCCTTTCTGTTGCTGTAAACAAGCTTCATTTCATTTTCATCACGGACTGCTAGGCTGTATGCCGTTGGCAGTTAAAATGAGGCCACCTGAGTATCACTTTGAATGTGAGTTATAACTCCTCACATTGGCCAATGTTACCTCCACCGCCACATCGCTCTTTACATGAGAGCCATGACAGGATTTAGTGTCAACGTGGGAAGAAAGTAAATGCCTAATGTGTGACTTAGCTATATGTGATGGTGTCAATCTTAAAAGGTCTTGAGTCAAATCGAGAGAACAGAGACCAGAAGGGAAGTAGATTTTAGATCTTCCCATATGCTGCTATTAGTCAAGATTCACTTTTTGTGGGACACAGAGAAGGCCATAGGTCGCCGTGATTTTAGTGGACATGGGATTTGTCTGTTTGTTGGTGCTCTTTTGATGTGAACAAACGCCATGGACTATTAGCCAGGAAGCATGTGTCTAATGGCAAGAACTCTGAAGTTGTTGGGAATATCAGGCTTCGCAGCAAGGGGATAGAGATTGGAGGCTCCAAAATGCTCCGTATGGACAGTCACTTACATTAGCCACACACCTGGTGACTCTGAGCAGACCCTATATCATACCCTTCTGTGCAAAGCAACTGAGGGGGAAGTTGTATGAGGACAGTTTTCTGAGTATCCCTGCTTCTTACTCCCAAGAGTTCGAATTGACAAGAAATGCACTTCAGTTGGTTCACAATCTAAATAAAAAAAAACCAAAACCCAGTGCCGTCAAGTCGATTCCGACTCATAGCGACCCTATAGGACAGAGTAGAACTGTCCCACAGTCTAAATACTTAGTACAAATTCCTGGAATTAGAGTTGCTGAGCAAGGTACAACATGTCAGTTTTTCATAGATACAGTGAAATTACACTCCAAAAATGTCTGACAAATGGATATTCCCACAATGGTCATGGATTTATAGACTTCTTTTCTTTTCTAGATTTTATTTATTGTGTTGTTGTTGAGAATATACACAGCAAAACACACACCGGTTCAGTAGTTTCTACACGGACCATTTAGTGATGTTAATTACACGCTTCAAGCTGGGCAACCGTTCTCACCCTCCTTTTCCGAGTTGTTCCTCCCTCACTTGTTTTTTAATATACTTTAGGTAAAAGTTGACAGAGCAGATCAGTTTCTCATTCCAAAATGTATCCGCCAATTGTTTCAGAACATTGGTTGCCACCCCCCCCAATGTGTGAGCACTCTCCCCCTTTCCACCCCAGGTTCCCCATTTCCACTCGTCCAGTGTTCCTGTCCCTTCCTGCCTCCTCAGCTTTGCTTTTGGGCAGGTGTTGCCCATTAGGTCTCCTCTGCCTGATTGAGCTAAGAAGCACGTTCCTCACTGTGTTATTGTTTATTTTGTAGGCCAGGCCAGGGGAAGTCCCACGACCATTCTGGGGAGATTTTGTGTGCAGCCAGGGAAGCGTGCCTTTCCCCCTTGATATTTCATTAGCAAATGTCTATGTGTATTTCTACATGGGACACGGACCATTCTTTAACTTCTTTGGCTTCCTCCCTTGCTTTTTATGGAGCCCTGGTGGCACAGTGGTTAAGAGCCTGGCGGCTAACCAAGACATCAGAGGTTTGAACCCACCAGCCGCTCCTTGGAAACCCTATGGGGCAGTTCTACTCTGTCCAATAGGGTCGCTATGAGTCGGAATCGACTTGACGGCAACAAATGTCCTTTTTACCAGTTAAGCTAAATTATTGTTAGGTGTTAAGATGACTTCAGGGGATATTTTTGGTTTAAAAGTTAAAGATTCGGCTTCTTTTATTCTTACAGAAGATACTTAGAGCACTAATTGAAGGCCAGGAAGGAGATAGAATAGGTAAATATCACCTCAGGCAAGAAGGGCAGGATGTAAATAGTCAGCACCTTTGAAACTGTAGCTCATCCAATCTATTTTTTTTTTCCTCCTTGGTGTTCCTGGCTTGACTTCATAACTCCTCTACCCCGTCTGCAGTCGACTTGAAATGAAGCACTTTCTCCGCAAACTCCTCGGCCTCCTTTTCAGTTACATGTCTTGGACATGTGGCATCATCCTGGCAATGAGCAGATCCTGGCGAGTGTGGGAAGTGGACAGCGAGATCGTTCCCATGGTGTCTATTGGACTTTGGGAAGTTTTTTATATTCAAAACCTTAACATCTCTGGCGTGCTGGTCAAGATGGGGCAGGTGTGTGTTATGGATGGGAGCTGGGCCCTTCCTGATGAAATCACGTATGCGCAGGAGCTGATCGTGTTAGCTAATTTGATGAAGTCAGTAGTCCTGAGTTTTGGCACAATGACCCTTTGGGTCAGTTGGATCAAAGCTCCGTACCCAGAGTTTCTTAGAATGTATTACAAAATCTGCGCCCACCTTCTTTTGCTCAGCTCTTGCTGTACCCTGAGTGCAATGATCTGGAATTTCAGTGCGGATTTTTCTGGAGAAACCCCCTTTGACTTTCCAGAGAGCTTTCCTGTTAAAAAAGAAGCACTGATACGGGAAAAGGGCTCCTATGTCCTCCCATTGGCAATCACAACTGCCTTCCTGTCTGTTATCAGTGCCTTCAGCTTCCTCTTTGAGCGATATTTACTAACACAGATTCGTGTGGAGCCCACAATTTTGGGCAGAAGTTCAAAACAAAGAGTATTCTGAGGGCTTTTACTTTTTGGAATGGCGACGTATACTTTTCCTGAAGAAATTTCTTACATTTACATAACATTGTCGTAGCCATCCACTCATTTGAAATAAACATCCTTATTTGACTTGTCAGGGTGTGTCTGAAACTGATTTTCTCCTTTTGTGCCCCTTGCTATAAACCTGTTCCTTTCTTTGAAGCCTTCACTTCCTGAGATCTGCAGGTAATCACCTTCTATATATACCTGACTCATAGTGATCCCATAGGACAGAGGACAACTGCCCCATAGGGTTTCCAAGGCTGTAACCTTCATGGAAGCAGATTGCCACATCTTTCTCCCTTGGAGTGGCTGGTGGGTTTGAACCACCGACCTTTTGGTTAGCAGCTGAGCACTTAACTACTGTGCCACCAGGGCCCCTTCTGTACATACACTGTCAAAAATCAAAGGCAGGAAGGAGAGCTTTTGCTTAGGAGGCATGGAGTTTATGTTAATGGGGGTGGAATGATTTGGAAAAGGATAGTGAGAATGGGTGAACCTCAAGGCTGTTATCAACTTTGGTGAAGGGAAGGACAACATACAATACAGGGGAAGTCAGCACAACTGGACTAAACCAAAAGCTAAGAAGTTCCCTGAACACAACCAAATACTTTGAGGGACAGAGTCGCTGGGATTGGGGCCTGGGGCCATAGTTTCGGGGGACATGTAGGTCAGTTGACATGACCAAGTTTATTAAGAAAATGTTCTACATCCCACTTTGGTGAGTGGCGTCTGGGATCTTTAAAAGCTTTCGAGCGGCCATCTAAGATACATCTATTGGTCCTATCCCACTTGGAGCAAAGGAGAATGAAGAAAACCACAGACACAAGGAAAATATTATTCTAGAGGGCTAAGGGACCACATGACCCAGAGACTCCACCTGCCCGAGACCAGGAGAACTAGATGGTGCTTGGCTACCACCAATGACCGCCTTGACAGAGAATACAACAGAGAGTCCTGGACAGAGCAGGAGAAAAATGTAGGCCAGAACCCAAGTTCATGTAAAAATATCAGCCTTAATGGTCTGACAGAGACTGGAGGAACCCCCCAAACTATGGTCCCTAGACTCTGTTAACCCACAAGTGAATCCATTCCTGATGCCCACTCTTCAGACAAAGATTAGACAGGAGTATAAAACAAAAACAATACGCCTGAGGAATGTGCTTCTTAATTCAACCAGATGTAAGAGACCAAATGGGCAGCTCCTGTCCAAAAGCAGGATAAGAAGGCAGGAAGGACAGGAACTGGTCGAATGGACACAGGGAGCCCAGGGTGGAAAGGGGAAATGTGCTGTCACATGGTGGGGATTGCAGCTAACGTCACAAAACAATCCGTGTATACATTTTTGAATGAGAAATTAACGTGAGCTGTAAGCTTTCTCCTAAAGCACCAAAAAAATTATATGTATATATAAAGGTGTATTGGCTTGGGCATCTAGTAGACTAGGTTCTGGGTTCCACCTCATTACTCCTAGTTGTTTTTACAGAAGTTAATTGACTATTCAGGATTCCCAGGTAAGCAGAAAATCACAATGCCTTACAGATACTTCAAGTTTACTTTTTATTCTTTGCTTTTAAGTAGATTTATTTAGCCTATGGGAGATTTTTGCACTGAAAAGTCCAAATAAATTACTAGAATTATCTGGTTTCACCTATGGAATTAACAATTTATTTATCAAACTAGTTCTTAGGGCAGTCTTTACGGTTCCAATTGCTCTAAATTTAGTTTACGTGCCTATAAAATGATAGGAGTAGAAGGAAGAGGAGGAAAAAGAAAAAAGGAAGAGAAGGAGGAGAAATGATAAACTCAAAGGATAAATGACAAATTGGAAATAAATATTTGCAACTGAAAGTATTAACCAAAGACTAATATCCTTAACATATAAAAAAAGGCCTTAGAAACAACAATCCCATAAAAAATGGACAAAGATTAAAAACAAGTGTTCACAAAAAAGGAAATACACGTGTTGAACATGAGTAGATATTCAATCCTCCGTACACATTAAAACTGTACTGAAATATTTTCAACTCTCAGAATGTCAAGTGATCCTACAATCTGATGATACAGTTTTTGGTTGGGGCCAAGGGAAACCGACATTCTCAAATATTATTAGAAGAGTACAGTTGACTCCTGTGCAGGGGATTCTGGCTTTATCTATCGGCTTCACTATCTGTCGTGGGCCCTCTCAGCCAGCAACCCCACTTCTGGACTTTGTCCTACAAACACCCTTGAACATCTGTACACTTGTGCAAATGATATTTGTACGAACATTAACTCAGACATCGCGTAGAATGGTGGAAAAAGGAAAAACGAAAACAATCCAAGTGACCAGCAATAGGGAACTAGCTAAGTAAACTACACAATAGAATACTACTGTCACGGCTTGAATTGTGTCTCCCCAAAAATGCCTTTCAACTTGGCTAGTCCATGATTGTCAGTATTGTGTGGTTGTCTACCATTTTGTCATCTGATGTGGTTTTCCTGTGTGTTGTAAATGCTACCTTTATGATGTCAATGAGGTGGGATTAGACACAGTTATGTCAATGAGGCCGGGCTCAATCTGCAAGATTAGGTTGTATCTTAAGAGAAAAACAAGTATAGAGAGAGGGGGACCTCATTACCACCTAGAAATCAACACTGGGAGCAGAGTGTGTCCTTTGGACTCGAGGTTCCTGCACTGAGAAGCTTGTAGACCAAACGAAGATTGATGACAAAGACCTTCCTCCAGAGCTGACAGAGAAAGCCTTTCCCTGGAGCTGGCACCCTGAATTGGGATTTCTAGCCTCCTGGACTGTAAGAGCAAACCCTGGTGGTTCTACGGCTGCTAACCAAAGGGTTGGCAGTTCAAATCTGCCAGGCGCTCCTTGGAAACTCTACGGGGCAGTTCTACTCTGTCCTATAGGGTCGCTATGAGTTGGAACCGACTCGACAGCACTGGGTAGACTGTAAGAGAATAAATTTCTCCTTGTTAAAGCCAAAAAAAAAAGAATGCCTTGATGAAACAGTAAAAAATATTAATTGTATTTTTAAAAATGTAATGAATGTCACTGAATTATACAAGTAGAAATTGTTGAGATGGTGTGTATTTTGTTATGTATATTCCCACCACAATGAAAATATAAACAACAACAACAAAATGAAAGGGATGAAAAAATAGTGTTGTAAAGCCAGCATGGGAAACAGTATCAGTAAACACAACCAGCTCTAAGCTGAACCAAACCTGTTGCTGCTGACTTGATGCCAAAACTCACCTGTGTGCATAGGGAAATAATCATGTTTAGAGCTTAGAGATCTTTTTGTTGTTAGTTGCCGTCCAAGTTGGCTCCAACTCATGGCGACTTTCTGTACAACAGAAGGAAACGCACCCTGGTCCTGCGCCGTCTTTATGATCGTTGGTATGTTTGAGTCCGTGCTTGCGGCTGTTATGTCAATCCAGCTCATGGAAGGGTTTCCCTAGTTTTCACTGACTCTGTACCGAACATGATGTCCTTTCCTAGCAACTGGTCTTTCCTGAAGATGTGTCCAAAGTAAGCAAGTGGAGGGCTCGCCATCCTGGCTTCTAAGGAGCATTCTGGTTGTATTTCCTCTGAGACCGATTTGTTCGTTCTTTTGGCAATCCACGGTATATTCAAAAGTCCCCACCGACAGCAAAGTTCGAATGCGCCAATTCTCCTGTCTTCCTTTTTCACTACCCAATTTTTGCATGCGTATGAGGCGACTGGATAGACCATGGCTTGGGCCAGATGCACCGTAGACATCCAGGTGACATCTTTGCTTTTTAAAACTTTAAAGAGGTCTTTTGCAGTAGATATGCCCAATGCAACTCGTTCCATTTCTTGACTGCTTTAATGTCTTTAAGACATTACAATTGGTTAGGTGAGAGCACAGTTTCTCAACCTCAGAACTGTTGACATTTTCAGCTGGGATACTTGGGTGGTGGGAAGTGGGGTGGTCATACTGTGCTGAGCATTGTAGAGCAATGGCTGGGAAATGTGGATTAAGTCACAACGGGTGGCTTTAGTTGGGCCGCTATAGTCTGTGAGGTCATCCTCTTCACTCCGTAAAGCTGGGCCAGAAGAAAAGCCCCAGGGAAGAAGCCTGACAAGAAGCCCAGTCAATGCTGTAGGGAGGCAGGACAAGGGCAATGAAACAGGGATCCGTGGCTGGACTGAAGCTGCCACTCTGAGTCTTCCCATACCAGGACTGGTTTCCTGTGCTCCTCCTTGAGAACCATGACCCTTTGGATCCTTGGCAGGAATTGGTGTGAATGTCACCCTCCCGTCCTAAGCCATCGAAATATGGCTGGAGTTTTACAGCTGTAGGAGTTATTGCTCATTTGATTTTGAGACACCCTGAATAAGAGAACAGCCACTGAATGTCTTCCTGAGGCTTTGGAGCATATGAGGAATGTTAAGACCCTTAACTGCTAATAAGAGAAACCAATTTCTGTGAGCCTAAGTCAGCGGTCCTCAGCTGGGGATGATTGTGCTCCCAGGGGACATTGGGAACGTCTGGACACAGTTTGGATTGTCAGAGCTGGGAGAGGATGTTATTGGCATCTAGTGGATAGAGGCCAGAGATGCTGCTGGACATCCTACAATGCATAGGATGGCCCCCACCACGAAGCAAATAATAGCAACCACTTTTAAGGGCCTTGTGGAAAGTACTTGACGCCATTTTCAAATCAAGTTAATGAAACACCGTCATCCATTTTAAAGTCCGTTTGAATCTTGACACACTACGCTCAGTTCCGGCTTTAATCACTTCAACAGTCTGAATTAACAAACACCTTCCCAGAGAGGTAAATAACTCTTTTAAATCTAATAAATGAAACTCACCGGTATAGTGAAACTTCTCTTAAATGTTCCAATGTCGTATACAAAACTAGTTTTCCACAAAAATCGGAAGCTTAAATAAATTACTCAATTATACATTTTATAGTGAGTTTCGAAGCTATTATTCTTAGAAGCCAAATTATTTTCAACTTTGCCCATGTACAAAATATCAAACATGCACACATTCCTTCTTCACCCCAAATATGAATATTTCTGTTTTGGCGCTCTGTGAGGCTTCTGTACTTTTGCTAAATCCTCCTGGAGTTGAAAGATGGATCCCTCTCACAGATGACAGGTAAAATAAATAAAGCCAACCTGCTGCAGTCCAGCCGACTCCAACTCATAGTGACCCTGTTGAAGAGATTAGAACTGCCCCATAGGGTTTCCAAGGACAGGCTGGTGAATTGGAACTGCCAACCTTTTGGTTAGCTGCCAAACTCTTCACCACTGAGCCTTAGGGCTCCAGTTACTCTCCTAGCAACCAAGCTGGTGAGTTTAAACCGCCCACTTAACCATGGCACCACCAGGGCTCCTTGAACAAAAAAATACCAGCCTTTATCTCCATTCAGGCAGCATTCTCCAATTGCACCACTAGACGGCAGCACAATTTCAGACGCAATACTTTCAAATGCTTTTTGCTAATTTTGGTCACTATGAGTTGGTTTTTTTTTTTTTTTTTCTTATGAGTTGGAATCGACTCGACCGCATTGGGTTATTGGGTTTATGAGTCGGAATCCACTGGACTACAATGGGTTTGGGGTTTTTGCTGCTTACGCTGCTCTCTTTTGGAGATATTGGAGAATGCGTCCTAATAGGAGAAGAGTCATTTCTAGAATCCAGATGTGTTTTTTACATATTGGTAATTGAAGGTAGTGGCGCAATGGTTAAGCACTTGGGTGGTTTCATAAAAGTGGAGGTTCAAACCCGGCCAGGAGCTTTGCTAGAGAAAGACCTGGCTATCTCCTTCAGTAAAGATGACAGCCCAGGAAACTAGAGCAGGTCTACTCTGTCACATGGGGTTACTATGAGTTGAAATTGACTCCATGGCACCCAACAATAACAACAGAAACAATTTCTCAACTCAATAGAACTTGAAACTGTCAGCTTTTTATCAAAAACAACTAAATGCTACCACGCTCCCTGTTGAACATTAAACTCAAACAACAGCACATCGGAGTCACAGCGATAGCTGTGACCTGGGGTCGCTATGAGTCAGAATCCACTCGATGGCACCAGCGGGCTAGGTGTTTTTCGTTTTTTTTTTTTTTTTTGCTACTCTTGTCTGCACCAATATGTCTCTCTCTGCCTCTTTTTTTTTCCTAGAACGTTACTACACTACATAAACCTGTGATTTATCTCCACACATGAACGGCAATCGTAAAGAAGGAATATTTCGTTTTCCTGCTGCAGAAGAGTGGCTGCCCTAAAGTTAACTCCTGCTAAAGTAAATAATCAAGTATAAAATTATGGTAGAAACACCACTAGGCCAATGCTTCTTAAAGTGCATGTGCATAGGACTCACCTGGGGAGCTTGTGCAAAAGCAGAAATGGATTCGGTAGGTCAGGGGTAAGCCCAGAGATGCCCCATGTTGAATTCTGACACTGACGGTACTGCTCCGTGGGGCCCAAAGAATGCGTGCCTCCCACTAACGTTGGGCACAGCGCGACCACGATGGAATTCAACCATCAGAGCTCAGTACTACCTGCGCACATAGTGCCTATGGACAGGGTTCTTTGAACCCGCCATTAATGCTCCCTACCTAAACTGCCATAGACTTAAGCTTATCTTTTATAAGGAACCTAAGTCAGTTGACTAGCCCTTTCCTGTTGAGTTGACTCTAACTCGTAGGGACCCCATGTAAACAGGGAGAACTGTGCTCCATGTGGTTTTGATGACTGTAGTATTTACAACAGCAGATCTCCAGGCCTTTCTTCCGCACCACAACCGGTGAGTTCCAACCGTCAACCTTTTGGTTAGTAGTCAAGTGCTAAGGGTGAACTCATATTCATGTGCCGGTACAACACACACACACATACAAATGGGAGAGAATGTGACAAGGGCAGAACATTTTTTCAGATTATTCAAGAACAGAAACACTAGTTTGTTGGAGGAAGGCAAATTGAGTCGATTTAGACCTTATCAGCAGCAAGCTGGCCATGGAGGGCTGAGCAAGGTTCCTGAGTGTGGGTGGAATTTATCTGGTGTTCAAAATAATCAAAACTCACTGGAATGTGAACATAAGGTTTATTCTGAGCAGTTATTCTCTATTCCTGTAGGGAGACCATTTGGACTCCAGAATGAGCAAATGGCTTGAAGAAGCCAGGTACAGTGAGGTTTATAAACAGAAGAAAACCAAAGTAAAGTGGAGTCAATTCCGACTCATAGTGACCCTATTGACAGAGCAGAACTGCCCCATAGAGTTTCCAAGGAGCAGCTAGAGGATTCGAACTGCCGACCTTTTGGTTAGAAACTGTAACTTTTAACCACTGCTCAACAGAGTTTTCTCAGGATATAACCCCTCCCCCCCAAAAAAAAACAACAACAACAAACTCGTTGCCGTCGAGTCAATTCCTACTCATTGAGACCCTATAGGACAGAGTAGAACTGTCCCGTAGAGTTTCCAAGGAGCGCCTGGCGGATTCGAACCGCCGACCTTTTGGTTAGCAGCATTAGCATTTAACCACTAAACCACCACGATTTCCACAGGAGATACAGTGGGGAACAAATCCAAACTGCTCTTTCCTTCCATTTTTTCTAGCCTAGGGTTTCTCTAACTCAGTGCGATGGACATTTGGGGCCACATAAGTCTCTGTTATCTGTGTTTTGTAAGAGGCTTAGCAGCCTACAATGCCTGACCTCTGAGAGTCGCCACAGGCTGGCTGTGTCCCTCCGCCAAAGCTCAGCTCCTTGAGGACAGTGACAGCGCCCAGGCTCTGCTCGTTCCTGGCAAGTCAGGAATCTGTGAAGGGTCTGAGATTTCACCCCACAGGCCCGCTAACAAGACTAAACACAGAGAGATAAGGTATTAGTTTCCTAGGGCTGCCTTAACTGATTATATCTAATGGAATATTAACCGCTGTCCTGAGTCGGTTCCGAGTCATGGGACCCTATAGCCATAAAGAGGAGTGAAGCTCTGATCTAGGCTGAGCCGAGAAATCATCATTCTGAGTGAAGTAAGTTAGTCACCAAAGAACAAATATTGTATGATCTCACTTATATGAAATATCTAGAAGAGGCAAATGAGGAGACAAAACTGTAATAGTGGTGACCAGGGCAGGAGGGAGGGGCAAGGGCGACACCATTTCTGAAGGAACGTGGATCTGCTTCTGGGGACTGAAATTTGGCAATGGATACTGCTGATGGTTGCACAACATGATAAATGTCATCGGTGTCGCTGAATGAACGTGTAGAAAATGTTTAATGGGTGAATGCCATGTTGTTACATCTATTTTTATCACAATAAAAAAATTTTTTTTAAACGCCAGTTCTGGAGGCCACGAGTCTGCAATCAAGGCGCAGGCAGGGCCGCGCTCCCTCTGGAGGCTCTTGGCCTCTTCCAGCTGCTGGCGGCTCCGGATGTTCCTTGGCCTGTGGCTCCATCACTCCAATCACTGCTCCATCTTCCCCTGGCCTTCTCCTCTTCTCTATGTCTTCTCCCCGCCTGGACAGGACACTTGTCGTTGGCTTGCAAAGACCCTCCTCCCAAGTAAGGCCACACGCTCAGGTTCTTGGTTGTGCTGGCAAATACCTAAAACCGAAGCACTTGGCATAATAAAATGGCTGACCGAACCCAAACACCCGTTGCCGTCGAGTCGATACCGACTCACAGCGACCCTATAGGACAAAGTAGAACTGCCCCTGAGGGTTTTCAAGAAGTGTCTGGTGGATTCGAACTGTCGACCTTTCGATTAGCAGCAGTAGCTCTTAACCACTAGGCCACCAGGGCTTCCAAAATGGCTGTGAAAGGGGCGGCGTGAGAAAGAGATCCTAGGGGCCTAAGGTCCTGGCTATGGAGCACTGTTTCTACATGGCTTGCATAGTTAGCTTTTGCATACCCCCGTGACTTTGTGATTTCTGGTTTGTTTCCTCCCTTTCCTCTCCCTTTCTCCACAGTTCTATAAAGTTTAAAATGAACCTATGTTCCTCTTGAACGAGCAGAACAAAGATCAATAAGATCTGGGAAGAGCCAACCAGACAATGGGGGCCCATCTTGTGATGAAAACCAGGATGGCATCAGAGGACCTCTAAAGAATACCACAGAAGGTCACCATGTCTGAAATGTGGCCAACATGCCCCCCCTCCAAGGGAAATGCCATTCTCCAGATTCTTCAGGCCTAAGCCCTAACCCTATAAAATCCTCTGGTTGGTTTTTTTGTTTTGTTTTGTTTTAAGCCCTAACCCTATAAAATCCTCTGGTCGGTCTCCAGCAGACAGACAGACTTTGGAGGAGCCCATCTCCCTCTGTGTCTTGTATGCTGGTATCCAATAAAGCCTTCTTGCTGGTTACCTCACCCCTGCCTCAGTATTGGCTTTGCAGCAGGCAGCTCAAATCAGTGTTTCACAGTAACAGCTGACAGGAGGTCTCAATCAACACTCCATTTTTCCCGGGCTCCTGCTTCTGCATTCCTGAGAATGTAACCTTGACTTTATCTCATTCATATGCATATGGCCTTGGGCCTCTGGCTCAGTGCTTTCAGAAAAGCCCAGCACCTATCAATCAGCTTGTTTAACAGGCCTGGCTCTAGCCCCAAGGTGACTTATGTCCAATAAGAGTGGAGGTCAGGAATACACTTCAGAAGCTCTTAGTAAGGGTGAGGGTCAGCATTGTGACTGTAGAAGGAGTTTACTCTAGACGTTCTAGGAAGAGGTAGCTGCTGCTGAGGTACACACCTTGTGACCATGTGACCACTGTGTTCTTCCCTTCCCCATCTTTACTATAAAAAGCCACCTCTCCCTCCATTATTCAGAGAACCTGACAGATTCCTCTCTGCCTTCTGTTTCCCCAACTGGACACTTGTATTACCTTCAATAAATCTCTTTGTTTTTACTTTAACAGAGTGAGCACTATTACTCTTAGACAGGGTAGACATATATTTTCGGGAAGGGGCCAGAATTCAACCCATTAGAGATGCTTAACCTCAAAGAGGCTTACAGCAAGGTCGGAAGGGTGGTGGAGAGAATCAAGGAAAGGGCACCCTCATCCACTCCTGGCTGAACTGTCAATTAGCGTCACCGGGAGTGCAGTGTGGTGGTGTCTAGTAGAACTGAGGAGGCTCACACTTTTGAATCAGTCTTTCCTCTTCTAGGTACCCAATAACCTCGGTTTCTTATATTCAACTCTTCACTAGAGACATCCCCTAGAGAGCTCATCCACAACTGCATAAATCCAAGAGCGCTGACTCTTAATCACTGGAAACAACTTAAATGCTTCAATAGGGGGGATGTGCTGAGAAATTATATTTATCCAGTAAATTATGTTGATAAATTTTGATATCTTAGAACCATTAAAATAAACTATTTTTTGTCTATGGCAACACTGGTATATCTCAAAATTATAATATTAAGTGAAAAAAGTGTATGCATTTGTGATTACATTTATGTGTAGAATTTAAAAACACAGAACAATACTATGTTGTTTATGAGTACATCCTTTTGAAGTTAAAGTACGTGTGATCAAGTGTGGGAAGAACAGCACCAACTTCTCATACAAGGTTACCTCTGGGATAGAAGGATAGCGATTAATTGTAGAGAGAGTACTTCAACTTTCCCTGTAAACTTCTATTTCACAAATAAAACTGAAGCGAAGATGGCAAAAAATCAACATGTATCACAGTTGGGTAGTGATTGAGTGTCTGATTTCTTTTTTATCTATAGAGTTTCTACATGTGAAATCTTTTGTAATTTAAAGACAGGTAAAACAGCCTAAATGGCCAGTTTATATCTGATAAACAAGGTATAATGTATACAAAGAATGGAACACCATGCAATCTTTAAAACTCGTAATATCAAAGAATATCTAGGGATACAGGGCAAGTGCTCAAGATACATTTGATGTGAAAAGGAGGAAGAGAAACAATTTATAGTGGGGACATATTGTCTTTTAAAATGTGTAGATTCCTCCTCTTTCCCAGACCTATCATCCAGAAAAGTGAAAACACAAGCTTATTGACCTTGGCTGCGTCTGAGTAGTGTGACTATAGGTGACTTGTGTTTTCATCTCAATACCAATTTTTATAATGAATATGTACTCATTTCTCTCAGAAAATAATCTAATGAATAATTTGTACAGGTAATATCAGTATAAAGTGAGCAATCAGTTGTTGTTGTTGTGTGTCCTTGAGTCAATTCCAAGTCATACGACCCAACGTGACCCAGTTGAACTGCCCAGTAGGGATGTAATCTTTCCAGGAGGGGATCACCAGGTCTTTTCTCCTGAGGAGCTGCTGGTGGATTGGAACTGCCCACTTAACCATTGCACCACCAGGGCTCCTTGAGCAGAAAACAGGAGCTTTTATCTCTATTCCTGAAGCATTCTCCTATTTCTCCACAAGATGGCAACACAATTTCAGACACAACACTTTCCAACGGTTTTTGCTAATACACATGCTTATGCTGCCCTCTTGTGGACAAATAGAAGAATGCGTCATGATTGGAGGAGAGTCATTTCTAAAATCCAGATGTTTTTGACATATTGGTAATTAAAGATAGGGACGAAATGGTTAAGCGCTTGGCTGGTAACCTAAAGGTGGAGGTTCAGATCCACCCAGCAGCTTCACTGGAGAAAGACCTGGATATCCGCTTCTATAAAGATTACAGCCTAGAAACCAGAACCCGTCTACTCTGTCACATGGGGTTACTCCACCCATCCATTGCCACTGAGTCCATTCCGACTCATAGCGACTCTATAGGACAGAGTAGAACTGTTCCACAGAGTTTCCAAGGAGCACCTGGTGGATGCAAACTGCTGACCTTTTGGTTAGCAGCCATGCACTTAACCGCTATGCCACCAGGGTTTCCTTAGGGTTACTATGAGTTGAAATTGACTTGATGGCACCCAACAACAACAACAACAGAGACAATTTATCAACTTCATTGAATTTAAAATTGTCAACTTTTTTTTTAATTAATTTTTATTAAGCTTCAAGTGAACATTTACCATTCCAATCAGTCTGTCACATGTAAGTTTACATACATCTTACTCCCTTCTCCCACTTGCTCTCCCCCTATTGAGTCAGCCCTTTCAGTCTCTCGTTTCGTGCCAATTTTGCCATCTTCCCTCTCTCTCTATCTTCCCATCCCCCCTCCAGTCAAGAGTTGTCAACACACTCTCCAGTGTCCACCTGATTTAATTAGCTCACTCTTCTTCAGCATCTCTCTCCCCCCCACTGACCAGTCCTTTTCATGCCTGATGAGTTGTCTTCGGGGATGGTTCCTGTCCTGTGGCATCAGAAGTTCTGGGGAGCATTGTCTCTGGGATTCCTCTAGTCCCAGTCATACCATTAGGTATGGTCTTTTTATGAGAATTTGGGGTCTGTATCCCATTGGTCTCCTGCTCCCTCAGGAGTTGTCTGTTGTGCTCCCTGACAGGGCAGACATCGATTGTGGCCGGGCACCAACTAGTTCTTCTGGTCTCAGGATAATGTAGGTCTCTGGTTCATGTGGCCCTTTCTGTCTCTTGGGTTCTTAGTTGTCGTGTGACCTTGGTGTTCTTCCTTTGCCTTTGCTCCAGGCAAAATTGTCAACTTTTTATTGAAAATAAATAAAAGCTACCATGATCCCTGTCGACCATTAAACGTAAGGAACAGCAAGCACGTCAGAGCCACAGACACTGCTGTGGCCCACACGCATGTCTGCAGCAATGTGTCTCTCTCTTCTTTTCCTAGAACGTTACCAAACTACATAAAACTTGTGATTTATCTCACCACATGCACGGCAATAAAAAAGAAGGAATATTTCCTTTACCTGCTCCAGAAAAGCGACTGCACAAAAATTAACTTGAGCTCAATAATCAAGTATAAAATTAGCGTAGAAAAACCACTAGCCCGGTGCTTCTTAAATTGCATGTGCGTAGGACTCACCTGGGGAGCTTGTCAGAAAGCAGATTTGGATTCGGTAGGTCGGGGGTAAGCCCAGAGACTCCCCATGTTGAGTGCCCACACTGACAGTACAGCTCCATGGGGCCCAGGGAACGCCTGCCTCCCACTAAGGTCGGGCACAGGGCGCCCACGGTGGAATTCAACCAATCAGAGCTCAGTACCTACTGGGCACATAGGGGGCACAGACAGGGTTGTTTGGACCTGCCATCGAAGCTCCCTACTAAACTGGCATAGATGTAAGCTTGTCTTTTATAAGGAACCTAAATCAGGTGATTAACTCTGCTCTGTCAGTTGATTCCTACTCACGGAGACCCCATAGGTTACGGAGTAGAACGGAAACTGGCTGCTGAGCCATATCTTGAACAACACCTGAGCCAACTTTTTTTTCCTTCTATCTCTCCTTTCCCTTCCCTAGCCCATCCCTGCCTCCAAGTAAGATCCTGATGTTGGCTCCCCAAAGGGTTAACTGTTAACCAATGTTTCCTCTAAGACTGTGGAAAACAAGTGATACTTATCTAAGCCCGCCAAATAGGAAAACAAGTGATACTTATCTAAGCCCGCCAAATAAGACGAAGGATGGCGCCAGCTACCCCCTGATCTGATGGGATAATGGCAGGAAAAGATCAACATGTTTGAGATATGACCACCAAAACCGAACAGAAGAAAGAGAGTGCACATCCCACAAGTCTAAAACTTATGGCCCCTTTTCCTTTAAAAACCCAAACGGATCGGCACTCTGGTGAGACAGAAGACTTTAGGAGGAGATCATTCCCCTGTGTCTCCATATACCGGCATACCTAATAAAGCTCTTGCTACCCACCTGACCCCTGTCTCAAGAATTGCGACAGGCGGATCTAACTCGTGCAGTTGCAGTAACAGAACTGTGCTCTATAGGGTTTTGCTGGCTGTGATCTTTACAGAAGCAGATTGCCAGGCCTTTCTTCTGTGCCACCACTGGTGGGTTCCAACCAACCATTTTTTGGTCAGTAATCAAGTTGAAAATGTGAAATCACACTCAAGTGCGGGGGAACACACACACAT
This sequence comes from Elephas maximus indicus, assembly GCF_024166365.1. NCBI lineage: Eukaryota > Metazoa > Chordata > Mammalia > Proboscidea > Elephantidae > Elephas > Elephas maximus. The sequence continues at coordinate 171,309,358 of NC_064846.1, forward strand.
CTGTAAATGGGAGAGAATGTGACAAGGGCCGAAAATTGGATTCACATTACACAAGAACAGAAACACAAGCCTTAGGGAGGGACACAATCTGAATGGTATGAGCATTTCTCAGCTCTACACAGGCTATGGACGCCTGAGCAGGGTTCCTGACATGGGTGGAATTTCTCTGCTGTTCAAAAGAATCAAAACTCACCTGAATAGTGGAGTGTCTCATGCAAGAGAAGCCTCCTAGATGCCCAGTTTCTTGTTTTGGCTTCAGACTTGGGAACAGAGAAAGCACAGCAGCCCCGCTCTGACCTGAACTCTTTGATATGGCAAGATATGTTGTGACTCTAGTTAAGTTCAAAGCTACAGAAACTTAAGAATGTTTCCTCTATCTGATAGGACATAATTAAGTTACCTGCTTTACTTAGAGCCCTATGCTAATGATTCTCACTTCCTTTTTCTTTTTCTTTTTCTTTGATTGGTCTCCTTCCCACTACCCTCAAGTTCATTTTGACTCAAAGAGACCCTATAGGACAGAGTAGCACTGCCCCATAGGGCTTCCATGGGGCGGCTGGGGGATTCCAACTGGCGACATTTTGGTTAGCAGCTGAGCTCTCAGCCACTGTGCAACTGGGGTTCCTCCAAAGAGATCTTACCACATTAAATAAATGAAGGAAGTGCTGCAAGGGGGGATTTAGGGTGGTCCTTTTTCAGAGCAGTTTGAGACTGTTTTAGCATTCTGTCTTAACTCTGGGTGCTGTGGGTATTTACACCTGGCCGCTTTTCTCTCCTCAGCCACCAGTTCTCAAGTGTTCTAGAGGATCCTCAGCACCCTGGGACGTGCCCTGGGCTGGGCAAAAGCCCAACACCACCTGTGGTAGAAGTCAGCTGGGGGTGAGTTAGGCCTGGTGGGGGCAGCGGTTTGCTCTGTCTCTCAGAGCATCTCAGCACCCTACAGATATGATCGTTTTTTCTTTCATTCACTTTTCTTTTTGTTCTTTTTTTTTTTTTTACTTTTTGCCTCTTAAAAAGTTTGACAGTTGTTACCTGAAATGTTTAAACTTTTCCTTGATGGATTTACTAGAAAAGCCCACTGAGACTGATCTTACTCTACTGACTTTATTTTGTTTTTCAATGGTTCCCTAAGGGGCAGAGCTTGCACTTGGGAAAGAAAGAGAGGAAATGGATGATATAAGGAGAAGGGGGAGAGCTTGCACTAGAAAGAGAAAGAGGAAATGCTCCCTACAGGGGTCCCTGACTTGGCAGTGAAGGGTTAACAGGGGGAGGTAGAAGAAAAGGGTATAAAGTCCTAAGAAAATGACTGGATGGGGCACTCAGGTTCTCTCTCTCTCTGAGTAGCCCCCTTGACACTCCCTGGTCAAGTGTACTATCCCTACTAACCCTCTGCTAGCTAATAAACCTCGAATTGCTTGGCACTAATTGTCTCAGTGTTGGAATTCTTCCCTACAGCGAAGACAAGAACCGAGGCCATTTTCTCCTGTAACAGTTCTACGCTGAGGCGGCCTGTGCCCTAACGCAGATCACAGAGAGGTGCAGCTTGGTGCAATTTCTGGCTCGATCTTTCTGTCAATTAAGTGCTTATTAAAATGATTTAGTACCAGGAGATGCAGCCTGATAAAGTAGCTATTTTGCACGAGGCAGATGAGTATTTCGATTTGTTGGTTTTAAACACTTACAATTTTCTTTTTTTAACTTTTTTATTATTAAGGGTAAAGCACCTAGAAAAATGCATACTAACATACACCTCCATATATTAAGTGACCATATATTAAATTATTTTTGTAACTTTTTTATTTACTAGTTTAAGCTTTGTACTGTATATACTGACGTAAGTTCCTGAAGTCTTAAAGCATTAAGTATGAAACCCAAAATTAATAGCTGTCCAATCTCAGGGTAAGGAGCCCTGGTGGTGCAAAGGTTAAGCGCTCGGCTGCTAACCTAATAGTCAACAGTAGGAACCTACCCCGTAGCTTCTCCTAAGAAAGACCTGGCCATCTGCTCCCATAAAGATTACACCCAGGAAAACCCTCCAGGGTAGTTCTCTGTCACATGTGGTTGCTGGGTCACAAACCACTGGGTGGCACCTAATAAAGGACACTGCAATTTGAACATAAGGTTTCTTCTGAGCGGTATTTTCATAGGCATAGGGGGAAAAAACAAAAGGGGGAGGCCATTTGGATTCCAGAAATAGCCAAAGGTCCAAGGAGCTGGGTACAGTGGGCCTTCTAAGGAGAAAAAAAAAAAAAAAGGAGAAGAGGAGGGAGAAATAGAGAAGACCCACCATTGGCTCATCTTCACAGGATTGAGGGAACCCTGCCTTCCCCTCTTTACTGAGATCAGCTGATATCAGGTTACTTCTGGCCTGGGTACTAGTAAGTGGGCTCTCCAACCAATGGTACAAAATAATTTGTGTATTAACTGCTCAAGGAGAAACTAATTTCGTTTGTAAACATTCACCTACATTTTAATAAAACAAATAAATAAATTATTACAGCAAAGAAAAAAATTAATATCAAAGAATATCTGGGGATATGGGGAAGACGCTCAAGATAGATTTGATGTGAAAGGGAAGATGAGAAAACATTTTACACTGGGGACCTGTGTCCTTTAAAATGTGTAGATTCCTCTGTCCCACAGGCGGCATCTAGAAAAGTGAGGTTACTACCAACTTGGTCACCTTCGCTGCCTCTGAGCGTTGTGAATACAGACAACTTGTGTTTTCATCTCTATACCAAATTTTGTAATGAATATATAACCATTTTTATCAGAAAAATCATGTCATGAACAGTATGTTTGTGCAAGTCATATCAAAATAAAGCGAGTAGTCAATTGTTGTGGTGTGCCACTTGAGCGAGTCCAACTCACAGCGACCCAATGGGACAGAGTAGACCTGCCCCACAGGGCTGTAAACTTTCCAGGGGCAGATCACCAGGTTTTCTCTGCTGAGGAGCAGCTGGTGTTTTGGAACCGCCCACTTAACCATTGCACCACCAGGGCACTTTGAACAGAAAAGAACAGCGTTCATCTCCATTCACGAAGCAGTCTCCTATTTCCCCACGAGATGGTAGCGTTATTTCCTACACCATACTGGCCAAAGGTTTTTGCTAAGACACCTCCTTATGCTGCCCTCTTGTGGACAAATACAAGAATGCCTCGGATTGGGGAAAGTCGATCCTAAAATCCAGGTGTGTATTCTACACATGGATAATTAAAGATAGGGGCTCAATGGTGAAGTACTTGGCTGGTAACCTAAAGGTGGAGGTTCAAAGCCACCCAGCAGCTTCACTGGAGAAAGACTTGACTATCTGCTTCTGTAAAGATTATAGCCTATACAACCGATGACTGCCCTGACAGGGAACACAACACAGAACCCCTGAGGGAGCAGTGGGATGCAGACCCCAAATTCTCATCAGACCAGACTTAATGGTCTGACTGAGACTGGAAGGACCCCGGTGGTCATGGCCCCCAGACCTTCTGTTGGCCCAGGACAGGAACCATTCCTGAAGCCAACTCTTCAGACATGGATTGGACTGAACAATGGGTTGGAGAGGGATGCTGGTGAGGAGTGAGCTTCTTGGATCAGGTGGGGACACTTGAGACTATGTTGGCATCTCCTCCCTGGAGGGGAGATGAGAGGGTAGAGGGGGTTAGAAGCTGGCGGAATGGACATGAAAAGAGAGAGTGGAGGGAGGGAGCAGGTTGTCTCATTAGGGGGAGAGCATTTGGCTGTATGTAGCCAGATGTATGTAAGTTTTTGCGTGAGAGACTGACTTGATTTGTAAACTTTCACTTAAAGCACAATAAAAATTATTTAAAAAAAAAAAAGATTACAGGCTAGAAAACCAGAGCATGTCTACTCCATCACATGGGTTACTACGAGATCAAATTGACTCGATGGCACCCAGCAGAAACAGAGACAATTTATCCATGTAATTGAATTTGAAATTGTCAACTTTTTATTGAAAAAAAAAAATGGCACCCTGTTCCCTGTCAAACATTAAACTCAAGCAAGAGCACATCAGAGCCACAGTGATTGCTGTGACCTGCACTCTTGTCTGCACCCATGTCTTTTTTGTTTTATCCTAGAACGTTTCTACGCTGCATAAAACTTGGGATTTATCTCAGCACATGCACAGCAAGAATAAAGAAGGAATATTTCATTGATCTGCTCCAGAAAAGTGATTGTGGAAAAGGTGGATTGACACAGTGGCTGCCACAATGAGCTCAAGCAGCCTAGAAAACCAGAGCAGGTCTCCTGGGTCACATGGGGTTACCATGAGTTGAAATGGACTTGATGGCAGCCAGCAGCAACAATAGAGACAATTTATCAACGTAATTGAATTGGAAATTGTCAACTTTTTATTGAAAACAAATAAAACCTGCCATGATCCCTGTTGAACATTAAACTCAAGCAACAGCACATCAGAGGCACGGCCATTGCTGTGACCTGCAGTCTTGTCCTCACCAATATGTCTCTCTTTTTTTTTTCGTAGAACCTTACTACACTACATAACACTTGTGATTTGTCTCCCCACATGCACGGCAACAATAAAGAAGGAATATTTAGTTTTCCTGCCCCAGAAAAGTGGCTGCACTAAAATGAACTCGACCTGAAGTAAATAATCAAGTATCAAATTATGGTAGAAAAACCTCTAGGCCAACGCTTCTTAAATTGCATGTGCAGAGCAGTCACTGGGAGAGCTTGTTATAAAGCAGATTTGGATTCCCTAGGCCGGGGTAAACCCAGAGATCCCCCACGTTGAATGCTGACACTGAGGATACTGCTCCGTGGGGCCCAGAGAGTGTGTGCCTCCCACTAATGTTGGGCACAGGGCGGCCATGGTGGAATTCAAGTCATCAGAGCTCAGTACTTCCTGCACACATGATGATCACGGACACAGTCGTTTTGGACCCGCCACGGAAGCTCCCTACCTAAGTTGGCATAGACTTAAGCTTGTCTTGTCGTTTATAAGGACCTTAAGTCAGTTGCTTAACTTTCCTGTTTAGCTGATTCCGATGCATTGGGAGCCCATGTGGGATAGAGTAGAACTGTGCTCCATAGAGTTTTTTTGGCTGTGATCTTTACAGAAGCAAACTGCTAGGTCTTTCTTCTCTGCCACTACTGGTGGGCTCCACCCACCCACCTTTTGGTAGTAAAGTGCTAATGCTGAAATCACACTCACGTGCAGGTAAAACACACACACACACACACACACACATCTGTATATGGGAGAGAATGGGACAAGGCCATAAGATTTGCTTCAGGTTATGGAAGACCACAAACACAAGTTTTTTGGAGGAACACCATTTGAATCCTGTCAGACCTTATTGGCTCTAAGCAGGCTATGGAGAGCTGAGCAGGGTTCCTGAGTTTCAGTGGAATTTATCTGGTATTCAAAATAATCAAAACTCACTGTGCTGAGGACTGTTCTGTGCATTGTAGGGTGATACGCAGCATCCCTGCCCTCCCACTCGATGTCAGTAGCAACCCTACCCCAGTTGTGACAACCAAAAATGTCCCCAGACATCACCAGATGTCCCCTGACTGAAACCCACTGCTCTCAGGCGTCAGCGAAGGAATGAAAGGAGGCTGCTGGGGTTGGTTCCAGGGACCATACTGACTAGACACCAGAGAGTATATTCCTGTGGCTCCATCCAGATTAATCAGAGTATGGAGCGAGACCCAAGAACCAAGGAACTAGTCCACCATTTTCTTGACCCTGTGCTGGGCCTCATATCTCTCTCAGAAATGAAAAACCTAAAGTGGGGCTCTGATGACTTGATTGCCTTCTCTGCCCCTCGCAGTGTCTACATCCCTCCCCCCTTTCCCAGTACAGCCCCTATGTGCTGTTTATACAGACTGCTAACCAAGAGGTCAGCAGTTCAAATCCACCAGGCGCTACTTGGAAACTCTATGGGGCAGTTCTACTTTGTCCTATAGGGTCGCTATGAGTTGGAATCGACTCGATGGCACTGGGTTTTTGGTTTTGGTTATGGGCTGTCTGTACTGGCTCTAGACACCAGAAAACCATTTTCAGCAAGGCCACCAAGCAGCCATCCCCAGCCTTCCCGACTTCTCTGCTGTGGGCTCTCCTGGGCCTGTCCTTTCCTGTGCTCCTTCCTTCTTGGGCTCCCTGGCTAGCTTTGACTCCTCGCCCTGCCCCAAGCAGTAACAGAACAGGTGCTGTTACAGACCCCTGCTGATGCCAGACACTGTGGGGACACTGTGACACACAGGGCCTTACTGCATTCCTCCCTGACTCCATGAAACCATCCCAGGATCTGTGGGCAGGCTGAGCCTCAGAGAGGGCGAGTGAGCTGCCCAAGGACCCACAGCTAATAAGCGGCAGAATTGGAACTCAGCTCCGTCTGGAGCCAAGTCTGGGCTCGTCATGCTGAGCTATCTGCCGAGTTTCTCACATTGCTGATGAATGCCAGGAGGTTCCAGAAGTATCTGTGAGGCCCAGGAGTGGCATCCTGCACGCACCTGCTCCCCTCTCCTTATAGAAATGCATTTTCATTTCTTGGCACCAGAGGAAGAAGCATGGAACAAAAGCCCCCATCTCAACTGCTGCCAGGTGGATCTTTCCAGAATGCTAATCCAGTCCTGATGCCCTCTCCCAGCAACAAATCCATGAACGGTCCCCTTAGCTTCTGCAGTTGGCCTTCTGCTTTTCTTTTGTATTTCATCTCCTGCTCCCTCCATCTGTCACCTCACTCCCCACATTCCAGCACACGGCATCGGCATGGTGACATGGGCCTGGTCCAGAAGAAGCCTTAGGCACAGCTTCACACCTTCCTCGCCCTTGCTCAAGTGGTGGCCTCCCCAGTATGCCCTGACCTCCATCTTTATCAAATTTGTCTTCCCAGGGCCTCCAACAGTACCTGGCCCATCAGAGGTACTGAACAAATGCCGATTGTTGGAATGATGTATGAAGGGCTGGAATGCTTTGATGGGAAGTTTTTGACACAGTGAGCCACTTGAAGAATTTGAATGATTGGGTCGTATTTAACAGTCCTTCTTCCAAGCTGCTTAATGGCTTTTGAAGAGACGCAGTTTAAGATTCTGTTCTAATTATTAGTGAATTCCCCCCTCAAAAAAACAAACAACAAAAAAAAAACCCCAAAACAAATAACAAAACAACCTAGTATAACAGAAGGGTATTTGCTTGGAAAATTGGAGCAAAGTAATTGCAGGATATGGCTCAGTCTCGCAACTTCTGCCACCTTTGAAATTTGAGTCACACTGTTTGAATCTACCAGCAGGATTGCCATTTCTAGGAGTTCTCCATTTTCGAGTTCCCAACAGGGAAGAAAGGGCCAAGATGAGAAATGGCCTGCAGTAAAGGCCCTGGTGAGGTATCCTATAACCTATGGATCACAATGGTCTGATCACATTGTGTATGGGCTCGTCATAAGTCAGGGGCCTACTTGATGGCAGCTAACAACCACAACACACATGTAGAGCAAATTCTTGACCAGCTGAACCTAAATCATAATAGGCCATGATATCCATAAGATAACAGCAATCTGTTTAAAATGTATTTGTCATTGGTACTTATTGTGTATCTCTGAATAAAAATATAAGTTCTATTCAAAAACTCTTGCAGCAATAATTAAGGTGCTTGTGTCATTCTGGGTCATGTTGAGCAACCAGAGTAGACCGCCATAGAGGATGGCATTGACCTTGACCTCATCTTGCCAAGCAAGGTCTTTGAGAGTCAGCAAGCAGGAAGGGCCCCAAGAGGAGCCAGAATGCTCGAGGGCTACACACGTGTTGCCATCAAAGTGGTTTGACAAGAATTACTGGCATAGTCTTTATCGCTGAAGCAAGCCTTGCCTGCCTCTGAGGTTGGATTTGTTCCAGGTTCCTATCAGGGCATGGACAGAACCATGAGCCCCCATCTGTGGGGCTTCTGACTCACATAGGGGCTGGTCAAAGGAGCAGCATGGCTGACCCGGAACATCCTTGCTCCTGACCTAGCCTCATGAAGAATCCATGGGGCAGGAGAGACAAGGGCATGGCTGGAGGCATGTGGTCCTTTTGCTACCTGTTCCAAGCAGTTTCCCCTGTCCTGGGCGGGAGGCCATGTTGAGCCACCAGCAATGCAGAGGCACTGGCTCACAGATATTATTGTCATGAATAATGTTGTGATCTCAATCCTCTGATGACCCAGTTTTCTTTTGTGGGAAACTCAATTAATGGACAAACATGGGTGTGTTCGGAGCCCTGGCACTTACTCTCAAATTCTGGAGCACCTGGAGATGTGTCCCATAAGAGAAAGGAAGCCTGTGTAAAATATAGGGTTCAATATAATCATTTATTTAAAATGTCCATTACCCAGATACAAAAGGACAAATACTGTACGATCCAACTTACATGAATTATCTAGAAGAGGCAAATTCCTAGAGACAGAAAGCAGATTAGAGGTTACCAGGGCCTGGGGAAGAAGGGGAATGGGGAATTATTTCTTAAGGAGTACTGAGTTTCTGTTTGGGGTGATGAAAAAGGTTTGGAAACAAATAGTGGTGATGGCTTCACAACATGAGGAGTGTGATTAATACCACTGTATTGTACACTTGAAAATAGCTAAAATGGAAAATTTCATGCCGTGTCTATTTTACCACAATTAAAAAAAAAAAGTCCAAATGGAGTAATTAAAATCTAGAAATTCACCTGAATATAACAGGCTCTGACCAAAGCCAATTATGCTTATATTGGATCCCTTCTTGGAACTCACTGGAATTCCTCTTCATCCTCTTTGCATTGGAGTGAAGGATTGGGGCATCCTTCACACAAAAAAAAAAAAAAAAAATTTTTTTCACAAACCACAAATACAATCATACCTGTGTGTCCCTTTGTGAGTCTCTACCCTCTAGATCGTATCTGTGAGCCAAGAATGGAGACTGAGTGTGCAGTAATTACACCCTCCTCATGCTGTCTCCTCCTAGCAGCTCAAGGCCTAAACCAAACCAAACCAAGCCCAGTGCCATCAAGTTGAATCCGACTCATAGCGACCCTATAGGCCTAGTCTTTCTTTTTCCTTCCTCCTTTCCCTCAGAAAAAGAGATGGTGTGTATGTGTGTGTGTGAGAGAGAAAGACTCCTCCAAGTGCTTCACTCTAAAAGTAGGAGAGAACAGAACTCTCCTTGATCCTTGTGACAAACCAAGTGATGGGCAAGGTGACTCTGGGTTGATATTTTGTTACATAGATTTCTCATGGAACCATACCCTCAAATGGAATGGAGACTGTAGGAGTTTGTTGGTGGATTTGTCTTCCATTCTACTACCATTTGACTCCCTGATGGAGTCAAGGTCAATATATGCCCCTGTCTGGGGAGGAAGGGTGCCAGGATGATGTCCAGAGTACTGGAGAGCTACACCACTTCTTGGGACACTGGGCTAGACTCTTAGTTGCCAGGATCCTGAGTCCCTCCAGCTTGTAATTTTTTTTTTACTAGACTTGGAGCCACAGTAGACTTTCTTGGAGCTTTCAGAGTCATCATAGCACAATCAATCCCCTTGCAACCTATGATCACAATTCTCAAACGATATTGGAAGTGCCAGCTAGGTAAAAACCAAAAAAATCAAACCCCATGTCTTACAGAGTAGAACTGAGCTCCATAGGGTTTTCTTGGCTATAATCTTTGCAAGTAGATCACCAGGCCTTTTTCTCCATGGAGCTGCTGGGTGGGTTTGAACTGCTAACCTCTAGGCTAGCAGCCAATCACAAACCACTTGCACCAGGACCCTTTCACTTGTGTTTTTTCAGGGTTGTGTGTGAGACATGAGGGATACCTGTGACAGGCCTTTGGAAATGCAAAGGAGATGTAAGAAGTTGTGCATATGGAAAAGCAGGAGCAACTTTGTGCTCCTACCACTCTCGTTGCAATTTCTTATAAAGAAGAAATGGTCTCTGCTTTTGAAGAATTCACAGACCAGGGCGCGTGAACATGGATATTCTGCAAATAAAATGTGACAGAGGTGGCCTCACCTTAGGAGAAGAGCAACACAGAAGGAGGGGTGGATTGGGAAGCCTTTCTTGGAGAAGGTGTCATTTCAGAGAGGTGAGAGAGGGGAGAGCCCAGAAGGAAGGGGATTTGGAAAATCAAGAGGCTGGGCTTGGCTGGTGTGAAGGAAATTCGAGGAAGAAGAGTGTGCAAAGCTCCATCCAGAAAGGGGCACTGCAGGCTAGTCTTAGGAAGAACCCCCAGTAGCAGGTTGAGGGACCCAGACATTATTGTAGACTCAACAGGGAGCTCTTGGAAACTTTTCCTCTGCCACTAGCCATGATGAGCCTGACTCGGAGCTGGAGTGTCTCAATTCAGGGAGCTCTCCACCTCTTGTTTTAATGGAAGGTTGGGGTAATTGGAGGCTTCTTGTGAAGACAGGTTTAGGGATGATGGAACCAGATACCAAACCTTGGAAGAGACAATATGACAGAGCACTTAAAAAAATGAAAAATGACCAAATAGCCATTTTTAAAAACGTGATCAATGACTCTAACGCTGAAGAAGTCCACATTCCACGTGGTTTACTTCTAGAGAATAAAATTGCTACAATAACTACCTTGTACAAACAGCAAGCCTTCTTCCTGCCTGTGGACCGGCCCCAGCCTGTGGGGCCGCCCACCTGGCCCTATAGTGGCCACAGGTTTCCCACCTGTTTTCACGGTATGCATGTATCTGCATGAATTACGAGTGAACAATAGCAGCCCAGCTACCAAGGACCTTGATTTAACATGCAGCTGCATTCTGATTGGGCAAGGGGGGTGTGAACTCAGGCTTGCCATGGGGCTGGCTCCATTGCAGCAAATTCTTCAAGATTTCCATCTGACAAGGCAGCCCTGATGCTCCTGAGAGACACAGTTCTTCATAATCACCTGGGACAGGGGAGCAAAATGAGAACTGGGAGGCTCTACTTTATCAGATACACGGGGCTCCTGGTGGCCGTGGCTGGCCACATGTGTACCTTGGCGACCCTCTTCCTTTCGCAGTGGTTGACTATCTCCTGGGATTTTCTGGAGAGGGAGATGTTCATGCTGGGTCTATGGGAAGCGTGTGTGACTCAAGACCCTGGTTGACAGCGTGTGCAAGGCCTACACCAACCTACTGGAACTCTCCACTGACATCCGGTTGGCCCGTGTCCTCATGTGCCTCGCCAGGGCCGCTGGGACGCTCAGATTCCTGGCCATCCTTCCTGGCCTGACCTATCCGAAGTACTGGGGAGTTCTTTTTTTTTTTTATTAACTTTTATTGAGCTTCAAGTGAGCGTTTACAAATCAAGTCAGACTGTCACATATAAGTTTATATACACCTTACTCCGTACTCCCATTCGCTCTCCCCCTAATGAGTCAGCCCTTCCAGTCTCTCCTTTGGTGACAATTTTGCCAGCTTCCAACTCTCTCTATCCTCCCATCCCCCCTCCAGACAGGAGATGCCAACACAGTCTCAAGTGTCCACCTGATGTAAATAGCTCACTCTTCATCAGCATCTCTCTCCTACCCACTGTCCAGTCCCTTTCATGTCTGATGAGTTGTCTTCGGGAATGGTTCCTGTCCTGGCCAACAGAAGGTTTGGGGACCATGACTGCCGGGATTCCTCTAGTCTCAGTCAGACTATTAAGTATGGTCTTTTTGTGAGAATTTGGGGTCTGCATCTGGGGAGTTCTTTTGAGCGAAGCATGACCATTGCAGGGGGAGCTCTGTTTTTATTTGCCGGCCTCACCATGTTAGTGCCTGTGTCCTATGTTGCTCTCATCACCGTGCAGAAGTTCTGGAACCCCAAGTTCCCAACTGATACGCCTTGGTGGAAATATGGCAGTGCCATGTTTTTTGGTTGGACTGGCAGCTTTTTCCTTTTGACTGGAGGCCTTTTTTTGATCATGTCACAGCTTTATGTCAACAGATTGACTGGAAACCTCACTTCGTTTTCTCCCAAACTGGACATTCCAAGAAAAGTGCCTTTTGATAAAGTAGACGATAAGAATTGTGTCCCCCAAAAAGGTATCTCCAAGTCCTAACCCCTGCACCTGTGAATGTGACCTTGTTTGGGTAAATAGGGTCTTTCTTTCAAGATAAAAACAAAACAAAATAAAGATACTATCGGTTAAATCATACCAGAGTAGAGTGGGTTCCAGTCCTAATTCCTTGTGAGGGGTGTTTTGTAAAAGGGGAGAACAGACAAGGAAACAGAGTCACATAGCAGGAAGATACAGTGTGAGGATCTGTCTATAAGTCAAGGAATACCAAGAAACGCCTGGGGCTCCCAGAACCCAAGAGACAAGGAAGAATCTTCCCCTAGAGATAACAGAGAGCATAACAGTGCCAATACCCTGAATTCAGACTTCTAGCCTTCAGAACTGTGAGAAAATAAATTACTGTTCTTTAAAGCCACCCATTTTGTGGTATTTTGTTATCACAGCCCTAGAAAACTAAGACAGTAGACTTCGTTTAAAAATGGAACATGGACCTTGAACTTCCTTAAGAATACTTCAAATGCGGGAGGACTTGTTTTCCCTGTCTTACAGAACTTAGATTATTTCTCTCCTTCTTCGTTTCCCCCACTACAGACTGGCTTAATTTTCACCTGTTGTTCTTTTTGTTAAATACCAGCTCACAAAGTTTCCTTGAAGGGATTAATTTATACTCAATTTTCCCACTTCAAAATCAAGTATCGTACTCTATGAAGTCTGTTTATCCCGTGCCTGGAAAAGTTTGCATACTATCATTAATGTGGAAGGTGAAAAAATCAACACTTAGGAATTAGGAAATGAGAAAGAGCAACACCATAATGTCTAATTCGTAGCAGTCTTGACACAAACTATTTATAGCAAAGTGGTCACTGAAGAGTTAGTGTTTAAAAATTATTACTAATTTAGCCAGGTGTTCAGGATGAGTGAGCTTTAGGTAAAAGTGGGAAAGCTCTAGTTAAGAAATGCTTTATAGCATTGATTCGCAAGTGTGGTCCCTGGACTAAAACCATCCCCCTTCATTGAGGACTTGTTAGAAATGCAAATTCTCAAGTCCCAACGCAGAACTGCTGGAGTCCAGGGCACTGTGTTATTTATTTTTTTTGTAAAGCATCACAACTCACACCATCATCATCACAGACTAAGAAAAAGTAGAAATATAGTTAGCTAAGTTGTTCTTAGAACATTCATGTTGGCTCCAGATGACCGCCATTTTCCTAAGTGTTCATGAATTACACATCTACTATCATATCCTAGTATTTTGCAGTCATGTATTCATTCTTGTTTATTGAGTGTCTGCTGTGTGCCACGTTTCTACCACTAGACCCTGCTCCTTTGGCCACAGCTGATTTTCTTGGCAGGAGACTTTGACCAATCTAGACCAATCAAATTCTTATGAAAATTTGAACTGAGAGACTGGGAATTGGGGGGGTTGAGTGATATATACAATACAGCTTGATGAACGTCCATGAACTTCTACTGCCCAGGATCACAGGTTAGCACAAGTATTGTCCTTTTTTAAAAAAATTAAAAAAAAAATTTTGTTATTGTTGAGAATATACACAGCAGAACATACACCAATTCAACACTTTCTACAAGTACAATTCAATGACATTGATGACATTCTTTGAGTTGTACAACCATTCTCACTCTCCTTTTCTGAGTTGTTCCTCCCCGATTAACATGAACTCACTGTCCCCTATGTTTCCTACCTAATCTTTTGAGTTGCTGCTGTCAATTTGATCCCATATAGATAGTATTGTCCTTTTTAAAGACTAATTCAACTTCTCCTTAGATTCTGTGAACTAGCACAGGACTCTTCAAATAATTCTGTTTTGTTTGTTGATGTAGGCTAGAGTTTCTCCACTTCAGCACTGTTAGCATTTACAGTCAGATAATTCTTTGTGGTGGGGGCCATCCTATGCATTGTAGGATGTCTAGCAGCATCTCTGGCCTCTATCCACTAGATGCCAATAACATCCTCTCCCAGCTCTGGCAATCCAAACTGTCTCCAGACGTTCCCAATGTCCCCTGGGAGCAAAATCATCCCCAGCTGAGGACCGCTGACTTAGGCTAACAGATATTGGTTTCTCTTATTAGCAGTTAAGGGTCTTAACATTCCTTATATGCTCCAAAGCCTCAGGAAGACATTCAGTGGCTGTTCTCTTATTCAGGGTGTCTCAAAATCAAATGAGCAATAACTCCTACAGCTGTAAAACTCCAGCCATATTTCGATGGCTTAGGACGGGAGGGTGACATTCACACCAATTCCTGCCAAGGATCCAAAGAGTCATGGTTCTCAAGGAGGAGCACAGGAAACCAGTCCTGGTATGGGAAGACTCAGAGTGGCAGCTTCAGTCCAGCCACGGATCCCTGTTTCATTGCCCTTGTCCTGCCTCCCTACAGCATTGACTGGGCTTCTTGTCAGGCTTCTTCCCTGGGGCTTTTCTTCTGGCCCAGCTTTACGGAGTGAAGAGAATGACCTCACAGACTATAGCGGCCCAACTAAAGCCACCCGTTGTGACTTAATCCACATTTCCCAGCCATTGCTCTACAATGCTCAGCACAGTATGACCACCCCACTTCCCACCACCCAAGTATCCCAGCTGAAAATGTCAACAGTTCTGAGGTTGAGAAACTGTGCTCTCACCTAACCAATTGTAATGTCTTAAAGACATTAAAGCAGTCAAGAAATGGAACAACGAGTTGCATTGGGCATATCTACTGCAAAAGACCTCTTTAAAGTTTTAAAAAGCAAAGATGTCACCTGGATGTCTACGGTGCATCTGGCCCAAGCCATGGTCTATCCAGTCGCCTCATACGCATGCAAAAATTGGATAGTGAAAAAGGAAGACAGGAGAATTGGCGCATTCGAACTTTGGTGTCGGTGGAGACTTTTGAATATACCGTGGATTGCCAAAAGAACGAACAAATCGGTCTCAGAGGAAATACAACCAGAATGCTCCTTAGAAGCCAGGATGGCGAGCCTTCCACTTGCTTACTTTGGACACGTCATCAGGAAAGACCAGTTGCTAGGAAAGGACATCATGTTCGGTACAGAGTCAGTGAAAACTAGGGAAACCCTTCCATGAGCTGGATTGACATAACAGCCGCAAGCACGGACTCAAACATACCAACGATCATAAAGACGGCGCAGGACCAGGGTGCGTTTCCTTCTGTTGTACAGAAAGTCGCCATGAGTTGGAGCCAACTTGGACGGCAACTAACAACAATAAGATCCCTAAGCTCTAAACATGATTATTTCCCTATGCACACAGGTGAGTTTTGGCATCAAGTCAGCAGCAACCGGTTTGGTTCAGCTTAGAGCTGGTTGTGTTTACTGGTACTGTTTCCCGTGCTGGCTCTACAACACTAGTTTTTCATCCCTTTGATTTTGTTGTTGTTGTTTATATTTTCATTGCAGTGGGAATATACATAACAAAATACACACCATCTCAACAATTTCTACTTGTATAATTCAGTGACATTCATTACATTTTAAAAAATACAATTAATATTTTTTATTGTTTCATCAAGGCATTCTTTTTTTTTTTGGCTTTAACAAAGAGAAATTTATTCTCTTACAGTCTACGCAGTGACGTCGAGTCGATTCCGACTCATAGCGACCCTATAGGACAGAGTAGAACTGCCCCGTAGAGTTTCCAAGGAGCGCCTGGCAGATTTGAACTGCCAACCCTTTGGTTAGCAGCCGTAGAACCACCAGGGTTTGCTCTTACAGTCCAGGAGGCTAGAAATCCCAATTCAGGGTGCCAGCTCCAGGGAAAGGCTTTCTCTGTCAGCTCTGCAGGAAGGTCCTTGTCATCAATCTTCGTATGGTCTATGAGCTTCTCAGTGCAGGAACCTCGAGTCCAAAGGATACACTCTGCTCCCAGTGTTGATTTCTAGGTGGTAATGAGGTCCCCCTCTCTCTCTACTTGTTTTTCTCTTAAGATACAACCTAATCTTGCAGATTGAGCCCGGCCTCATTGACATAACTGTGACTAATCCCACCTCATTAACACCATAAAGGTAGCATTTACAACACACAGGAAAACCACATCAGATGACAAAATGGTAGACAACCACACAATACTGACAATCATGGACTAGCCAAGTTGAAAGGCATTTTTGGGGAGACACAATTCAAGCCGTGACAGTAGTATTCTATTGTGTAGTTTACTTAGCTAGTTCCCTATTGCTGGTCACTTGGATTGTTTTCGGTTTTCCTTTTTCTACCATTCTACGCGATGTCTGAGTTAATGTTTGTACAAATATCATTTGCACAAGTGTACAGATGTTCAAGGGTGTTTGTAGGACAAAGTCCAGAAGTGGGGTTGCTGGCTGAGAGGGCCCACGACAGATAGTGAAGCCGATAGATAAAGCCAGAATCCCCTGCACAGGAGTCAACTGCACTCTTCTAATAATATTTGAGAATGTCGGTTTCCCTTGGCCCCAACCAAAAACTGTATCATCAGATTGTAGGATCACTTGACATTCTGAGAGTTGAAAATATTTCAGTACAGTTTTAATGTGTACTTCTCTTAATACGGAGGATTGAATATCTACTCACGTTCAACATGTGTATTTCCTTTTTTGTGAACACTTGTTTTTAATCTTTGTCCATTTTTTATGGGACTGGTGTTTCTAAGGCCTTTTTTTATATGTTAAGGATATTAGTCTTTGGTTAATACTTTCAGTTGCAAATATTTATTTCCAATTTGTCATTTATCCTTTGAGTTTATCATTTCTCCTCCTTCTCTTCCTTTTTTCTTTTTCCTCCTCTTCCTTCTACTCCTATTATTTTATAGGCACGTAAACTAAATTTAGAGCAATTGGAACCGTAAAGACTGCCCTAAGAACTAGTTTGATAAATAAATTGTTAATTCCATAGGTGAAACCAGATAATTCTAATAATTTATTTGGACTTTTCAGTGCAAAAATCTCCCATAGGCTAAATAAATCTACTTAAAAGCAAAGAATAAAAAGTAAACTTGAAGTATCTGTAAGGCATTGTGATTTTCTGCTTACCTGGGAATCCTGAATAGTCAATTAACTTCTGTAAAAACAACTAGGAGTAATGAGGTGGAACCCAGAACCTAGTCTACTAGATGCCCAAGCCAATACACCTTTATATATATATATAATTTTTTTGGTGCTTTAGGTGAAAGCTTACAGCTCCCGTTAATTTCTCATTCAAAAATGTATACACGGATTGTTTTGTGACATTAGCTGCAATCCCCACCATGTGACAGCACATTCCCCCTTTCCACCCCGGGCTCCCTGTGTCCATTCGACCAGTTCCTGTCCCTTCCTGCCTTCTTATCCTGCTTTTGGACAGGAGCTGCCCATTTGGTCTCTTACATCTGATTGAACTAAGAAGAACATTCCTCAGGCGTATCGTTTTTGTTTTATACTCCTGTCTAATCTTTGTCTGAAGAGTGGGCATCAGGAATGGATTCACTTGTGGGTTAACAGAGTCTAGGGACCATAGTTTGGGGGGTTCCTCCAGTCTCTGTCAGACCATTAAGGCTGATCTTTTTACATGAATTTGGGTTCTGGCCTACATTTTTCTCCTGCTCTGTCCAGGACTCTCTGTTGTATTCCCTGTCAAGGCAGTCATTGGTGGTAGCCAAGCACCATCTAGTTCTCCTGGTCTCGGGCAGGTGGAGTCTCTGGGTCATGTGGTCCCTTAGCCCTCTAGAATATTTTCCTTGTGTCTGTGGTTTTCTTCATTCTCCTTTGCTCCAAGTGGGATAGGACCAATAGATGTATCTTAGATGGCCGCTCCAAAGCTTTTAAGGACCCCAGGCGCCACTCACCAAAGTGGAATGCAGAACATTTTCTTAATAAACTTAGTTATGTCAACTGACCTACATGTCCCCTGAAACTATGGTCCCCAGGCCCCAACCCCTGCTACTCTGTGCCTCAAAGTATTGGTTGTGTTCAGGGAAATTCTTAGCTTTGGGTTTAGTCCAGTTGTGCTGACTTCCCCTGTATTGTATGTTGTCCTTCCCTTCACCAAAGTTGATAACAGCCTTGAGGTGCACCCATTCTCGCTATCCTTTTCCAAATCATCCCACCCCCATTAACATAAACTCCATGCCTCCTAAGCAAAAGCTCTCCTTCCTGCCTTTGATTTTTGACAGTGTATGTACAGAAGAAGGGGCCCTGGTGGCACAGTGGTTAAGTGCACAGATGCTAACCAAAAGCTCAGTGGTTCAAACCCACCAGCCACTCCAAGGGAGAAAGATGTGGCAATCTGCTTCCATGAAGGTTACAGCCTTAGAAACCCTATGGGGCAGTTGTCCTCTGTCCTATGGGATCACTATGAGTCAGGTATATATAGAAGGTGATTACCTGCAGATCTCAGGAAGTGAAGGCTTCAAAGAAAGGAACAGGTTTATGGCAAGGGGCACAAAAGGAGAAAATCAGTTTCAGACACACCCTGACAAGTCAAATAAGGATGTTTATTTCAAATGAGTGGATGGCTACGACAATGTTATGTATATGTAAGAAATTTCTTCAGGAAAAGTATACGTCGCCATTCCAAAAAGTAAAAGCCCTCAGAATACTCTTTGTTTTGAACTTCTGCCCAAAATTGTGGGCTCCACACGAATCTGTGTTAGTAAATATCGCTCAAAGAGGAAGCTGAAGGCACTGATAACAGACAGGAAGGCAGCTGTGATAGCCAATGGGAGGACATAGGAGCCCTTTTCCCGTATCAGTGCTTCTTTTTTAACAGGAAAGCTCTCTGGAAAGTCAAAGGGGGTTTCTCCAGAAAAATCCGCACTGAAATTCCAGATCATTGCACTCAGGGTACAGCAAGAGCTGAGCAAAAGAAGGTGGGCGCAGATTTTGTAATACATTCTAAGAAACTCTGGGTACGGAGCTTTGATCCAACTGACCCAAAGGGTCATTGTGCCAAAACTCAGGACTACTGACTTCATCAAATTAGCTAACACGATCAGCTCCTGCGCATACGTGATTTCATCAGGAAGGGCCCAGCTCCCATCCATAACACACACCTGCCCCATCTTGACCAGCACGCCAGAGATGTTAAGGTTTTGAATATAAAAAACTTCCCAAAGTCCAATAGACACCATGGGAACGATCTCGCTGTCCACTTCCCACACTCGCCAGGATCTGCTCATTGCCAGGATGATGCCACATGTCCAAGACATGTAACTGAAAAGGAGGCCGAGGAGTTTGCGGAGAAAGTGCTTCATTTCAAGTCGACTGCAGACGGGGTAGAGGAGTTATGAAGTCAAGCCAGGAACACCAAGGAGGAAAAAAAAAATAGATTGGATGAGCTACAGTTTCAAAGGTGCTGACTATTTACATCCTGCCCTTCTTGCCTGAGGTGATATTTACCTATTCTATCTCCTTCCTGGCCTTCAATTAGTGCTCTAAGTATCTTCTGTAAGAATAAAAGAAGCCGAATCTTTAACTTTTAAACCAAAAATATCCCCTGAAGTCATCTTAACACCTAACAATAATTTAGCTTAACTGGTAAAAAGGACATTTGTTGCCGTCAAGTCGATTCCGACTCATAGCGACCCTATTGGACAGAGTAGAACTGCCCCATAGGGTTTCCAAGGAGCGGCTGGTGGGTTCAAACCTCTGATGTCTTGGTTAGCCGCCAGGCTCTTAACCACTGTGCCACCAGGGCTCCATAAAAAGCAAGGGAGGAAGCCAAAGAAGTTAAAGAATGGTCCGTGTCCCATGTAGAAATACACATAGACATTTGCTAATGAAATATCAAGGGGGAAAGGCACGCTTCCCTGGCTGCACACAAAATCTCCCCAGAATGGTCGTGGGACTTCCCCTGGCCTGGCCTACAAAATAAACAATAACACAGTGAGGAACGTGCTTCTTAGCTCAATCAGGCAGAGGAGACCTAATGGGCAACACCTGCCCAAAAGCAAAGCTGAGGAGGCAGGAAGGGACAGGAACACTGGACGAGTGGAAATGGGGAACCTGGGGTGGAAAGGGGGAGAGTGCTCACACATTGGGGGGGGTGGCAACCAATGTTCTGAAACAATTGGCGGATACATTTTGGAATGAGAAACTGATCTGCTCTGTCAACTTTTACCTAAAGTATATTAAAAAACAAGTGAGGGAGGAACAACTCGGAAAAGGAGGGTGAGAACGGTTGCCCAGCTTGAAGCGTGTAATTAACATCACTAAATGGTACGTGTAGAAACTACTGAACCGGTGTGTGTTTTGCTGTGTATATTCTCAACAACAACACAATAAATAAAATCTAGAAAAGAAAAGAAGTCTATAAGTCCATGACCACTGTGGGAATATCTACTTGTAAGACATTTTTGAGGTGTAATTTCACTGTATCTATGAAAAACTGACATGTTGTACCTTGCTCAGCAACTCCAATTCCAGGAATTTGTACTAAGTATTTAGACTGTGGGACAGTTCTACTCTGTCCTATAGGGTCGCTATGAGTCGGAATCGACTCGACGGCACTGGGTTTTGGTTTTTTTTATTTAGATTGTGAACCAACTGAAGTGCATTTCTTGTCAATTCGAACTCTTGGGAGTAAGAAGCAGGGATACTCAGAAAACTGTCCTCATACGACTTCCCCCTCAGTTGCTTTGCACAGAAGGGTATGATATAGGGTCTGCTCAGAGTCACCAGGTGTGTGGCTAATGTAAGTGACTGTCCATATGGAGCATTTTGGAGCCTCCAATCTCTATCCCCTTGCTGCGAAGCCTGATATTCCCAACAACTTCAGAGTTCTTGCCATTAGACACATGCTTCCTGGCTAATAGTCCATGGCGTTTATTCACATCAAAAGACACCAATAGACAAATACCATGTCCACTAAAATCACGGCGACCTATGGCCTTCTCTATGTCCCACAAAAAGTGAATCTTGACTAATAGCAGCATATGGGAAGATCTAAAATCTACTTCCCTTCTGGTCTCTGTTCTCTCGATTTGACTCAAGACCTTTTAAGATTAGATACTTCATAAAGAGCAAAGATGCAATGGGTTTATTAAAGGAATTACACCCTGTGGTTTGGTGACACCATCACATATAGCTAAGTCACACATTAGGCATTTACTTTCTTCCCACATTGACACTAAATCCTGTCATGGTTCTCATGTAAAGAGCGATGTGGCGGTGGAAGTAACATTGGCCAATGTGAGGAGTTACAACTCACATTCAAAGTGATACTCAGGTGGCCTCATTTTAACTGCCAACGGCATACAGCCTAGCAGTCCGTGATGAAAATGAAATGAAGCTTGTTTACAGCAACAGAAAGGCGGCCTAGGCTTACCTGCTTTGTTTGGCCATCACGGGACATCTGATCTTTCACAGAGAAGACTAAGAGATTAAAGCCGGCCACCAAAAAGCCTCAGTGACCTCAGCCAGGGTAAAAATATAACTAAACCACAGTGCTTCACCCTGACAGAGAAAAAAGGAGAAGAGGACTTCTCAGGAGTGCTAACAGTGGTAACTGCCAGCTTGAGAGGTCGTTGGAAATTGAAACATTCTTACGTTTCCATAACTACCAGGGCTGGTCAGAGAATTCTGAAAATGGTAGTCACATGACAGAGGCAAACTAGGGGGCCAGAGGAGTCAGATACCACTTGAAAACTGAAGGCTTTCTAGATTTAAAGTTCTTTTTTTGAGGTCCTAACCCACCCACAGAGCCCTGGTGGAGCAGGGGTTAAGAGCTATGGCTGCTAACCAAAATGCTAGCAGTTCAAATCCACCAGGTGTTCCTAGGAAACCCTATGGGGCAGTTCTACTCTGTCCTCTAGGGTCACTATAAGTTGACTCAACAGCGATGGGTTTTTGGGTTTTTTAACCACATCCCCATGTACCTTGGAAGAAAGGCCTGGCAATCTGCTTCTGAAGTATCCTATTTAAAAAAAAGTAAAACCATTGCCATCAAATCAATCCTGACTTCTAGTGACCTTATAGGATTTTCTTGGCTGTCATCTTTATGGAAGCAGATCTCCAGGCCTTTTTTTTTTTCAATAATTTTTATTGTGTTTTATTTCTTTGTATCGCCATATCTTACTCTCCATATGGAAGGTGTATGATTACATTTCTTAGTCCCTCTTTATTAGTTTAATGTTGTCTTCTTTTATATAATAACATCGCCATTACCCTGTGTTGGGCTTTTTTTTTTTTTTTAAATCTTGCTTTGTTTTTTTGGATTTCCCTGTCTGGGTTGACTTCTGGTTCCTCTGCCCAGTGTTCTAGTCTTGGGTCTGATGTTATTGATTTTCTAACCAAATAACTCCCTTTAGTATTTCCTGTAGTTGTGGTTTGCTTTTTACGAATTCCCTCAACTTGTGTTTATCTGGAACTGTCTTAATTTCACCTTCATATTTAAGAGACAGTTTTGATGGATATATGATTCTTGGCAGGCAATTTTTTCCTTCAATTTTTTAAATATGTTATCCCATTGCCTTCTTGCCTGCGTGGTTTCTGCCGAGTAGTCCGAGCTTATTCTTATTGGCTCTCCCTTGTAGGTGACTTTTTGTTTATCCCTTGCTGCTCTTACAATTGTCTCTATCTTTGGTTTTGGCAAGTTTGATTATAATATGTCTTGGAGACTTTCTTTTAAGATCTACCTTATGTGGAGTTCGATGAGCATCTTGGATAGATATCTTCTCATCTTTCTCAATATCAGGGAAGTTTTCTGCCAATAAATCCTGAACAATTTTCTCTGTATTTTCTGTTATCCCTCCCTGTTCTGGTACTCCAATCACTCGTAGGTTATTTCTCTTGATAGAGTCCCACATGATTCATAAGGTTTCTTCATTTTTTTTAATTCTTTTTATCTGATTTTTCTTCAAATATATTAGTGCCAAGTGATTTACCTTTGAGTTCAGAAATTCTAGCTTCTACTTGCTCAATTCTGCTCCTCTGACTTTCTACTGAGTTATCTAATTCTGTAATTTTATTGTTAATCTTCTGAATTTCTGATTGCTGTCTGTGGATTTTTCCAGCTTATTAAGCTTTTCATTATGTTCCTGAATAATATTTCTGATTTCTTCAATTGCTTTACCTGTGTGTTCCTTGGCTTGTTCTTCGTATTGCCTCATTTCCTTCCTGATGTCTTGAAGGGTTCTGTATATTAATCTTTTGTATTCTGCATCTGGTAGTTCCAGGAATGCACTTTCATCTACAAGATTCCTGGATTGTTTTGAGAGCCTGTTCAGGTTATCATGGCCTGTTTCTTTATGTGACTTGATACTGACTGTTGTCTCTGAGCCATGTATAATTTATTGTATTAGTTAATGCTTGCTTACTGTGTCATAGCTGCTTGCTTTGTTTTGTTTTGGTATACCCCTATGGGTTGCTTGAGTGAGCTAGCTTGATTATTTTCACCTTTGGAGCTCTGATGTCCTGTCTCCAGCTGGCTAGAGCTGTTATCAGGTATACCAGTCTAGGAGTCCATTCATTTTTCTTGTATGAATTCAGCTCAGGTGTCCAGGTACTGATCATCAAGTGTGTGGTACAGGCTCTGTCCTACAGACTTAGAGGGGCAGGGGTGATTGGCGTATATACCTGTATCTGATTGCAGCAGGGGGTCACGCTCTGAACAAGGCAGGGGGCTGAGAACCGACCCCGAAGTGTCTCTGAGGAAAACGTGTCTCTGTTCCCTAGAGTGTGCTGGTGGGTGGGTTCTGCAGAGGGACTACGGGTACCCAAAGTTTTTGTTGTAAGGACTGGGAGGCACCAGTTATCCCTGGACCCCTGTCGCGGGTGGCTGGGTGACCCAAGTGAAGCCACCAGTCCTTAGGTCCCTGTTCTGGGTAGGCGAGGACCTTGTTTAATAGGCAAAGCAATGTCAAACGTCAAACACCCACCTCTCCACCGCACCGCTGAAATGGCTGGAGTCTGCCAACCAGGGCCTATTCTCCCAAAATAGGCCCACACAGGTCCATGCAAAAGGGAAAGGTGCTCAAGGTCCACAGACGGTTTATGCCTGGACGGGAGCCGCTTCTGTCCTGAGCCCCCCCAGTTAACGGAGCTGGCAAATTATCTTTTACCCCCAGTTGCAAGTTTTTCCCTTCCCCAAGGCCGGGAGGACGGCTCCAGGTGCTCACCAGGGTCCATCTCAGGCCCAGGGATTCAGCCGCTGAAGCCGGCTTGGGGGTGGAGGGGGGCGCACAGTAAAACATAGGCAAGTACTTAGCTTTTGCCGAGAGCGCCCTTCTGCTCAGGTCCGGAGGTCTCCGTGGGCTGTGTGGCCGCTGCTTCTCCCCCAGGAAGCTGCGTTCTCCTCAGGTCCGGAGGTCTCCGTGGGCTGTGTGGCCGCTGCTGCTCCCCCAGGAAGCTGCGTTCTCCTCAGGTCCGGAGGTGTGAGTGGGCTGTGTGGCTGCTGCTTCTCCCCCAGGAAGCTGCGTTCTCCTCAGGTCCGGAGGTGTGAGTGGGCTGTGTGGCCGCTGCTTCTCCCCCAGGAAGCTGCGTTCTCCTCAGGTCCGGAGGTCTCCGTGGGCTGTGGGGCTGCTGCTTCTCCCCCAGGAAGCTGCGTTCTCCTCAGGTCCGGAGGTCTCCGTGGGCTGTGGGGCTGCTGCTTCTCCCCCAGGAAGCTGCGTTCTCCTCAGGTCCGGAGGTCTCCGTGGGCTGTGTGGCCGCTGCTTCTCCCCCAGGAAGCTGCGTTCTCCTCAGGTCCGGAGGTCTCCGTGGGCTGTGGGGCTGCTGCTTCTCCCCCAGGAAGCTGCGTTCTCCTCAGGTCCGGAGGTGTGAGTGGGCTGTGTGGCCGCTGCTGCTCCCCCAGGAAGCTGCGTTCTCCTCAGGTCCGGAGGTGTGAGTGGGCTGTGTGGCCGCTGCTGCTCCCCCAGGAAGCTGCGTTCTCCTCAGGTCCGGAGGTGTGAGTGGGCTGTGTGGCCGCTGCTTCTCCCCCAGGAAGCTGCGTTCTCCTCAGGTCCGGAGGTCTCCGTGGGCTGTGTGGCCGCTGCTTCTCCCCCAGGAAGCTGCGTTCTCCTCAGGTCCGGAGGTCTCCGTGGGCTGTGGGGCTGCTGCTTCTCCCCCAGGAAGCTGCGTTCTCCTCAGGTCCGGAGGTCTCCGTGGGCTGTGGGGCTGCTGCTTCTCCCCCAGGAAGCTGCGTTCTCCTCAGGTCCGGAGGTCTCCGTGGGCTGTGTGGCCGCTGCTTCTCCCCCAGGAAGCTGCGTTCTCCTCAGGTCCGGAGGTCTCCGTGGGCTGTGTGGCCGCTGCTGCTCCCCCAGGAAGCTGCGTTCTCCTCAGGTCCGGAGGTGTGAGTGGGCTGTGGGGCTGCTGCTTCTCCCCCAGGAAGCTGCGTTCTCCTCAGGTCCGGAGGTGTGAGTGGGCTGTGTGGCCGCTGCTTCTCCCCCAGGAAGCTGCGTTCTCCTCAGGTCCGGAGGTCTCCGTGGGCTGTGTGGCCGCTGCTGCTCCCCCAGGAAGCTGCGTTCTCCTCAGGTCCGGAGGTCTCCGTGGGCTGTGTGGCCGCTGCTTCTCCCCCAGGAAGCTGCGTTCTCCTCAGGTCCGGAGGTCTCCGTGGGCTGTGTGGCCGCTGCTTCTCCCCCAGGAAGCTGCGTTCTCCTCAGGTCCGGAGGTCTCCGTGGGCTGTGTGGCCGCTGCTTCTCCCCCAGGAAGCTGCGTTCTCCTCAGGTCCGGAGGTGTGAGTGGGCTGTGTGGCTGCTGCTTCTCCCCCAGGAAGCTGCGTTCTCCTCAGGTCCGGAGGTGTGAGTGGGCTGTGTGGCCGCTGCTTCTCCCCGAGGACACTGCGGCGGAACACTAAGACCAGCCCGCCACCACTGCCTCCGCCAATCCCGGAATGGTGCCTGAAGGTTCCCCGCGATTCAGGTCCGACAACTCCTCTCCGCTTGTGAAAGGTCTCTTCCTTCCCCTGCCCCTCAGTTCGTTGTCTAAGGTTGCCTTTGATGCTCAGAGCTCCCAGCTTGTCACAAATATATTCGTTTCACTTGTTTTTTGGGGTCTTCGTTGTAAAGAGGGCCCGCCTGAAGTGTCTGTCCATTCCGCCATCTTGGCTCCGCCTCTCCAGGCCTTTTCATTGGCAGTACCACTGCCGGTGGATTAGAACCACCAACCTTTAGGTTGGTAGTTGACTGCAAATTGTTTGTACCACCCTAAATCAAACGAAAGCCATTGCCATTGAGTCGATTCCAACTCACGGCAACCCTATAGGATAGAGCAGGATTGCCCCATGGGTTCCCAAAGCTGTCATCTTTACGGAAGCAGACTGCCACATCTTTGTCCCGCTGGACGGCTGGTGGATTCGAACCATCGACCTTTCAGTTAGCAGCTGAGCATTTAAGCACTGCGCTACCGGAGCTCCATTGTGAAAAGGTGACAGCCATGAAGACCCTATGGAGCACAGTTCTACTCTGCACACATGGGGTCGCCATGAGTCGGAATTGACTCAATTAACAACAGCTTAAAATCACTGTAATTCCTAAGAGTCTTAGTAAGTTGGGAAACTTTGGGAAGGTACACAGTGGATGGAAAGGTCTTCCATGATAGGAGTCAGAAGCCACCACCAGAGAAGTCAGGGCGATCTGGAATGTACCTTCCTAAATTTCCTTGCACAGGCACCCACGGTTAGAAAGCAACAGTCTGAAATTCATAAGACCCTTAAAACCTGTTGACCATTGCCATCGAGTCGATTGCGACTCATAGTGACCGTATATGACAGAGTAGAACTGCCTCACAGGGTTTCCAAGGAGCGGCTGATGGATTCGAACTGCGAAACTTTTTTTTTTTTGGATTGTTTGTTTTACTGACCTTTATTTATTGTGTTTTAGGTGAAAGTTTACAGCTCAATTTCTCCAAAAGTTGTACACACATTGTTATGTGTCCCTAGTTGCTACCCCTATAATGTGGGAGCCCATGCCTCCTTTCCACCCCAGGTTTCCCGTGTCCATTCAACCAGCTCCTGTCCCTTTCTTCCTTTTCATCTCGTCTCCAGACAGGAGCTGCCCATTAGACTCATGTATCTACTTGAACTAAGCAGCACACTCTTCATGAGTATTATTTTGTGGTTTATAGTCCAGTCTAATCTTTGTCTGAGGAGTTGGCCTTGGAATGGTTTTAGTTCTGGGTTAACAGAGAGTCCGGGGGCCAAGCCTTCTGGGGTTCCTCCAGTCTCAGTCAGACCATTAAGTCTGGTCTTTTTACGTGAATTTGAGTTCTGCAGCACACTTTTCTCCTGCTCTGTCAGGGACTCTTGTGTTCCCTGTCAGGGTGGTCATTGGTGGTAGCCAGGCACTATCTAGTTCTGGTCTCAGGCTGATGGAGTCTCTGGTTTATGTGCTAAACTGCCAACCTTTTGGTTAGCAGCTGAGCTCTTAACCACTGTGCCACCAGGTTTTGTTTTGTGTTTGGTGACAAAGGTAAATTCCATTCTTCCCCCTCTGTGCTCTAAGTAAGGTTATCATCTGATCAGGCTTAAGGTTGTAAATTTACATCATTTTCCTGTAATATTTGTTGATGTTGTCAGGTGCCATTGAATCGATTGACTCACAGTTTCTGCATGTGAGAGAGTAGAACTGCCCCATAGAGTTTCTTAGGCTGAAATCTTTCCAGGAGCAGATCGCCAGGTCTCTTGGAGAGCTCCTGGGTGGGTTCAAACCGCAGTGGAGTACTTAAGCATTGTACCACCAGGGATCCTTACAAGGAGGAATAATTATGAATGTTTTGGTATAATGTGGCTATGGAAGGAAATGTTCATAGTTTTAGTCCAGAATACTGAACTATGTGGGGATGAAGGGCCATGATGTCTGGGGTTTGCTTTAAAATATTTCAGAAAAAGAAACAGATAAGAAGTGGGGCGGGGAGATCTAGCTAATACGGCAGAATCTTGACCGTTGCTGCATCTGGTGAGGGACATAGGGGATTCCTTACACTATTCACCCTACTTCTGTGCATCTTGAAAAGTTTTATATAATAAAATAGAGAAGTTATTACTGTGCCAGAGGACATAAGGTCAGTTGCTGGTTTTGAAGACAACTCGAAAAAACTGTGAGAGGTTAACATACACAGAAACTCTTATTTCCATACTGTGATGGTTAAGGTTGTGTGTCAGCTTGGCTGGGCCATGATTCTCAGTGGTTTGGCAGTTATGATGTAGTTAAGATGATGTGATCACTTCCATGATGAGATCTGATATAACGTGATCACCTCCATGATGGGATCTGCTGTGAGTAGCCAATCAGTTGAAAGGGAATTTCCATAGGGGTGTGTCCTGCATCCAATAGAGGTGGACTCTCTAGCAAGGCTTTGGGACTTTTGCTCTCTCTGGATCCTGGATCTGTCTCCTCTTTGTCTGACCTTCCGTTCCTGGGACTTGAGCTGGCAGCTTACCTGCCATCTTGCCTGCCGATCTTGGGGTTCATTGGTGTTCGCAGCCTGTGAGCCAGAGCCCTGCTGTCTGACTTGCCAATCTTGGGTTCACCAGCCCCTGCAGCTATCTGAATCAGAAGCCTCCAGCCTCACCCAAGGACTTGGGACAGTCTAGCCTCAACAACTGTGTGTGCCATTTCCTTGAAATAAATCTCTCTCTCTCTATATATCTATACGATTTACTATTTTTGCTCCTCTTTTTTTAGAGAGGTCAGCCTAAGGCAATTGGTGAGCACTTTAACCACTACACCACTCTACTCTCTGGTGAAGGACATCAGGCTTGTAGAGGGTCAGTGAAAAAGAGGAGGACCCTCAACTAGATGCACTAACACAGTGACTGCAACAGTAGGCTCAAATATAGCAAGGATTGTGAGGATGAAAGCGGACCAGGCAGTGTTTTGTTCTGTTGTACATGGGGTCGCTATGAGTGGGAACAGACTTGACAGCACCTAACAACAATAATTCAGTTACACAGTGGCCCCGGCTGGGCAGGAACAGAGCAGCGTGTCTTCACCACTTACTTAGTACAATGCTATGCAAAGTTTGTTGAAGGGGCCAAATGGGTACCTGGGTGGGGGCCTTTCCAGAACTTTCTCATATCTGAATTCACCTGTAGGGTGGAGACCCAGCCCAGCGCTGGAGACCCAGCCCAGCGCTGGAGACCCAGCCCAGCGCTGGAGACCTGTTGAAAGCAGGGCTTCCCTAGAGAGTTTTTCCCCTCTCTATAACCCATGCCACATGGTCATGAGGGACAGGGTGACCTTCTGTTACATCAGTGTGGTAAAGCAACACCACCTAAATGGGGTAAAGGATGGCCCTGTATAGTCATCTGTTATGGACTGAATTGTGTCCCCAAAAATATTTGTACAAAAAAAGCCCAGACTTACTGGTCTGACCGAGACTGGAGAAATCCTGAGAGTATGGCCCCTGGACACCCTTTTAACTCAGTACTGAAGTCACTCCTGAGGTACACTCTTCAGCCAAAGATTAGACCAGCTCATAAAACAAAATGAGACTAAATGGACACACCAGGTCAGGGGTAGGGACAAGAAGGCAGGAGGGGACAGGAAAGCTGGTAATGGGGAAACCAAGGTTGAGAGGGGGAGAGTGTTGACATGTCGTGGGGTTGGCAACCAATGTCACAAAACAGTATGTGTGTTAACTGTTTAATGAGAGACTAGTCTGCTCTGTAAACCTTCATCTAAAGTACAATAAAGAAAAAAAGGGAGGCAGAGCCAAGGCGGCCAAATAGATGCTTCCGGCGAGCCCTCTTTACAAGAAAGCCCTGAAAAAAGAAGTAAAATGAGTATATTTGTGACAAGCTGGGAGTCCTGAGCTTCAAAGGCAAGCTTAGAAAATGAACTGAGGGGCAGGGGGAGGAAGAGACGGTTTAGAAGTGAAGAGGAATTACTGGACCTGATCGTGGGGAGCTCTCAGGCACCATTCCTGGAGTGGTGGCAGCAGATTGGTACTAGCATTCGGCCGCAGTTTCGTCAGGGAGAAGCAGCAGCCCCACAGACTACTCACACCTCCGGAACCTAAGAAGAATGGCGCTCTCAGCAAAAGCTAAGCACTTGCATATATTATACCACACCCCCCGCCCCCAAGCCGGCTTCAGCAGCTAAATTCCCTGGGCCTGAGATAGGCCCTGTTGAACACATAGAGCCATCCTCCCAGCCTTGGAGAAGGAAAAATTTGCACTTGGGGAAAAAGATAATTTGCCAGCTCCACTATTTTTACTATCTGGAGGAGCTCAGGTCAGAAGCGGCTCCTGTCCAGGCATAAATGGTCTGTGGATTTCGAGCACCTTTCCCTTCTGCATGGACTTGTGTGGACCTATTTTGGGAGTGTAGGCCCTTGTTGTCAGACTCCAACCATTTCAGCTATGCGGTGGAGGGGCGGGTGTTTGATGTTTTACATTGCTTTGCCTATTAAACAAGGTCCTCACCTACCCACATCGGGGACCTAAGGACTGGTAACTCCACTCAGTTCACCCAGCCACCCGTGATAGGGGTCCAAGGATAACTGGTACCTCCCAGTCTTTACAACCAAAAACATTGGGTGCCCAGGGTCCATCTGCAGAACTCACCAACCTGCATGCTCTAGGGAACAGGGACGTGCTTTCCTCAGAGACACTCAGAGATTGGTTCTCAGCCCCCTGCCTTGTTCAGAGCGTGACCCCCTGCTGCAACCAACTATTGGTACCTACACCAATCACCCCTGCCCCTCTAGGACTGTAGGACAGAGCCTGTACCACACACTTGATGATCAGGTACCTGGACACCTGAGGTGAATTCATACAAGAAAAGTGAATGGACTCCTAGACTGATATACCTGATAACAGCTCTAGCCAGCTGGGGACAGGACACCAGAGCTCCAAAGGCAAAAATAATCAAGCTAGTTCACTCAAGCGACACATTTGAGTATATCAAAACAAGAAGATGCTATGACACGGTAAGCAGGCATAAACTAATACAATAACTTAGAGATGGCTTGGAGACAACACTCAATATCAGGTCACATAAAGAAACAGACCATGATCACCTCAACAAGCTCTCAAAACAAAGAATCCAGGGATCTTCTAGATGAAAGTGCATTCCTGGAATTACCAGGGCCAGAATACAAAAGATTAATATACAGAATCCTTCAAGGCATCAAGAAGGAAAGGAGACAATATGCAGAAAAAACCAAGGAACACACAGATAAAGTAGTTGAAGAAATCAGAAAGATTATTCAGGAACATAATGAAAAGCTTAATAAGCTGGAAAAATCCACAGACAGCAATCAGAAATTCAGAAGATTAACAATAAAATTACAGAATTAGATAACTCAATAGAAAGTCAGAGGAGCAGAATTGAGCAAGTAGAAGCCAGAATTTCTGAACTCAAAGGTAAATCACTTGGCACTAATATATTTGAAGAAAAATCAGATAAAAGAATTAAAAAAAAAAAATGAAGAAACCTTAAGAATCATGTGGGACTCTATCAAGAGAAATAACCTATGAGTGACTGGAGTACCAGAACAGGGAGGGATAAGAGAAAATAGAGAGAATTGCTGAAGATTTGTTGGCAGAAAACTTCTCTGACAATGTGAAAGATGAGAGGATATCTATCCAAGATGCTCATCGAACTCCACATAAAGTAGATCTTAAAAGAAAGTCACCAAGACATATAATCAAACTTGCCAAAATCAAAGATAAAGAGAGAACTTTTTTTTTTCCATAACATAATGGACCTTAAAGAGAGAATTTTAAGAGCAGCGAGGGATAAACAAAAAGTCACCTACAAAGGAAAGCCAGTAAGAATAAACTCGGACTACTCGGCAGAAACCATGCAGGCAAGAAGGCAGTGGGATGACATATTTAAAAAACTGAAGGAAAAAAACTGCCAGCCAAGAATCATTTGTCCAGCAAACCTGTCTCTTAAATATGAAGGTGAAATTAGGACATTTGCAGATAAACAGAAGTTTA
Organism: Elephas maximus indicus; assembly: GCF_024166365.1. NCBI lineage: Eukaryota > Metazoa > Chordata > Mammalia > Proboscidea > Elephantidae > Elephas > Elephas maximus. Next base: position 171,341,169 of record NC_064846.1, read on the forward strand.
GGGAATTTGTAAAAACCAAACCAAAACTGTAAGAAATACTAAAGGGAGCTCTTTGGTTAGAAAATCAATAATATCAGGTATCAACCCAAGACTAGAACACTGGGCGGAGCAATCAGAAGTCAACCCAGACAGGGAAATAAAACAAGACAAGATTATTAATTAAAAAAAAAAAGCTCAAGACAACATTAAAACAATAAAGAGGGACTAAGAAATGTAGTCACAGATCTTCTACATGGAGAGGAAGAAACAGCAATACAAAGAAATAAAATTTAGGTTTAAATTTAGAAAAATAGTGGTAAATAATAAGGTAACCACAAACGAGACAAACCATCCTAGTCATCAAAATAAAATAGAAGAAAAAAATACAGACTCAGCAGAAAAAAAATCAACAACAATGAATATGAGGAAAGGGCAATATATACTCAGCACATAAAATTAAGTGAGAAAAAGAAACTGTCAACAACACACAAAAAAAGGCATTAAAATGATAGCACTAAATTCATACCTATCCATAATTACGCTGAATGTAAATGGACTAAATGCACCAATAAAGAGACAGAGAATGGCAGAATGGATTAAAAAACAAGATCCGTCTATATGCTGCCAGACGGACCTTAGACTTAGAGACACAAACAAACTAAAACTCAAAGGATGGAAAAAATATATCAAGCAAACAACAATCAAAAAAGAGCAGGAGTGGCAATATTAATTTCTGACAAAATAGACTTTAGAGTTAAATCCATCAGAAAGGATAAGGAAGGACACTATATAATGATTAAAGGGACAATACACCAAGAAGATATAACCACATTAAATATTTATGCATCCAATGACAGGGCTGCAAGATACATAAAACAAACTCTATCTGCATTGAAAAGTGAGATAGGCAGCTCCACAATAATAGTAGGAGACTTCAACACACACCGTCAGTGAAGGACAGGACATCCAGAAAGAAGCTCAATAAAGACACGGAAGATCTAAATGCCACAGTCAACCAACTTGACCTCATAGACAAATACAGAACACTCCACCCAACAGCAAACACGTATACCTTCTTTTCTAGTGCACATGGTACATTCTCTAGAATAGACCACATATTTGGTCATGAAGCAAGCCTTAGCAGGATCCAAAACACTGAAATACTACAAAGCATCTTCTCTGACTATAAGGCCATAAAAGTGGAAATCAATAACAGAAAAAGCAGGGAAAAGAAATCAAACACTTGGAAACTGAACAATACCCTGCTCAAAAAAGACTGGATTATAGAAGACATTAAGGATGGAATAAAGAAATTCATAGAATCCAATGAGAATGAAAACACTTCCTATCAGAACCTTTGGGACACAGCAAAGGCGGTGCTCAGAGGCCAATTTATATCAATAAATGCACACATCCAAAAAGAAGAAAGGGCCAAAATCAAAGAACTATCCCTACAACTTGAACAAATAGAAAGAGAGCAACAAAAGAAACCCACAGGCACCAGAAGAAAACAAATAATAAAAATTAGAGCAGAACTAAATGAAATAGAGAACAGAAAAGCAATTGAAAGCATTAACAAGACCAAAAACTGGTTTTTTGAAAAACTCAACAAAATTGATAAACCACTGGCCAAACTGACAAAAGAAAAACAGGAGAGGAAGCAAATAACCCAAATAAGAAATGAGACGGGCGATATTACAACAGACCCAACTGAAATTAAAAGAATCACATCAGATTACTATGAAAAACTATACTCAAATTTGAAAACCTGAAGAAATGGATGAATTCCTAGAAACACACTACCTACCTAAACTAACACAAACAGAGGTAGAACAACTAAATAGACCCATAACAAAAGAAGAGATTGAAAAGGTAATCAAAAAACTCCCAACAAAAAAAAAGCCCTGGTCCGGGCGGCTTCACTGCAGAGTTCTACCAAACTTTCAGAGAAGAGTTAACATGACTACTACTAAAGGTATTTCAGAGCATAGAAAAGGATGGAATGCTCCCAAACTCATTCTATGAAGCCACCATATCCCCGATACCAAAACCAGGTAAAGACACCACAAGAAAAGAAAATTATAGACCTATATCCCTCATGAACGTACATGCAAAAACCCTCAACAAAATTCTAGCCAACAGAATTCAACAACATACCAAAAAAATAATTCACCATGACCAAGTGGGATTCATACCAGGTATGCAGGGATGGTTCAACATTAGAAAAACAATTAATGTAATACACCATATAAATAAAACAAAAGAATCACATGATTTTATCAATTGATGCAGAAAAGGCATTTGACAAAGTTCAACACTCATTCATGATAAAAACTCTCAGCAAAATAGGAATAGTAGGAAAATTTCTCAACATAATCAAGGGCATTTATACAAAGCCAACAGCTAACATCACCCTAAATGGAGAGAGCCTGAAAACATTCCCATTGAGATTGGGAACCAGACAAGGATGCCCTTTAACACCACTCTTATTCGACATTGTGCTGGAAGTCCTAGCCAGAGCAATTAGGCTAGATAAAGAAATAAAGGGCATCCAGATTGGCAAGGAAGAAGTAATACGATCTTTATTTGGAGACAACGTGATCTTATACACAGAAAACCCTAAGGGAATCCTCCAGAAAACTATTGAAACTAATAGAGTTTAGCAGAGTATCGGGATATAAGATAAACATACAAAAATCAGTTGGATTCCTCTACACCAACAAAAAGAACATTGAAGAGGAAATCACCAAATCAATACCATTTACAGCAGCCCCCAAGAAGATAAAACACATAGAAATAAATCTTACCGGAGATGTAGAAGACTTATACAAAGAAAACTACAATACACTTCTGCAAGAAACCAAAAGAGACCTACATAAGTGGAAAAATGTACCTTGCTCATGGATAGAAGACTTAACATTATAAAAATGTCTATTTTACCAAAAGTGATCTATACATTTAATGCAATTCCAATCCAAATCCCAACAACATTCTTTAATGAGATGGAGAAACAAATCACCAACTTCATATGGAAGGGAAAGAGGCCCCAGATAAATAAGGCATAACTGAAAAAAAAAAACAAAGTGGGAGGTCTTACTTTACCTGATTTTAGAACCTATTATACTGCCACAGTAGTCAAAACAGCCTCGTACTGGTACAACAACAGTTACATAGACCAATGGAACAGAATTGAGAACCCAGACATAAATCCATGCACATATAAGCAGCTTATGTTTGACAAAGGCCCCGAAACAGTTAAATGAGGAAAAGACAGTCTTTTTAACAAATGGTGCTGGCATAACTGGATATCCATCTGCAAAAAAATGAAACAAGACCCATACCTCACTCCATGCACAAAAACGAGCTCAAAATGGATCAAAGACCTAAACATAAAATCTAAAACGATAAAGATCATGGAAGAAAAAATAGGGACAACGTTAGGGTCCTAACACATGGCATAAACATTATACAAAACATTATTAAGAACACAGAAGAAAAACTAGATAACTGGGAGCTCCTAAAAATCAAACACCTATGCTCATCCAAAGACTTCAACAAAAGAGTAAAAAGATTACCTACAGACCGGGAAAATGTTTTTAGCTATGACATTTCCAATCAGCACCTGATCTCTAAAATCTACATGATACTGCAAAAACTCAACTGCAAAAACACAAATAACCGAATTAAAAAATGGGCAAAAGATATGAACAGACACTTCACTAAAGAAGACATTCAGGTAGCTAACAGATACATGAGGAAATGCTCACGATCATTAGCCATTATAGAAATGCAAATCAAAACTACGATGAGATTTCATCTCACTCCAACAAGGCTGGCATTAATACAAAAAAACACAAAATAACAAATGTTGGAGAAGCTGTGGAGAGATTGGGACACGTATACACTGCTAGTAGGATTGTCAAATGGTACAACCACTTTGAAAATCAATTTAGCACTTCCTTAAAAAGGAAGAAATAGAACTACCATAAACCAAATCAAACCCACTGCCGTCGAGTCGATTCCAACTCAGAGCGACCCTATAGGACAGAGTAGAACTGCCCCATAGAGTTTCCAAGGAGTGCCTGGCAGATTTGAACTGCCGAACTCTGTTAGCAGCTGTAGCACTTAACCACTATGCCACCACGGTTTCTACCACTACACCACCAGGGTTTCTACCATACGATCCAGCAATACTACTCCTTGGAATACATCCTAGAGAAATAAGACCCTTTACACGAACAAATAAGAGCCTTTACATGAACAGACAGATGCACACCCGTGTTCACTGCAGCACTGTTTACAATAGCAAAAGGATGGAAGCAACCAAGGTGCCCATCAATGGATGAATGGATAAATAAATTATGATATATTCACACAATCGAATACTATGCATCAATAAAGAACAGTGATGAATCTGTGAAACATTTCATAACATGGAGGAACCTGGAGGGCATTATGCTGACTGAAATTAGTCAGTTGCAAGAGGACAAATATTGTATAAGACCACTATTACAAGAACTCGAGAAATAGTTTAAACTGAGAAGAAAACATTCTTTTATGGTTACGAGAAGGGGGAGGGAGGACGGGTGGGAGAGAGGTATTTACTAATTAGAGAGTAAATAAGAACTACTTTAGGTGAAGGGAAAGACAACACACAATACAGGGGAGGTCAGCACAACCTGACTAAACCAAAAGCAAAGAAGTTTCCTGAATAAACTGAATGCTTCAAAGGCCAGTGTAGCAGGGGCAGGATTTTGGGGACCGTAGTTTCAGGGGACATCTTAGTCAACTGGCATAATAAAATCTATTAAGAAAACATTCTGCATCCCACTTTGAAGAGCGGTACCTGGGGTCTTAAATGCTAGCAAGCAGCCATCTAAGATGCAGCAATGAGTCTCAACCCACCTGGGTCAAAGGAGAATGAAGAACACCAAGGACACAAGGTAATTACGAGCCCAAGAGGCAGAAAGGGCCACATAAAGCAGAGACTACATCAGCCTGAGACCAGAACTAGATGGTGCCCGGCTACAACCGATGACTGCCCTGACAGGGAGCACAACAGAGAACCCCTGAGGGAGCAGGAGAGCAGTGGGATGCAGACCCCAAATTCTCCTAAAAAGACCAGACTTAATGGTCTGAGACCTGGTGGTCTTGGCTCCCTGACCTTCTGTTGGCCCAGGACAGGGACCATTCCCGAAGCCACCTTGTCAGACATGGATCAGACTGGACAATGGGTTGGAGAGGGATGCTGGTGAGGAGTGAGCTTCTTGGATCAGGTGGACACTTGAGACTATGTTGGCATCTCCTGCCTGGAGGGGAGATGAGAGGGTGGAGGGGGTTAGAAGCTGGTGAAATGCACACGAAAAGAGAGAGTGGAGGGAGGGAGCGGGCTGACTCATTAGGGGGAGAGTAATTGGGAGTATGTAGCAGGGTGTATGTAAGTTTTTGTGTGAGAGACTGACTTGATTCGTAAACTTTCACTTAGAGCACAATAAAAAGTATATAAAAAAAGTTAAATAGGATTTTTATTGCAGGTGTTTTTTTTTTCTTTTTTATTACTGTGCTCTGTGAATCTCTATAAGAGGAATACAGTATGGGCTTCTCTAACTCACTAAATGGAGCAAAAGGAACTCATTATTCTGCTGGATCAGATTGCTATTACACTGCCAGCCAGCACTGCTCTGTTGTGGACTGTTCCTGATTTGCACCTTTGAAAAGAGGTATCTTTCATCACTTACATCCCTGGCTTCACTGAGCACTCCCACCTTCCTTATTTGAGGGGTTAGAAGATTAGCACTAAGCATGCTTATGACGAAACTTCCCATTAGGGTTTGCCTCAATGCCCTCTCCTGTCTTACCTGCCTGGGGCACACATAACGCTCCTCCCTAGCTGGATCCTGGAACAGAAGAGGCTGAGGTGGGGAGAAACCAGGAGGATACAGGGAGCAAAACTGAGAATGAGGCTGAAGAAGTTACAGCAACCCTCATATTTGTTTTCCTCAAGCTGTTACTTTTGGCTTTTTGAGCCTTTCACACATACTGTCATTAGCACTTAGTCCACAGTATTGCCTGTGCCTGTACGTGGTGGGTATGCAATACACTACACGTCATGAAAGAAAAGGATGGCAGCTACTCTGCTCAGTGAATTGTACTGTGCTCCCAGCTGTTCTATTTATTCACTTTTGTAAAAATAATATTTTGTTTCTGATGAAGGTTTACACAGCAATTTAGGTTCCCATTCAACAATTTCCGCACAGGTTGTTCAGCGACATTGGTTACATTCTTCAAAATGTGTGAACATTCTCATTTTTTTTTTTTCGTTCCAGTTGTTCTGTTTCCATTAATGTAGCTTCCCTGTTCCCTTACATTCTCTCCTTTGTTTTAAAGTAATTGTTTGGTCTCATATAGACGGTTTTTTAAAGAAGCACAGTACTTACAGGTGATATTCATTATTTTTTTAGTCAATTTGCTATTTATCTACAAGGTGTCCTCAGGAGTTAGTTTCAGTTCGAGGCATGGAAAGTATCTGTTGTAGGACAATAGCCTTGGGGAGTCCTCCGGTTTTGGCCGGTCCAGCAAGCCTGGTTTTTTTGTTTTGTTTTAGGAATTTTAGGTTCTGTACCACATTTTTCTCCCACTCTATCAGGGTCCATCTATTGTGGCCCTGAATAGAACGGTTGGTAGTGGTAGCGGGGTACCACTATCTAGTTCTTCTGGTCTCAGGGTAGATGAGGTCGTGGTTCATGTAAACTATCTGTCCTATCAACTAATTTCTTCTTTGAGTCTCTGGTTTCCTTCTTTCTCTTTTACTCTGGACCTATTTATTCACTCTTAATAATCACTCTTTTAAAGCATAAATTAATTCTCCTCTCTGTACCAAGTACTGGGTCAACAATCACAGGTAAGCAGGAAACCTGCTCCTCGAGGGGCTTCAGGACTAGTGGGCAAGTCTCTTATGTAAACTAATAAACTCAATAAGGGATTATAGGTGCTGGAATTAGCTTTGCATGCCGCCATGACCCACACTATGGAATACTGATCATATTAGATCCTTCTGTTTATGATAAAATATGAACTTTAAAGTGCCTCTTGGATACCACATTAAAGCACTAGATGGTTACAACAAAACACAAGAAAAGGAGCTTTGGATGAGGCTGAAGGAAAAACTCCCTTAAAATTAAAAAAAATAATAATAACTTTTCATTTTGCAGTAATTTCAAACTTAGAAAAAATTTTGCCAATACCACAAATAACTCCACATATTTTTTCACCCAGATTTCCCAAATGCAAACAACCTACATTAGCCACACCGCAATGATGAATACCAAGAAATTAATGTCAATACTTTCATCTACAGACCTTACTCACACTCCACCAGTTGTCCACTGCATGTCTCTTGTGGTCCAGGATTCGATACAGAATCACACGAGTTGGCTTTTGTTGTCGTGTTGTCTCCTCTCAGTAAGAGCAGCTCTGCAGTTTGTCTTTTATGACCCGAACCCTTTGAAGAGAACTTCAGTTTGGTTTTTGAAGACTCTTCCTCAATTTGGGTTTGTCTGATGTTTCTCAGTTAAACTCCAGTTGTCTGACCTTCAGTCCCAAGAACCTACTCCAGGACACACACTTCTCGTCCTACCAGCCAGAGAAGTCAACTGTCTCTTTGGAGTGGCTGTGACACCTGTGACCACAGATGGCATTTCCTCCAGGTCCCAAGGACGGAGGAGGAAAACAGGATTAACAGCCAACACGCTCCTGCATCACACATGATTTCTAAGCACTTTAACATATATTAAGAAATCCCTTGGTAGTGCAAACAGTTAAGCGCTCGACTGCAAAACAAAAGGTTGGAGGTTCGAGTGCACCCAGAGGCCCAGAGGCACCTACGAAGCAAAGCCTGGGGAATCTACTTCTGAAAAACCAGCACAGTTCTAGTCTGACACACCTGAGGTCGCCATGAGTAAGAGTCAACTTGAAGGCAACTGGTTTGGTTCGGTTTACCATGTCAACCTATTTAACGTCACAGCGGCCCATCTCAAGTTACCACTGAGGAAAGTGCAGCCCAGAGGCTACGTCACTTGCTCGCAGCCAGATGACTAGGAGGGGACCCAGGTGGCTTTGCTCTAGGCAACATGGCTCCAGGGTTCAGGAAGCTTAGTGGATTCTCCATCAAACGGACCCCGGTGTGGGAGGCTGAGTCCTTCAGGCCCCAATTCTTCACCCCTGCCCGTATCCACATTCTTTGCCATGGGACTTCACGGTTCCTTCCATTGAAGGGGGTAGGGCCCAGCCACGTGACTCTCTTTGGCCAACGGAAGGTTAAAAGCCAGTTGCTGTTGACTCCAACTCATGGCGCCCCTATGTGTGTTAAGCAGAGCTGTCCTCCACAGGGTTTTCAATGGCCAATTTTCCAGAAGTAGATGGCCAGGCCTTTCTTCTGAGGTGTCTCTGGGTGGACTTGAACCTCCAACCTCTAGGTTATAGCAGCTGAGCACACTAACCGCCCAGGCACTCCTAATGGAAGGTTAGCAGGTGTGATGTGATCCACGATGTGAAAAGCACCTTTGGGACTGGGCTTGTTGTGCATTTGCCATGGACATGCCCCCAGCCTGCTGGTCCTGTGAAGCACAGCCCAGCCTAGGTGGGCCTGCTGACCTATAGACTCATGAGCTCAACAAATACCCCTCGATTACACTGCTGACATCTCACAGGTATTTGTTATGCAGCCTTAGCACGGCAGTAGCTAACTGATACACCCCATACCGTGGACTTCTTCCTGGAGCCCTGGTTGCGCAGTGGTTAAGAGCTCGGCGCTAACCAAAAGGTCAGCAGTTCGAATCCACCAGGCACTCCTTAGAAAACCTATGGGGCAGTTTTACTTTGTCCTATAGGGTCGCTACGAGCTGGAATCAGCTTGATGGCAATGGGTTTTGTCTGGTTTTAGCACATGGCGTCAGGCTTTAACTAGACTGGCATCAGTAGTCACACACTTACACACAATCACTTAATAGATAATTTACTCCATGGTTTAAGGCTCTGACACATGGTAAGGATATGTCAATTTTTTAAAAAGACGGACTGTGAGTAAATCAAAGACATGGTGCATTCACTCGAACAGACAGTAAATTTATTTTGTTACACAGTCAAGCAGGATGATCTGTTGATAGGTACATGTTAAGTGTCCAGCATGAAATCTGTACACATTTTCCACGGTGGGTGGGCTGCAGGAAAGGAGCCCCAGGCCATTCTCCTGACTGAAATCTTGCTACAGAGCACTCCACAGCTGAGTTCAGACAGACAGAGGTGAGGAGTCAGCCACACCCTGCCCCGGAAAGCCAAGGGCCAACCCTAGCACCAGATTGTTTTTATATGCCAGAAGAGAACTATATACAGAGTGTGTACATCAACTCCCTGGAATCTTTGGGTCCCCACTAAGCAGACAACTGAAGAGACATGTAGGGGAATGGACGGGCCGGTTGTGATGAAACGGGCTTTGCTTTGCTAAAAGGAGAACACAGTGCGGTATATGCTACGTACGAGAAAGCCCAAAGGCAGAAAACCAAAAGGCTGGAGACAAGACACACGGATTCTATTATTCCCATTTGGTATACACAGCACAGAGGTGGTGGAGGGGAAGAATCACAGGTGAAAGAATGTGTGTTTTGTCTAACTGAAAAACCAAATGCACTGAAGCCATCCATGTCTTCTCTGCTCGGAGAGAGACGGAGGTTTGGGGACAGTCAGCTCCATCTTTTGTGACCCGACCAGGTCTAATAACAAGTGACAAATGGGCAATAAAGAGGAGAAACACAGGCTTTTCAAATCAGAAAGAGCTGGCTTTAATAGGAGTGCCAACCTGTGAAAGAACACTGAGCTTTCTGAGCCGGGGTGACTGCCAGAAAGGTGGTTGACCCCTGTGTGACTGGCACATGCCAGTCTAGCTCCATGGCTCCATGGGGTGCATTCACATTAGGGTGGCAGCTCTGCAGCCCAGCACACGGCTGATGGCTTGAGCAGGGTGCGTTTCTCCTCCTTAAAACCGTTCCGTGTTTTGGTAAGGCTGTGGTCACTGTTGACCCAGGGAAATCGCCCCACCTTATGGAAACCTTCGTTTATGGAAATAAAGGGAAAAGAAGATGAAAAGGATCCCTTAATACAACCAATGTCCTAATATTACTGAACAGGAGAGCATCCAGGAACTCGCTCACCGTTAACCATGCATTTAACTGGATGGAAACTTTTGAAGAAACACATGAGATGACTAAGGAGGTTCTACGCCGGCAACTGGAGGTTGCACATCTTCTCACGTGCGTATCTTACGTGTGTGTCCTCTTTGGTGAAGGTCTGTTCAAGTGTCCCACCCATTTTTTAATTGGGCTGTTTGTTTTCTTACCGTTGAGTTCTCAGTGTTCCTTATACAGTCTGGATACAAGTCCTTCATCAGATACCGGGTTTTCAAATATTTTCTCCCAACTGTGGCTCGCCAATGGGAAATGACAGCTAGATAGTATGTTTTCCACGAACAGACTCACTTTAGAATCCCGGAGTCTCCACCAATCAAAGGAGCACCAAATCTCTCAAGTCCATGGCAGAACAAAATGGTATTTAGACGTTGTAGGGTTTACAGGCCCTCTGAAGACCAGCGGGAGGGTTCTGACAATAAATGGAATGTTCTCTCACAGCATGGTCACAGGTTTTGGGAGGCAACAAGAGGACAGCAGCCAACTGTCATGACAGATCACCCATCCACAAAACAGATGGGCAGGGGGAAACATAACTTAAAAAATACTAAGTTGGTCTCATGAAACAAATATCCAACAAGCACATTATCACTAGACACACTTCTTAACCCAACTAATTTGCTTGGCGGGAAAACGTCCTTTGAACCGTGCTGTCGAGCAGGAAGCACCTGAGCTACCTGTCTGCTTTGTGCGTGAGTGTGTTTAACGACTGCGTTAAGTGGCGACTTTCGTCTGAGAACGAGTGAACCCAACACTTGGGCTATTTATTTCACAGCAGGTTTTTAACCACTAGGAAATGATCCGCCACACCAAACCGTTAATAAATTATTATTATCTCCACCATCACGATGTTTGCTGGGCCCAGAAACACCAGGATACGGCTGAGACGACCCATGCTCATGCTGCCCCTTCAGCAGAGACAAAACCCACATGGCGGCTGTGTCCTGGAGGCAACGTGAGCGACAATGGCACCAGGCTCCCAGTGGCAAATGCTCACTGGTGTCCCAGCGTCAGTACAGCACCCGAAGACAGGGGAACAGCAGGCTGACCCTCCAGGTAACCACTGCATGTACAACTGCGCCAGCGTCCAGTGTGGAGACTCGGTGCAGGGTCACATTTGAGGAAAGGACCAATAACGAGCTGCCCAGCTCAGCCATGCAAAGGGAAACCAAACAATTAAATACAGCATCCCAAACAAACAGAGGAGTTATTGCTTTTCCAAGAGCCATCTTGCAGGGGACACTCTCTCCAAGGCTCAACCACAGGGTGGGCTGCCCTGGCCGCTGGAGTTGGGCTGGGCCTCTCCCTACTCACCACGGGAGACCCCTATTTGTTATGCTCAGGCTGGAGGCTGTCGAGCAGACATTTGAGCTGCTCCTCGCCGAGGTGGATCTTGTCCTCCAGCTCCCGCTGCTCAATGATGAGGGCCGACTTCATCTTCACAAAGTGCTTGTGGTCTGCCAGGTTTTCCTCGCTGAGGTAGCTGGCCAGGATGTCAAACACGACGCGCTCCCGTCGGTCCAGGTTCTCCTTGAGCTCCTTGGCATCTTCATGCTGCTGGGTGAGGACCCTCCGCTTCTCCAGCAGCAACTGCTGTGGGAACAGAGACACAACCCAGTCAGGCAGGACCACAGCACGGGTCACCCTGCTTGTCACCCTGGGGTCTGCTCCCACAGCTGTCCACCAGGTTACCAATGGGGACCTGGAGTCCCCTACCCCAAGGACCAGAGACCTGATGGGTTCTGCATGGCTCTCAGTGTGTGAGGTGGACAGCGCCACCTTGTGGCCACAGCAGACCCAACCCTAGCCCTCCCTAAGCCCCTCATGGCCTGAGTTTCCTCCCACAGTTCCTAGGGAGGAACAAACACTTAACATGCTTGGCTGCTGACCCAAAGGTTGGTGGTTCGTATCCACACAAAGGCACCTCGGAAGAAAAGCCTGGTGATATCCTTCTGAAAAATCTGCCAATGAAAACCTGTGGAATGGAGTTCTACTCTGACACACATGGGGTTGCCATGAGTCGGAATTGACTTGATGGCAACCGGTTTTTACAGGCCTTAAGTGGTTAGCAAGAATAGTGGTAAGCAGAACAATCAAGGGACTAAAAGATACAGAATTTTGAGATGTTCCCCCCCAAAAAAGGGATTTTGAGATGCCCAAAAGGATAGTACAAAGGACCAGCACTAGGAGTGAGCCACTAGGAGTGTGCCAACGCCCTTTCTATGACGTAATTGCAGAAAGGTTGGCAAAAGGAAAATATTGTAAGGAAACTCCAGAGAAGGATTTCCAGACCCTTCAGGCAGAAGAGGACGGAGTCTGTGGGTATGTTTATGAAAGCGGACATGTGACCATGCTGGGGGAGGCAGGAGACTGAGATGACACAGGGCTGTGAATGGGGTCTGGCTGGGGATTGGGATCCTTGATCCTAACAGGAGTCCTGCTCTGGCGGACATGGAAGACCCCGCTTCCGAAATGAGAGCTGCCACAACACGCCACTCACAATCACCCTCTGCCTGCAGAACACCCTCCTGGGTTCCCTAAGCTCAGCGCTTAGTGAAAAGCACACAAGGACACCATGGAGCTCAAGGAGGAAGAGATGAAGACCATGGAGCTCAAGGAGGAAGAGATGAAGTCGTTTAATGTCTTCAGATGCAGGCTGGTGGTTTCCAACAAGCTCCTGCGGCCCTGGCTCAGAGCAGCAAGGCCCTGATAGTAGCTGTGCGTGCCCATGAGCCTAAGGGTCCCACATCTGCCTTACTGAGCACAAAGCACTTTGAGCCAAGGTCAAAGAATTCAGGTCTAAAAGTCATGAATGCAATCAATAGCTTGGTCAAGGTCACTGTTGCTCATGTTATAGAACTGTACCTTCCATACCAAATTTCGATGTTATGAGATTCCTACGTGAAATGCTGTAAAAAAAAAAAAGAAAGAAAAGAAAATGTAGGCTGGCAAATGCCAGGGGCTCATTTATGGCACGTGAGCTTCTGCATTGTATCCGGGCATCAGGATAGCCACAGCCTCCTGCCGCTGCACAGCTTTGTGGTGGAAGCTCACCGATCGCCACACTCAGGCCTCCAGGATGCAGCAACACTTTGCAAAACGCGGGACACACAGAAAGCATTCCATAAAGGCTAGCTGGTGCCATGGTTATCAAGACAGAGGCTGATAGCAGGAACTGCGCTTTGTGGGTTGCTTCCATGATGGGCCGGTGATAGCCTTTCAGGGCACCTGCCTGCAGTGACCACACCAGTACCCCTGTGGCTCTGCCCTTGGAAAGCAAACTGCAAACTGCCCACTTTTAACCCTTGTCTGGGAACACCTGGACCTTTGGATACAGTATTTTCATGCAAAAGGGCAAAGTAAAGCAGGCGAATCCTATCCAAAGGGGACAGAGACACTCACTGACTGCAGAGATGGGGACTGGGTTATTAAAATCAGCAAGGGTCGGGACACACTGAATAAAGAGAAGGAGTTTCGTGGGTACCCTCCGCCTGCATGTTTGTTTTCTATCAGGAAAGGGGGCACTACAGCTTTTAACACGTTAGCACACCCATCTCGGAACGTCTCAGCCTCCCCACAGCTCGGCTGCCTAACACACTGACTCTCCCCCAAGCTGGCCATGCAGGAGGTCCAGGCCGCGGCTCTGCACCTGTGGCATGGAAACGGAACCACTTCCCATAGGCCCAGGAAGGTGAAGCTGAAGGGCGGAGCCTCTCGGTGCCTCGGGTTCCTCATCTGTAAAATGGGCCTCAGGAGAGGCGTCCCTGGGTGGCGCCAGCGGTTAAGCCCTGGCACTCTATTCTGAAAAGTCAGCCACTGAGAACCCTGTGGAGCACAGTTGTACTGTGGTACACATGGGGCCACCATGAGTCCGAGTCAACTCGATGGCAGCTGGTTTTAGGGAAGCAATCACACACAACTGCATGTGATCAAAGTTAAAAAGAAAAGATACCATCTAGGAAGAGACAATGGGTAGGAATGAGCAGCGGGAATATGTGAAAAAATGTTAATAGGAGCCAACAGCTCTTTCTGAAGTCCACAGCAGCCCTCGGGCCGTGACGGTACTTCAAGTCATTGCATCTTATTGGCAACTTTTTCCTTCAATTAAAAGGAAAGAGAGGAGTCCTTGGTGGTGCAAATAGTTAAGTGCTCAACTACTAAGTGAAAGGTAGGCAGTTCATACCCACCCAGGGCGCCGTGGAAGACAGGCCTGGTGATTTGCTTCTGAAAACCCTATGAATCGTTCTACCCTGCACACATGGGGTTACCGTGAGTTGCAATAGACACAAAGGCAAGTAACAACCACCTCCACCAAATGCTACACGATTTTTCCAAGAGGGGAGAGGGCGTGAGCACTGCTCAACATTTCGATAGGGTTCTGCATAAACTGGGCCCGGCTTTAAGGAATTCACTCTCTCAACACCCCAGGGCATGCCCTCCCGGGGACCACCGTCCCACTCCCAGCACAGCCGCGTGTATAGATACCCGGTCCCCAGGAGAAGCACTGTCGTCCAGGTTATTGAGGGCGTTCTCCACACGGGCCAGGCGGCCTGACAGTGACAGCAAGAGGTTCACCACCTTGTCCAGGTCCCCGATGAACATACGGAACTTGTCAAACTCGTTGGGCTTGCAGACATCTTTGGCGATGGCCTCCATTTCATCCCCGAGCTCGTTGTTGGCCTGGATGTCCTCCAGCAGCGTCTCCCGGGCTTCCCGCAACACCTGCAGCTTGCGACTGATGCTGTCAATGAGTTCCTGCTGTGCACAGGGTGGAGGGACAGTCATTAGGTCCCCCAAACGAGAGCACCGCTTCCTGCTGGCCGCAGCGCCTACATTACCACACACACCATCCGAACTGGGGGAAGTTCGCTTCTGCATCATTTAATAAGAACAGAGTGAGCCCTGGTGGTGCAGAGGCTGGGCGCTCGGCTGCTAACCGAAAGGTCGGTGGTTTGAACCCACCAGCCGCTCTGCTGAGAAAGATGTGGCAGTCTGCTTCTATAAAGATTTACAGCCTTGGGAACCCTATGGGGCAGTTCTACTCTGTTCTACAGGGTCGCTTTTAGTCGGAATCGACCCGGTGGCAATGTGGTTTTGGGATTTAGATAATAAAGGAGTCATAAGACTGAAAGAAAATTAAAAAAAAAACAAAACAAACAGTTACCACTGAGTCAGCTCCAACTCATGGTAACCCCATGTGTATCAGAGTAGAACTGTGCTCCACAGAGTTTTCAGTGGGTGATTTTCTGGAAGCAGATTATCCTGGTGGACTCAAACCTCCATTTGGTTAGCAGCTAGGTATGTTAACTGTCTGCACCAGCAACCCCTCTCAATAACAAAAAGAAAACAACCAAACTCATTGCCAGTGAGTCAATTTCAACTAATAGCAACTGTACCACAACCCCATAGACAGGGCAGAATTGCCCCATAGGGTTTCCAAGGCTTTAATCTTTATATAGAAGCAGACTGTCACATCTTTCTCCTGAGGGGAGGCTGGTGGGTTCAAACCCACGACCTTTCGGTAGCAGCAGAGCACTTAACAACTACACCACCAGGGCTCCTTATCTGCACCACGCAGGGACTCCAAAACCAGTTGCTGATGAGTTGGCTGTAATTCATGGCAACCCACGTGCGCTACAGCAGAACTGTGCTCCACAAAGTTTTCAAAGGCTGACTTTTCAGAAGTAGCTCGCCAGGCCTTCCTTCTGAGGTGGCCGAATCACTGGCATTTAGCTTAAAGCAAAATAAGTATGTCCTTGTTCTGGTAATGTCCTGTTAGATAATACTGGAGGCACGGCCTTCTGGTGATACCGAAGGTAGATTCTGTTCTAACCTCCATCTTCCCAAGGATTCAAAGGACCTATGTGGCACTTTGCGCTTCATACTTTGAAACTTGCAATTTAGATTCTTAAACGTACAACAGTTAGTGTGTCTATGTCCAGTACCCACTACTTGCCTGTCACTTTGTCCTACCGTGGGGCTTCTGTGTTCCTGTGAGGCTGGAAGCTATGCCACCGGTATTTAAAATACCAGCAGAGTCACCCACAGTGGACAGGTTTTGGCGGAGCTACCAGACTAAGACAGACTAGGAAGAAAGGCTTGGTGATCCACTTCTGAAACAACTGGCCACTGAAGACCTTATGAATTGCATCAGAACACTGTCTGCTGTAGTGCCAGAAGATGGGCCCCCAGGTTGGAAGGCACTCAAAATATGACTGGGGAAGAGCTGCCTTCTCAAAGTAGGGTTGACCTTAATGACGTGGATGGAGTCAAGCTTTTGGGACCTTCATCTGCTGATGTGGCACGACTCAAAATGAGAAGAAACAGCTGCGAACATCCATTAATAACTGGAACGTGGAATGTATGAAGTATGAATGTAAGAAAATTGTGGTAGTCATCAAAAATGAAATGGACCATGTAAAGATTGATATCCTAGGCATTAGTAAGCTGAAATGGACTGGTATTGGCCATTTTGAATAAGATAATTATATGGTCTCCCAGGCCATGAATGACAAATTGAAGAGGAATGGCATCGCATTTGTGGTCAAACTAAGAACATTTCAATATCTATCCTGAAGCACAACGCTGTCAGTGATAGGACAATATCCACACGCCTATGAGAAGACCAGTTAATTCAACTATTATTCAAATTTACACACCAACCACTAAAGCTAAAGATGAGGAAATTAAGATTTTTACCAACTTCTGCAGTCTGAAATTGATCAAACATGCAATCAGGATGCACTGATAATTACTGGTGATTGGAATGCCAAAGCTGGAAACAAAGAAGAAGGATCAGTAGTTGGAAAACAAGGCCTTGGTGATGCCGAAGATCACGTTACACAATTTTGCAAGACCAATGACTTATTCATTGCAAATACCTCTTTTCAACAACATAAACAGTAACTATACACATGGACTTAATTGGATGGAAAACACAGGAATCAAATCGAAAACATCTGTGGAAAGAGACGATGGAGAAGCTCAATATCATCAGAATTAAGGCTAGGGGCTGATAGTGGAACAGACCATCAATTGCTCATATGCAAGTTGAAGCTGAAGAAAATTACAGGAAGTCTACAAGAGCCTAATTTAGAGATCATCTAAAGAACAGATTTGAGGCACTGAACTCTAATGACCAAGAACCAGACGAGTTGTGGAAGGACATCATACATGAAGAAAGCAAGAGGTCACTAAAAAGACTGGAAAGAAAGAAAAGACTAAAATGGATGTCAGAGGAGACTCTGAAACTTGCTCTTGAACGTTGAGTAGCTAAAGCAAATGGAAGAAATGAAGTAAAAGAACTTAACAGGAGATTTCAAAGGGTGGCTTGAGAAGACAAAGTATTATAATGAAATGTGGACAGTTCTGGAGATGGAAAACCAAAAGGGAAGAACACCATTGCCATTTCTCAAGCTGAAAGAACTGAAGAAAAAAGTCAAGCCTCGAGTTGCAATTTTCATGCATTCTATGGGCAAAATACTGAAGGATGCAGGAAGCATGAAACAAAGATGGAAGGAATACACAGCGTCACTGTACCAAAAAGAACTGGTCGATATTCAACCATTTCAGGAGGTAGCAAATGATAAAGAACGGATGGTACTAAAGGAAGAAGTCCAAGCTGCACAGAAGGCACTATGAAAAAACAAGGCTCCAGGAATTAATGGAATGCCAACTGAGATGTTTCAACGAAGGGATGCAATGCTGGAGGTGCTCACCCATCTGTGCCAAGAAATTTGAAGACAGCTACCTAGCCCACTGACTGGAAGAAATACATATTTGTGCCCATTCCAAAGAAAGGTGATCCAACAGAATGCGGGAATTATCGAACAATATCAATATCGCACATAAGTAAAATTTCGCTGAAGATCATTCGAAAGCAGCTGCAGCAGTGCATCGACAAGGAGCTGTCGGAAATTCAAGCTTGATTCAGAAGATGACACGGAATGAGGGATATCACTGTTGATGTCAGACAGATCCCGGCTGAAAGCAGGAAATACCAGAAAGACGTTTCCCTGTGTTTTATTGACTACCCAAAGGCATTTGACTTTGGGTAGTCAATAACAAATTATGGGTAATACCGTGAAGAATGGGAATTTCAGAACACTTAATTGTGCTCATGTGGAACCTGTACATAGATCAAGAGGCAGTTGTTGGAACAGAACGATGGGATACTGGGTGGTTTAAAATCAGGAAAGATGTGAGTCAGGGTTGTATCCTTTCACTGTACTTACACATTCTGTATGCTGAACAAATAATCTGAGAAGCTGGACTACATGAACAAGAGTGTGGCATCATGACTGGAGCAAGACTCATTAACGATCTGCGATATACAGATGACACAACCTTGCTTGCTGGAAGTGAAGAGGACTTGAAGCACTGGCTGATGAAGGTCAAAGACCACACAGCCTTTCAGTATGGATTACAGCTCAACATAAAGAAAACAAAAATCCTCATAACTGGACCAATAAGCAACATCATGATCCAAACCGCAAAATTCACTGCCATCGAGTTGATTCCCACTCATAGCTAGCCTACAGGACAGAGTAGAACTGCCTTGTAAGGTTTTCAAGGATCAGCTGGAAGATTTGAATTGCCAACCTTTTGGTTAGCAACTAAGCTCTTAACCACTGCGCCAACAGGGCTCCCAATATCATGAGAAAATACTGAAGCTGTCAAGGATTTCATCTTACTTGGATCCGTAATCAACGCCCACGGAAGCAGGAGTCAAGAACTCAAACGATGTATTGCGTTCAGCAAATCTGCTGCAAAAGACCTCGTTAAAGTGTTCAAAAGCAGAGGCGTCACTTTAAGGACTAAGGTGCACCTGACCCAAGCCACGGTGTTTTCTTAATCGCCTCACGTGCATGCAAAAGCTGGACAATGAGTAAGGAGGGCTGAAGAGCTGATGCATCTGAATTGTGCTGTGGGTGAAGAGTATCGAATATAACACGGACTTCCAGAAAACAAACTGTCTGGGAAAAAGTATAGCCAGAACGTTCCTTAGAAGTGAGGACAGGAAGACTTCGTCTGACCTACTCTGAACATACTATTAGGAGAGACCAATCCCTGGAGAAGTACATCATGCTTGGTAAAGTGGAAGGTCAGTGAAAAAGGGGAAGACCCTTAACGAGGTAGACTGACACAGTGGCTGCGACAATGGGCTGAAACATAGCAACGATTGTGAGGATGGTACAGGGCAGGGCAGTGTTTCATTCTGTTGTACGCAGGGTCATTGTGAGTCTGAACCGACTCCACAGCACCTATCAGCAACATATAAAACAAAGAAGTCCCCAGGTGGTGCAACTAGTTAATGTGCTCAGCTGCTAACTGAGGATTGGAGGTTCAAGTCCACCAAGACGGGCCTTGGAAGAAAGGCCTGGTGATATGCTTCCTAAAGGTCCAGCTATTGAAAACCCTACAGGGGGCAGGTCTACTCTGGCACACAAGGGGTCGCCATGAGCAGGAGTCAACAGACCAGCAACTGGTTTATATAAAACAAAATGAAGTTTAAACAGTTGATTTGAATATTCAAGTCTGATGAAGGTTTTTAAAGCTCAGGCTGTTATAACAAAGACTATCCTACGTAAAACGGACCCCTGGAGGGCCAGGCACAGGGCAGTTTAGAAACTCTGATCCCAGAGGGAGTCGGCTCAGCTCAGCGGTGAGCGGCACAGATGCCAGGGTGCGCATGCAGGAGTTTGGAGCCTTGCTGAAGCTCGCAGGACCGTGTTCTAGGGTCAGATGGGGGAGTCCTACCATGACCTCTAGGAGTGCCGTGAAGGGGCTGAAATGAAGTAAGTGCAGTGTTTTGAGGCCAGTGATTGGCATGCACTAAGTGCCTAGGAAATGAAAGTCATCATCGATCCCAGAAATGTGGGGTGAGAAGAAGCTGCAGAAATCGAACATGAATCGACTCTATCCCAAGGACTGATTCAGGCAGGAGAAGCCACTGCCCAGGATACTATGCATTGCGTATGTAACCTGATTACCCACTGGGTTTATGTTGTTGTTGCTGGGTGCCATCGATTCTGACTCATAGTGACCCCATGTGGCAGACTAGGACTGCACCATAGGGTGTCCTAGGCTGTAATCTTTAGGGGAAGGAGCCCCGGTGGCGAAGTCGTTAAGCACTGGCCTGTGAACTCAAAGGCTGACTGTTCAAACCCACCAGGGGCTCCATAGGAGAAAGATGTGGCAGTCTGCTTCCACAAAGACTTTAGCTTAGGAAACCCTATAGAGCAGTTCTACTCTGTCCTGTAGGGTCACTATGAATCCGAATTGACTTGATGGCAATGGGTTTGGGTTTTGTAATCTTTGCAGGAGCAGATCACCAGGTTTTTCTCCGGTGCAGCCAATGGTGGGTTCAAACTGCCAAACTTGTGGTTAGCAGCCAAACGCTTAACCTTTGCGCTACCATGGCTCCCTTCATCTTTATGACAGGTTAATTATTTTTTTACTTATCCCTGACAGGTGGGTGGTTTTGAAGGCATTTATGTACTTAAAAAAAAACACTCCTCAAAACCAAAAACACACATTTGGAAGACAAGAATTCCAATCACGTCATACTGCATCAAAGCTCTCTCTACAAAAGAATTTTTTTGACTCAGCTTGTTCCCTTGCTCTGCAAGAATTTTCTTATCACCTGATGTCCTATCTCAGGCGGTTAGCAAACTTTTTCTGTAAAGGGCCAGAGAGTAAATATTTTAGGCTTTGTGGGCTGTACGTTCTCTGTGGAAACACAACTTTGCTGTTGGAGTGTGAAAGCAGCAAGGTCAATGAACAGAAAGGAATGAAGGTGGCTGTGTGCTAATAGGAGTCCCTGGTGGTGCGAATGGTAAACGTGCTTGGCTGCTCATCGAAAGGTCAGAGGTTCAAGTCCACCCAGAGGCTCCTTGGAAGAAAGGCTTGGAGATCTACTTTGGAAAAATCAGCTCCTGAAAGCCCTGTGGAGCACAGTTCTACTTGGACACTGATGGGTTGCCATGAGTCAGAGTCGAGTCAATAGTGACTGGTGAACCAATAAAACCTTATGCAGGTGGTGGGCCACATTTGGCCCCTGAGTTGTAGTTGCCAATCCCAATATTATAATTTTTATTGATCTGTTTGCTGGTCGTCTCTCCCATGAGAACATAAGCTCCCTCAGAGAAAAGTTGTATTCTGTCTTGCCTACTTTTCTCTATGCCCATGTACCCAGGCAAATTTTTGGAGCTGAAAAAATGATACGTTTTGGTTTACAAAGCACTTTTGGATCTACTGTTGGTTACCCAAGATACCTGGACTTGATATTCAGGGAAGGATATGTGACTGGCTGATATAATGAAGTCCACTCAGTTTTTATTGGTGTAGAAGGGACACCCCAGCTAAACTTAAATAGAATGATGCCGATTTAGATAACTGGACACTGGACCCCGTAGACAGGTCCAAGATAGGAACCAAACACTTAACCACAACGGGCTTAATGATGTTGCCCCAAATTTCATTGTTCTGTAGAAACCGAACACAAGGGCATCTCAGATATCTGGCCGGGGCTCAGAGCTGGGGTACAAACGGTGGAGCTGACGCCGCCTACTGTCCCGCAGGCTGAGGTGACGGCTCTAGCTGCAGGCCTACCTTCTTCACCGACAGGTCATGGTCCAGGTCACTCCCTGAGTCCTCCTGGGCATCCTGCTGCTCCTTCAGATCCTTCATCTTGATTAGCAGCTCCGCCTTAGGGGCCGATGTGCTGTAGTACGTGGAGCTGGTGGCCAGGGACATGGCCGTTGCCACACTCGGCTCCTCTTTCCTGGAGGGGAACGTCAGAACGTGAATCGCTGACAGCGTGTGTGGCCGTGCCCCACGGCCCCTGCCCCCAGGTGTGACAAATCAGTGGTAGCTCTAAAACAAGAACACCAGCCAGGGAGACAGAATAGTAAGAGGGGAAAAAAAGAGGTGACCAGGTTAGAACTCCAAAGGCCTTGACAAATGGATAAAGTCTAAGCAGTCCCTGGGTGGCAACAACAATCAAGCTCTTGATGACTGGCCAAAAGGTTGGCAGTTCAAACCTATCTAAGGGTTCCTCAGAAGAAAGGCCTGACGATCTGCTTCCAAAAGGTCACAGCCTTAAAACCCCACGGAGCACAGCTCTACTCTAACACACAGGGTTGCCGTGAGTTGGCCCTGACTCGATGGCAGCTAACAACAACATGTTAGATCACTATCAAATTAGCACTAATAACCAAAATGCAGGCTCTTCCAAGATTAGTAAATGGATAAAGTCTAGGGAATGCAGTTTTAAAAAAGGGCAAAGCACTGAACTGAGCAGGTGTGTCTAGAACTCTCCACTGTGGAGGCAAGGGTGCAGGCTATCTTCACCGGGGCTCGAGTCCACGGTGACGGCATGTGTGTAACAATACAAACGGGACCCACATCCCAATTATGGTTCCCTCACGCCTTTCTGCCGGCTGCCACTTGTCCCTGTCGCTTTGGTCTGTTTTGTCCCATTTCCCTTTTTCTGCTGCATCTCTTTGGCTCTCCGACCTGCTGCCAATGGGGTGTAGAGTGACGATGTCCAACAGGAGAGATGGAACCACGTGCACTTTTGGGGTCAAATTGCTCAATGAGAAAGGCATCAAAGTGCTATTTACAAAACTAAGAAAAATTAATTTAGTCACTCGTGTATACATAAAAAAGTCAACAACTCTCTAGCTCGGCTGCTAATCAAAAGGTCAGCAGTTTGAATCCACCAGCCACTCCTTGGAAACCCTATGGGGCAGTTCTACCCTGTCCTATAGGATTACTATGAGTAGGAACTGACTCGACGGCACCTACCAACAACATATTCAACCTGAGCCTTTACTCCTCTGATGATGGGATTTCTCCACCTTGGAGGAGTCCCTGGCTGCCGCAGGTGATTCAGTGCTCAACTATTAGGCAAATGGTTGAAGGTTTGAACCAACCCAGAGGTGCCTCAGAAGGAAGGCCTGGCAATCTGTTTCTGAAAGGTCACAGCCTTGAAAATCCCACGAAACGCGGTTCTACCCTGCACACATGGGGTTGCCATGAGTCAGCAACAACTTGACGCCAACTAACAACAAGTCCACCTCGACACGACTGACATTTGGGACCAGATCATTCTTTGTGGTGGGGGCTGCCCTGTGCATTATAGGATGTTTTACAGCACCCCTGGATTCTGCTCATTAGATGCCAGCAGCATGCCCCCCTCATCCCAAGTTCTGACAGCCAGGTCATCGCCAAACATCCCCAAAAGGCACAGCTCTCCTTGGTGGGGGCACCTGGGCGCCGGGGGGCTCAGGCTTGGCTGCCCGGGGTTCGGGCGGCTCCCCGGACTCGGCGCCCTGCCACGTGTACACGCACAATTGCCCCCAGCTGACAACCCACTGTCTTACAGAAAGGAAACCTGTGAGCATTACTCTAGGTCAAATGCCTCAAGCCAGGAAAGCTGGGGGCTGGGGGGTGGGCTGTAGTGGGTATTTTCATGCCCTTCCCAGGTCCCCAGGTAATTGCATCCAGGGATAACACCAGCCAGGGTGCCTTTAACTTCTCTCTTGAGGCATCACAATCAAGCCAAAAAGGGCTAAGCATCACGGCAGGCCCCCTGAAAATCCATCCACTCCAAAGCAACCCTGGAAGCAGGAGAGCCCTTGCTACTTGCCACCACCCCATTTCTGCCTACGAGACAGCAGGCGGAATCACAAGGGTCAAACGCCCCAACTGGGGACAGCGTTACTCACTTGTCCTCCATTGTCCGCGGGGAGGGGCCTTTGGGGAGCAGCTTTCTCCGCTGCTGGGCCTCCTCCAGGAGTTGCTCGTCCTTGGGGAAAATGCCCCCCATCAGGTCCATGGTGGTCTTCATCTTCACACTGGGGTCCAGGACGTCAGCCAGGGACCGGTCCTTCCCCACGATCTCACGGGCCAGCTCCTCAGACTTAAGGTCCTCTGCTGTCTTCTCTTTGGCCTTCATGTAGCTGAGCCCCCCAGGGGAGGCACAGCTCTCCTTGGTGGGGGGCACCTGGGTGCCAGGGGGCTCGGGCTCGGCCGGCCGGGCTCGGGGCGGCTCCCCAGACTCGGCGCCCTGCCGAGTGTACACGCAGAAGCGGGAATAGGACTGCTCTGACGTGCTCAGCGTCTTGATCTGGTCGCGCTCCAGCCCGCTGGGCAGGGTGGGCGGCTCGGCAGGCTGGGCCAGGCCCTGGCGGCTCTCTTTCTCGGGCTGGCTCTCTGAGTGCACGATCTTGATGGGCACCATCTTCACTGTCGTGTTGTTCTCCATCACCCGCTCAATTCTACAAAGAGCAGAACTGTCAGAAGGCAAAGCGTGCCCTGGCCAGCACTCCGCAGGCTGCTGCCCTCCCTCCCCTCCCAGCAGGGAAAACCTGGCTCAAAGACCCCCAGAGCCGGAGCTGGGGGGGTAGCCACAATCCATCGCATGTGCCCGGACAGGCTTCGCACATTCCCTGCACCCCTAACTCGGTTTCCTGTCATCAGCCGCCCAGGGACCTTCCCACCGGTGCACAGTATTCCCCGCCACCATGGGTTCTGACGATGCCTTGTGGGGTCATGTGGCCAGCGTGTGACAACTGTTTGATTTTCTCAAATCTGCAATTGATGAGCAGTCTTCACAGAATTGTTGTGTCTTATGTCAGTGCCCCTCGGAGCACAGCCGGTGCTGGCCTGCAGATGCTGGGCACATTCTCAGGGCACCGGACACGACCTCTTCTATAAGGACTGGGACTATCTTCACCTGATGCTGAGCTCCACCCGCTCCCCCCGCCCCCGCCAAGCCCGCATCAAAGCTCGCTCACAGGCTCCTGTGCATCCCGCATCTTGCCCTCAACCAGGAGTCCACCTTCCATCCAGCTCCCAGCCCTCGACTCACCTCCCATCCACCACACAACCCTCTACTCACCTCCCATCCACTTCCCAGCCCTCCACTCACCTCGCATCCAATTCCCAGCCCTCCACCCTACCTCCCATGCACCACACAACCCTCCACTCACCTTTCATCCACCTCACAGCCCCCACCCTACCTCCCATCCACCATACAACCCTCCATTCACCGCCCGTCTACCTCCCAGCCCTCCACTCACCTCCCATCCACCACGCAACCCTCCACTCACCTTCCATCCACCTCCCAGCCCTCCACTCACCTCCCATCCACCACGCAACCCTCTATTCACCTTCCATCCACCTCCCAGCCCTCCACTCTACCTCCCAGCCCAACACCCCACCACCCAGCCCTCCACTCTCCTACCATCCACCTTCCAGCCCTCCACTCACCTTCCATCTACCTCCTAGTCCTCTACTCACATACCATCTACCTCCCAACCCTCCATTCACCTTCCATCCACCTCCCAGACCTCCACTCACCTCCCGGCCCTCCACTCACCTCCCATCCACCTCCCGGCCCTCCACTCATCTTCCATTCACCTCCCAAGCTCTCTACTCTGACTCCCAGCCCTCCACCCCACCTTCCAGCCCATCACTCCAACTGCCAACCCTCCAGTGCATGTCCACTTCACCTTCATACAGTCTTTTCATACCAGTGAGATAAGGATCCCAGCAGCAAACAGGGAACACAGTGGCTTTGTGTCATTTCAAGTGGCTCAGGAAGAACATATTTCCTTTTTTTAAAGCCTCTCTGTGAAAGGAGCAGGGGAGACAGGGAGGAGGAAGAGGAGAGGGCAGAGAAAGTGCCTGGTCTACGAAGTGTTCTGTCTGTGACAACTGAGGCCCCAGTGTTTTCAGCCACACATGTCGGGGGCAGGGAGTATGCCAGCGAGTTCCACCAGGACCAGATCATTTTAAAATATTGTTAAAAGTCATATCTAATAAACACAGCAGTCTGCTGCTGCCCAGGCACGTACGCCCAAAGTATACAAAAAAAACAAAAAACCCAACCCCATTGCTGTTGATTTCGACTCATAGCGACCTTACAGGGCAGAGAACTGCCTCATAGGATTTCCAGGAATGGCTGGTAGATCTGAACTGCTGACATTTTGGTTAGCAGCTGTAGCTCTTAACCACTGCACCACCAGGGCTCCTGCATGCATAGGACAGGGGGAAAAAAAGACTAGGCAAAATTTGCAAAACCAAAAATCAGGACTTTTGTCTAAGTCATTGAGCTGAAGCTACTCATACGACATTACACTATGGACCTGATTTCACTCAGCACAAGGAAAGCTATTGTGCCCCCAATTCAGTGTTGCTTTTCTCCTTAAACTGGTGGCTGGGGATGTAGTATGGTTCTCGCCTGTTTCTAACAGTGTGGTCCTCAGGATAAAAGGAAATTATGTTGTCTTTTCTTCCCTTCCTCCTAAAGGAGGCATGGTGGCACAGAGATCAAACACTCGGCTGCAAACCGAAAGGTAGATGGTTCAAACACACCGGTGACGCCACCAGAGAAAGATGTGGCAGTTGGCTTCCGTAAAGATTACCCAAAAAGAAAAAGAAAAAAAACCCGATGTCCTCTATAGGGTAGAGAACTGCCCTATAGAGTTTCCTAGGCCACTCTCCCCCTTTTTCAACAATTCACGGGCACTTGGGAAGTTGGTGTTTTTATATGGAAGAAGCCAAACCACCAGTGTCCTGGTATGCAGACTCAGCCTGTTGACACTGATCAACATCTTCAGGCCAAGGTCAAACCATGCCTGAACTTGTGACAATGGCACCATGGAATGGGACTGGTTTTCTCCCACCAGAAAAAAAGGTGTATGCCAGCTTAGCTTTGTAACTTCAAAAGATCTGAAAAAGAGGCAACGTGGAAACACTGGACGTCATGGCAATCACCACTTTCACCTCAGCGTCTAGTGCTTAGGTTAAGCCTGATTCTGAGTACAAATATGGCAAATGCTTAGCAAAAGCGCCCTCTGGATCTGCAGATGGAGCAGTGGTGGCTCAGTGGTAGGACTCGCATCTTCCAGGTGGGAGGGAGACCCAGGTTCAATTCCTGGCTGATGCACCTCATCCACAGCCACCACCCATCTGTCCGGGGAGGCTTGTGTGTTGCTGTGATGCTGAACAGGTTTCAGCAGAGCTTCCAGACTAAGACTAGGAAGAAAGGCCTGGCGATCTGCTTCTAAAAATCAGCCAGTGAAAACCCTATGGCTCACAACAGTCTGATCCCAAGTGATCATGGGAATGGCATGGGACCAACTCACAGCAGCTAACAACAACAGTCTGCAGAAGCACCTAGAAAGGGACAGCTGGGATGGAGGGGGAGGGGGGACGCTGTCACTGACTTTACATCCCTCCTGTTTCCTGTGAAGGTGGGCTCTCCCCAATTCACTAAAATTTCGATGATGATAGTTATGGTTTTCCCACTGTGGTTATGCACCGGAACTGCCTTTAAAACTAAATGTTTTGAGCGGAAGCGAGGAGTCCACCAAAAATGACCCCAGAACCATCCACTGAAAACATACAGTGGCCTAGGAGCCGCCTCCTGTGCAAGGAGGCTCCATAAATGGAGGAAGGTGTGGGGCTCTGGGTCCAGGACACTACCTTGTTGAGCTCTCATCCTGGATGAGCAGGGGGGGCTTGTCAGTTAGCTTCTGTGGCGCAAACTGCGGGGAAGGGGAGCGGGAGGTCTCCATGGTGGCTCTCTGTGGGTGCCCAGGTTTGGGCGGGTCCTCATTCACATGCTGGTGGTCATGCTCACTGGGGGTGGCCGGCGGGGCGTCATGGGGCCGGGCGACGGCAGGTGGGCTCTGGGAGACAGACAGTCGGCTCACACACACGTCCAGGGGGGCAGCTGGCGGGGCCTCAGTAGGAACAGCTCCCACGGCTGCACTGTCCAGCCCCCTGGCCCTCCGGGGCTCGCGCTTGGGCGGCGGGGGCCTCTGTGGGGCCGGCCGCTTGGTGAGGGGTACAGCGCTCACCACCCAGGCGTCCCCACCTCGCCCAGGCAGGGACGAGGAGGCGCTCGGGGCCGGGGGTCCTGAGCAGAGCAGTGGGAGCAAGTCTGCCGGGCTGTCCTCCTCTGAGTATCGATAATCACGAGGCAGCGTCCCCGCTCGGCACCGGGCTTTCTGGGGCAGCTCCGAGGCTTCTTGTGGGTGGGCGCTGCCCGCAGAGAGTGGAGACTGGCCCTGTGTCCGTGGGTGCGGTGGGTCCCCACCTCCTCCTGGACTATCTCCCCAACGCTGCACACTGGCTGGTCTGCAGGAAAGATGAGAACATTAGCAAACGATTCCAATTCACAGCTCACCCCCACATTCCCAGTCCCAGCAACCAGTTAGGAAACCAGATGCCGTGGGGTCAGCTCCAACTCGTGGCGACCTCACGTGTGCAGAGTACAAATGTGCTCCACAGGGCTTTCAATGGATGATTTTTTTGGAACTACATCACCAGGCATTTCTTCCAGGTACCTCTGGGTGGACTTGAACCTCTAACCTCTTGGTTAGCAGCATCTGTACCACCCAGGGACTCCAGGCTCCAGCAAGGTGACCTGAAAATCCCCTTAAACCACTTTAAGTTATTAAATCCCTGTACATTTTCCCACACCTCTCCCCGCTGCAACTCCCAACACAAGGGAAGGTATCTAAACGCACGTCAGACGACGTTGGGCTACATACTACATAGGAAATCAACTGAATACAAGGCATTAAGATACACACACACCAGATATAGATATACATACGTGTACACACAAACTATTTTTTTTTGCAAAAAAAACAAAAGGTTACACAGCAATTTCAGAAACAAATATGTGAAAGTTGTCACATGTTGCTATATTCAGAGCTGTGGCGGTGCCCTGATCTCTCCCTTTCTCCCCCCGTTACGCATACCACGTACATGTTCATATGCACGTACCTACACCATGTGCCGACAACTCATAGACACGCGTGTTCATTGGCATGTTTACATGTGTCTTAGCTAAAGCTTCTGGGCCAACGATTGCCACACCTGCCATGCAGTCACCTGCAATGCCTTTGCAGACACCCCGCTTCTGCCCACCCAGATAAAATGGGGCTCAGACAGGCTGTTTCCTTCAAGGTGACAGTTGAGTCATCCACTTCTCAGCAAACAGAGGCCCAGGAGGTAGAGACCAAGGGCGGAGAGAAGATGTAAGCTGTTTGCCAGCAGGCCAGGTGACACCCAGCACACAGAAGCCTGGGTCCCGGCTCCTCATGTGGCCAGGGGACACTCTCCTCTCTGTCTTACTAAAGGGGTACCTTCCAGTTACTGAAGAAGCACACAAAAGAACCCCGGCACTAAGGATTGGCTGAGGCCACTGGGAGGCAATGTGTCTTTCTAGAGTATCGGACAACCGCGCTCTTTATTCTCGGTGTACCCTTGTCTCAGTACCTGCCTCGCTGGCCTCTCACGGGAACATGAGCATGCCACCTGCTAACCGCGACATATGCTCAGCATTCCCACTGCTGTGGCTTTGACTGGACCTGTCTACGACGTCCCTGCCTCCCTGTTCCACGCAGGGATACCTGTTCACAGAGGTTCACTGCAGGGGAGCCTGGAAGGGCAGTGGCTATGTCACTGTTTGGAGCCCCTGAGCAGTGCAAATGGTTAAGTGACTACTAGCCAATAATGTCAATAATGAGTGTACGTGTGGGTACGTGTGCCTGTATGGTATCTGTGTGTAGATGTGTCTGTGCTGTGTGTATGTGTAGATCTGTCTGTGTGGTGTGTGTGCACACTGTGTAGGTGTGTCTGTGTTGTATGCGTGCACACTGTACACGTGGATATTGAGAACGTGTGCACATTGTGTGTGTGTTGTGTACGTGTGTATGCTATATACGTGAGTGTGCTACGTATGTGTGCAGATGTCTCTTGCTGTGTATGTATCGATGTGTCTGTGTGATACGTGTGTGCATGCTGTGCAGGTTGTCTGTGTATATGCTGTATACGTGCGTGTGCTGTGTATGTGTCGATGTGTGTCTGTGTGGTATGTGCATGCTGTCTGGGTGTATGCTGTATACGTGCGTGTGCTGTGTATGTGTGCAGATGTGTCTTGCTGTGTATGTGTCGATGTGTGTCTGTGTGATGTGTGTGCACGCTGTCTGTTGTATATGTGTGCACACTGTGTACGCGGATGCTGAGAATTGTGTGCACACTGTGTGTGTGTGGTGTATGTGTGTATGCTGTATACGTGCATGTGCTGTGTATGTGTGCAGATGTGTCTTGCTGTGCATGTGTCAATGTGTGTCTGAGTGATGTGTGTGTGCATGCTGTGCAGGTTGTCTGTTGTATGTGTGCAGACTGTGTATGTGTGGATGCTGTATACGTGCGTGTGCTGTGTATGTGTGCAGATGTGTCTTGCTGTGGATGTGTAGATGTGTGTCTGTGTTCTGTGTGTGTGCAGGCTGTGTTCTGTATGAGTGCACACTGTGTATGTGGATGTTGTGAATGTGTATGTGTGCAGACGTGTCTCTGTTGTGTGTGTATACTGTATACGTGTGTGTTGTGTATGTGTGTAGAGGAGTGTGTTGTCTGTGTGTATGTTGTGAATATGTGCAGATATGCCAGTGTATCCGTGTATATAACCCTTTTTTGTACTTTTAAGGATAAAGTAAACGGTGACAGCAAACGCAGGGATAGAAAACCGGCAGGCGCGAGGAGTCTGCCGGGGAAAGCATGGGGGCAGCGCGGCTGGGTTTGCCCTGGGTCCTTGCACAAGCTCCCGGGGAGGTCAGTGACATCACACAAAGGGAAATTGGAAAGGCCCCTGCATTCCAGCATTCGGTCATTGATATTCCAGCCGCGGTGGCTGTTCACTGGCAGGTAAACATGCTAACTGCATGTCACCAAGGAGAGAGCTGCCAGACTACTCCACGGGCAGCTCCAGGGTGCAGAGGCACCCTTGGCCACCTGCCCAGGTGGACACTCACGGGCTCTGCTGAAGGGACGGGGAATGGACAGGCCTGAGCCAGGACTGCAGCCAACCAACCTACAGTGGAAAACTGGACTAAAAGCTGCTCAGAGGTTCACAGACACCACGACAGGACAGAAACCACCGGCTGCTGAGTCGGCTCCGACTCATGGCACCCCCATGTGTGTTAGGCTAGACATGTGCTCCATAAGGTTTCAGTGGCTGGTTTTTCAGAAGTAGATAGCCAGGCCTTTCTTTCAAGGCACCTCTGAGTGGACTTGAACCTCCAACCCTTTGCTTAGCAGCGCAGCGTGTGAACCACATGCACCCCCAGGGAGCCCTTCTACTATACAAGGAAAGAATCCCTTCAGCATCATTACTCAAATCGACGTTTCTGACCTTGGTGTGGGGACACTGAGCACCAGTCAGCCCCACCTCTCAACACCCGGTTCCCATGTCTGGGAGGTGGTGGTTTATTTCTGGAGTCCCTCACTGGACTGGGTCTCGGTGTTCTCTTCCCGGCCCCCCAATCTTCTGTACAGCTGGCTCCTTATCATGCAGGTCCAGCCCCACACCCTGCCCTGCCCTCTCTCATCATCCTGCACTCCGCCATCCTACGGATTACAGCATGCTGGCTGACTTTTTTTCTTTTTAAATCACCATATTCCTTCAGATTAAATGGGGGAAAAACAGGGCTGTGATAAATACTATCTTATCGTGGCAGACATCTTCATATGCCTCAATAATAATTTTAAGAGCATCTAGGTTGTGTAATTTTTATTAGCTACGCTTTACTGGAGCCCTGGTGGTTCGGTGGTTAAGTGCTCGGCTGCTAACCAAAAGGTCAGCAGTTTGAATCCACCAGCCACTCCGTGGAAACCCTATGGGGCAGTTCTACTCTGTCACATGGGGTCACTGTAAGTCCAATTGACTTAATGGCACCCAACAACAATATTCAGTATGCGATTTACTTTTTTAAGAAATCGTTTCTCTATTAAAACTGTTCAGTAAAGTACCTGCACTATTGTTCATTCCCACCAAGAGTGTATGAGGGTTCCAGTTGCTCCATACCTTTGCCCACACTTGGTCTTGGTGGTCTTTTCCATTTTTGCTTTGCTAGTTAGTGGACGTGTGCGTAGCAGTATCTCATTGTGGCTGACTGGCATTTCCCCAAGGACCCACGATGTTGGGCATCTTTCAATGAGCTTGTGTGTCAATTGTCTAGCTTTTTCTGCAAAGTACCTGCTAAAACTTTTGTCCATTTTTTATTAGTTGTCTTCTTCTTATTGAGTATTGAGAGTTCTTGATATATTCTGGGTACAAGATTTTTGATACATGTTATCAATAATTTATAAATGACTTCTCCCAACTGTGGCTTGACTTGTTATTTTCTTAACAGTTGCCTTTCAATCCGCAAACTTTCTAATTCTGATGAAATCAAATTTACCTTTTTTTTTTTTTTCTTTACGGCTTTTTGTGTCCTATCTAAATGCTCTTGGCCTAACCCAAGGCCACAACGATTTCTCCTGTGTTTTCTTCTAGAAACTTTACTGTTTGGGCTCTTATACCTATGCCTATAGTCCATTTTTAAATAATTTTTATGTATGTATCACTCTTCTTCTGCATGATGGATTATACATTTTTCTGCGATTCTATGAAGGCACCCAATAAAATGTTCAACTACTCACCTTACTTTATTCATAAAAACGATCATGTTCTACATTCTGTTTTGTTATGAACATGGTTTTTATCTGCAAAATCCAATGCATTGAAAAAATGGATGGAAGATAAAAACCCGTGTTCGTCGAGTAGATTCTGACACATAGCGACCCTCTACGATAGAGTAGAACTGCCCCATATAGGGTTTCCAAAGCTGTGATCTTTACAGAAGCAGACTGCCACAGCTTTCTCCCATGGAACATCTGTTGGGTTTAAACCGCCGACCTTTTAGTTAGCAGCCGAGCGCTTTAGTCACTGTGCCACCAGGTCTCTTTAGTTTGAAGATAGAAAAGGAGAAAAATGTGGACCAGAACTTGAAATTCTTAAAGAATCCAGACTTACCGGACCCACTGAAGCTGGAGGAATCCCTGAGATCACCACCCTGACATACTCTTTAAATCTTGAAGTGAAATTATCCCCTGAACTCACCTTTAAACTAAATAACAGTTTAGCTCACAAAAATAAAGAACGTTGCCCTCGAGGTCTGTGCTCTTTAAAAAAAATTATGTATATGAGACCAAATAGACAACAGGTACTCAAAAGCATAGATGAGAAGGTTGGGGGACAGTGAATCTAATGCAACGAGAGTGAAACAACTAGAACACAAGTAATGACAATGTTGACACAATGAGATGAATGTAATCAATGTCACTGAACACTGTGTGTAGAAACTGCTGAATGGGAGTGTGTTCTGCTATGAATATTTTTACCAAAAACACAACAAAATATTTTTTAAAAATACTTTGAAGTCTTAGCAAAGTCTGAGCTGACCACCACCAGCTGATGACAAGCTGCCTCTGCTCCCAGGCAGGGTAACAGATGGAGCTTAGAAAATGGTTCTCGGTCCAGCTCACTGGGTGAGCAGTGTTTACAGAAGGAGAAAGAAAAGGAGAAGGCACAGTAATTCCCCACCCCTCAATCCAAAGATTTTTCTAGGCATACGCAGAAAGATGGCGGCCAAAGAAAAAGAGCGAAGCTCACACGTGATACATTTCAGCAGCAGAACCAGCCCTAGAGGTGAGGGCAAAGATGGACGAGACCCCAGTTGAAACTCTTGTGAATTACAGCCTGTTTTTGTCTGTAAGGAAGCCCAACTTTACGCAGCAGGTGTTAAGGGATGAGAGTTCTTCAGAACTACAAATCAAATCATGCTCGACGTACAACAGGGAAACACCCCATTTCTACAAATAGGAGGGTTAGTCCACTGACCACGTTCACAAGCTAAGTTTTCTGAAAGCAAAGCCACGTGGCGATAACTTTTCCACCAAGTGCTGAAGCGTTCCGTGTGGTGTTGACCTACCACGGCCGTATCCAGTCCTCCTTCTCCTCCATTCGTTTCGTTTCACACACATGCACACACTATCGTCCCGGGCACAGGGACACAAAGTCAGCATGGCAAGTACAGCTCTGCTTACTCCTCTGGCCCTGAATCTTCCGGCCTGCCCACACACCCACCACCAAATGAAGGTCAGAATGCCTGCTTGGATCTTTTAGGCTCACCCCGTTGGGAGCCCCTAGGTGGTGCCAACGGTTAATGTGCTCAGCTGCTAACCAAAAGGTTGGAGGTTCGAATCCAACCAGCGGCGCCTTGGAAAAGGCCTGGCGACCTACTCCTGAAAAATCAGCCACTGAAACCCTGTGGAGTGCAATTCGACTCTGACACACACGGGGTGGCCATGAGTCAGAGTCAGTGCCACGGTACCTGGTTTTCTCTTCCTCCCCAATCACGCTGCCTCTGGTGTCCACTCCCACACCACACACTTTGACTAAAAGCTGGCCCTGCCTGTGCACACCCATGTTCCCCCATCTCTGCTTTGATGCACACTCTTTGGAATTCCCCCTCCTAAGTCGGTTCTGTTCTTGAAGATCCAAATTAAATGCAACCTTCCTCAGGAAGCATTTTTACACCTGTTGACAAATATAATCCTTTCTTCTCCCACAGATGGGCGGGTTCGAACTACCAACCTTTTAGTTTGGAGCCAGCACTTCACCGTTGCACTACCAGGATTCCTTTCAATGAGGCTTACTTGCCGCTTAAGGGCAATCTGAAGTAACTGAAGTCTTCCATAAAAGGACAACCATAATGAAAATATTAACTTGTTACTGAGAAACCCTTTACTCTTTAGGGTGTGTTTATAACTAGAGTTACATGGCCCCAATTTGTTTTATTGAAATATATTTAAGCCCCGAATAATCAAATGCTTTGCAGTGCTTCCCAAAGGAAAACCAAAACCACAAGCATTGAAATGAACATAAAACGTCATATGCAGAGAAAATAGAAACCAAAAGTGGAAAGGTATGAGCAAGGAAAAGCATGTGAACGTTATGAGCCCAAGAGACAGAAAGGGCCACACGAACCAGAGACTCCATCATCCTGAGACCAGAAGAACTAGATGGTGCCCGGCTACAACCAATGACTGCCCTGACAGGAAACACCACAGAGAACCCCTGAGGGAGCAGGACAGCAGTGGGATGCAGACCCCAAATTCTCATAAGACCAGACTTAATGGTCTGACTGAGACTGGAAGGATCCCGGTGGTCATGGCCCCCAGACCTTCTGTTAGCCCAAGACTTGAACCATTCCCAAAGCCAACTCTTCAGACAGGAATTGGCCTGGACTATGGGTTTTTTTTATGGGACAGAAAATGATACTGGTGAAGAGTGAGCTTCTTGGCTCAAGTAGACACATGAGACTATGTAGGCAGCTCCTGTCTGGAGGTGAGATGAGAGGGCAGAGGAGGTCAGAGGCTGCCTGAATGGACATGAAAAGAGAGAGTGGAGGGACGGAGAGGGCTGTCTTATTAGGGGGAGAGCAATTAGGAGTACATAACAAGGTATATATAAATTTTTGTATGAGAGACTGATTTGATTTGTAAACTTTCACTTAAAGCACAATTAAAAAAAAAAACATGAAGGAGCAGACACTCAGATGAATGAAGTTACTATGATGTGTCTCAAACAGAACTGTGAGTTTCCTGTCAACCAGAGCAAAAACGGAGGTACAATGAGCTGGGGATATCGGGAAGCTGGGCACGTCTTAGTTCTTCAACAGGGATGACTAATTATATTACCAACTTAGCATCTGCAGAGGGCAAGCATGACAGAGTACCAGCACGGCCATCTTACAGATGACGACGCCCAAGCCCCGGAGCTTGCCTGACCTGCCAGATCAAAGCTAGATTTAGACATTCATTTCTCACGCTTGGTATTCTCGCTGCAACCTCCCCACCCCTCCCCGCAAAACAAACAAACAAAAAAAACACAGTTGTCATTGATTCAACTCCTGGTGACCCTAGGAGTGTCAGAGTAGAACTACGCTCCATAGGGTTTTCAGTGGCAGGTTTTGGGGAAGGAGATCGCCAGGGCTTTCTTCCAAGGTGCCTCTGGGTACCCTTGAACATCCAATCTTTCAGTTAGCTGCTGAGTGAGTTAGCTATTTGTGTCACCCAGTGACTCCACAACACTCCACTAGACACTAATCTGAAACCCCCGACTTCTTTTCTTCCTTAACGGTCTTTGCAATACACTAGAGACTATATCTACACCTCACGTGGAATTTGTGGCAACAAAGCCACTGGTCGTTACACTGCGCAGCGCAAGCAGTAACCACGGCATACACAACTGCCAGGAGCCACCGGAACATGAAACTGGCTGTGCTAACCCTCCAGCTGCAGGGGCAACTACAGGACAACAAAGACACCTAGACGTCCAAAAGACATAACCCTAACCACGCATCCACGTTTGAGAAGCACACCACACATACTGGCGGGAAATATTTGCAGCATAAACGACAGTGCTCAAAAAAAAAAAAAAAAAAAAAAGGCCCCACCCTCAGCAGGAAAAGGAACTTGAGATCTGAATAGTAACTCCCAAAAGAAAAAATGCAAATGGCCAGCAAATCCACAAGAAAAGTTCAAGTGAAAAATGAAGTCACTTTTTCGCTTATCAAAACACAGAATTTTGGGGGAGGGGGGGTGGAATTTCAAATTCTCATGGAATCTAGACTTTTTGGAACTACTGAGGCCAGATGACCCCTGTCATGAATTGAATTGTGTCCCCCAAAAATATGTGTCAACTTGGCTAGGCCATGATTCCCAGTATTGTGTGGTTGCCTTCCATTTTTGTGATCTGATGTAATTATCCTCCATTTTGTGATGTCTTGTAAATCCTAGCCTCTATGCCTGTGGTTATGGTCCCATTTGGGAGTGAGCTATCCATTATGTTAACGAGGCAGGATTAGGTTATGTTTGTTCAGGATTCGGAGGGAATGCATCACCCTTGCTTGAGTCACACCTTTTATCATACAAGAGATAAAAAGAAAGAGAAGCAAGCAGAGCAGGGAGACATACTACCACCAAGAAAGAGAAGCCAGGAGCAGAGCGTGTCCTTTCAATCTGGGATCCCTGAGCTGAGAACCTCATAGACCCAGGGGAAGATTGATGAGGACCTTTCCTCACAGAGGAGAGAGAAAGAAAGCCTTCTTCTAGAGCCTTCCTCTAGGCACACTGCTTTCCTACTTCTAGCCTCCTAAGCTGTGAGAGAATTTCTGTTTGTCGAAGCCATCCACTTGTGGTATTTGTTATAACAGCACTAGATAACTAAGACAACTCTAATATTATTAAAAAAAATTAACCCTGAGGAAATCTTTAAACCTTGAACTAAAACTATCCCCTAAGTCATCTTTGAAAAGAAAAGATGCACAATTAGAAAACAATGCCTGCATTATCCATGTGATCAAATTGACAACAGAAATTCAAAAGGATGTTCACTGCAGTTTTATTTATAACCGTGAAAGGTTGGGAATTAACCTAAATATCCACAGTATCTCTACATACAGCCGTATCTCTGAATGTCACGTGAGTTTAAAAAAAGGCAGTTTACGTACAATATGTATAGCACAATCTCATCTGTATAAAAATGTGTATTTACCATGAAAAAAGATTTTGAAAAAGATATACTTCAGTGTTGCACAGTGGTATATCTGGGTGGTAATATTAAGGGTGATGTTTAGTTATTTCATTCTGCTTTCCAGAATGTCCATTTTTTTTGTTTGTTTTACTTTTTTTTTTTAAATAATATTTCATTATGTTTTCAGTGAAGGTTTACATAGCACTTTAGGCTCCCATTCAACAATTTCTACACAAGTTGTTTGTAACACCACCTACCTTCTTCACTCTTCACAATGTGTGAACATTCTCAATATTTCTATTCTGGTTGTTCGGTTTCCATTAATCTAGCATCCCTGTCCCTTTACCTTCTCTTCTTTGTTTTAAAGTAATTGTTGCCCATTTGGTCTCATATAGAGGAATTTTTAAAGGTCCACAGTATTCATGGGTAATAGTTTTCATTTTGTGAGCCAATTTGTTATTTAGCTACCAGGTGACCTCAGGGGCTAGCTTCAGTTCAAGTTTTAAAGAGTTTCTCAGAATGGTAGTCTCAGGGTGTGCTCCAGTCTCAACAGGTTCAGTAAGTCTGGATTTTTAAAGAATTTGAAGCAGAACTTCCACATATTTTTAACAGAAACATAATTTAGGAAGCAAATTTAAAAAAAGAAAAATATTATAAAAATTGTATATTACAGCCTGGGAAGTTGTAACACCAGATTAGTATAAATCCTGACTCGAAAACAAAGGTCAAAATTATAAAATATGGATCAATTTATGTGGCTTTTTGGATAGATGTTTGGATATATTTATGTGGCAATTTGGGCAACCTTGTTGTGAAATATATTTAAATATAGTTAGAACTGCATGTCATCACCATAAATTAAGAGAAAATCATTTGATTCAGTCATCCTTCTATCATAATTGCATGTGACTCAAAATTCTGAAAATACCACATCACAGATTATTTATTGCTTATTTATAATTTATTTATTGTTACTTAACTGAACTCAGGGCTTTCAAACTGGTTACAAACAGTCTGGTAATTACCAATGTAAATGAAGGCCGCATACATGTTGACTAGATTCTGACTGAAGTAGGGAACAAACCTAGTGCTGGCGAAAAATATTGAATATACCATGGACGCTAAAAGAATGAACAAACCTGTCCTGGAAGAAGTACAACTAGAATGTTCCTTAGATGCAAGGATGGCGAGACTATATCTCCTGTACTTTGGACATATTATCTGGAGGGACAAGTCCATGGAGAAGAACATCATACTTGGTAAAGCTGAGGGTCAGCAAAAAAAAAAGAGGAAGATCCTCAGTAAGATGAACTGACACAGTGGCTCCAACAGTGGGCTCAAGTAAAACGATTGTGAAGGTGGCGTAGGACTGGGCAGTGTTTCGTTCTGTTGTACGTAGAGTCGCTATGAGTCGGAACAGACTCGACGGCACCTAACAACGACAACAACAGGAAACAAACAGCAGTGCTCTACTCAAAGATGGCGGCCAACCGCACTGCTCTGAATGTGTGCCGCTCTCCACAGGCCTGCCAATAATCCAGTCTCCTGCATGGATCCTCAAAGATTCAGAAGCCTGATGCAAGAGATTAGATTATTGGCTGCACTGTGGAGAGCGACACACATTCAAAGTGGTGAAGCTGGCTGCCATCTTTGAACAGAACACTGCTGTTTCTTTCCTAAACCCAGAACCCAGTGCAGTCGAATCGATTCCGACTCACAGTGACCCTATAGTACAGATTAGAACTGCCCCATAGAGTTTCCAAGGAGTGCCTGGCATATTCGAACTGCCAACCCTTTGGTTAGCAGCCGTAGCACCACTACGCCACCAGGGTTTCCCACTGGGGTCAAAATCCAACAGGCAACAAATTAGGTTGCTAGGCAACACGTATATGCTACCCTTGTTTACATCAGCAATTACTGAACAGTTCCAAACTGGTTCTAAAGCCGTGGCTGAATCACGTTTAGAAATGGATTATTACCCAACAAACTTCAAATATTTATTGTCCATGAAAGCTTCTGCTTTATTATTATATAAAACTACCTATTTTACAGATGAAGGGTGTGTGTGTGTGTGTGTGTGTATATATATATGTTAACTATCTCCCAGCATTTCTAGTTACTCTACCTTTCATGGCCTTCAAATATGCTTAAGGGCCCACTAGCTAGGTTTTTTTTTTTTTAAACAAAATACGAAAACAAATTTTATGAAAGTTATACCCAAGAGAACCTCATTTGTTAGCAACTGGCTTCACTGGTCTTTGCTCCCGAAGACTTAAGTGGGTTTAACTGTCAAAGACACTGCCCCTGCATCAACAAAGAGCAGTAGGCAGGAAATTCAGCCTGTCAACAAAAGCTAATTATATTTGTAAATGGGTATCCAAAATATTATGTGTGTGTGTGTATGTCTGTCATATGCACATCTGTGTTTCACCCATATGAATGTTGATGGCAAGCGTACAAAACCACACAGCCTCAAATCAGCCGATGGGAGCTAGACGTAAGATTTTAAGAGGAACTGAAGTTCCTGGCTTTTCTTCTTAAGAATCAGAAATATTACAGATGAAAGGAAATTAAGGTAATTATTACTGCTTTGTTAATAATAACATAGAAGTAATATAAAAATAATGTAATCCACATTCTGACAAATAATGTCATCCACGTCCTTATTTGAGGGAGAAAGCCTAGGCTATTTGAAAGTCGCACAAGGCAGGCTTACGGCACAATGCCCCTGTAGTGGTCAAGGGTATGTGTCGACCTGGCTAGGCCATGATTCTCAGTAGTTTGACAGTTATGTAATGATGTAGTTTGGCAGTTATGTAGTGATGTAGTCATCCTCCATGATGCGATCTGATATGATCAGTCACTCAGTTGTAAGAGGAGTTTCCTCAGGGTGTGGCCTGCATCCAATATACATATGGATTTTCTGGCAAAGTTTGCTCACTTGCTCTGGATCCTGCATCTGGCTCATGAAGAACCTCTGGTTCTTAGGACTCAAGCCAGCAGTCTGCTATCCTGCCTGTCGACCTTGGGATTCATCAGCCTGTGTAGCCCGTGAGCCAGCAGCCTACCATCTAACCTGCCAATCTTGGGTTTGTCAGCCCCTGTGGCTATGTGAGTCAGAAGAAGCCTCCAGCCTGACACCTGACCCACGGGCTTGAACTTGCCAGCCTGTACAACAACGTGAGCCATTTCCTTGAGATAAATCTCTCTCTCTACACATCTGTCTACCTCTCTCTCTCTCTCTCTATACCCTTCACTGGTTTTGCTTCTCTAGAGAACCCAGCCTAAAACAGCCCCCACCCCTCACCCTGGTGAGTGGTTCCTTCTACCGCATCCTACTGGAAACCCAACCCAAATTCCTGCCCCTGTCTTTGTAAAAGCACCGGATAGCAGATGCGAACATTAATAAAGCGAACCTCTTGAACCGGATCTACGTTCAAGCCCTATACCATGCTTAACTTTAGGGCCTTTGGGATCAGGGGTGGTATGGGTGGGCAGACACCCACCAGATTAACAATCAGTAATACTGCAATCGTGTTCCTTACTTGTAAAATGAATACCATGCCCATGTTATGAAGCCCAAGATGTGTATGCAAAAAAGTCTCATGCACTCTAAGGAATTTCAGGAAAAGAGATCTGCAAATTTTTTTAAATAATATTTTATTGTGTTTTTAGTGAAGGTTTCTGCAAATATTTTTTAAAAGTGAGTACTTCAGTAATCCTAGGATTCCTTGAGACATTCCAGGTGGTACAGAACCCCCCCCCACCCAGGAATGCCTTATCTATCTAGCCTGCTCTAGGCAAGCCAGTAGAGACCACAAGTATCCACACCAGGGAGAGGTGGGCTGATCAGTGGCGTGAACAACACGCTAGCTCTTGGTTGTCCTGCTTCCCCACCCGAACCTTAAGTACTCCTTAGTGCACATAAGAGGAAAAGACAGTGAAGGAAACGCTTCCTAAAAGCCACATAAAGTCAGCTTCCCCAACCTGCAAAATCAAAGGCAGGTTTTGGGGGAGCAGCCAGTCCACCCACAGCAAGCAGCAGCAAGTGTACACGCCAGGGTCATCTGTCACCCCAGTGGGCCCCAGGCGCGTATGCGGCACCCACGGTGAACACCAGCACGGATGGTTTCCTAGGACTTCTTTCAATATTTGATGTGTGTTTTGCTCATGCCTCTATGAATGAGGCTCCCCCTGTAAATTTTTCCTTAAAAAGTGTGTGTGTACACACACACGCATGCAGGTGAGAGAGAACAGGGAAAAACAAAATGTTTCTTCCACTATGCATGATAAAAGAAAGCACAGACGTGTCCCCCTTTCTCCTACCTCTGGAATACTTTCCTGCAACAAAGTCACCTAAACCGTTGGTAGAATACGCCCTCTGAAGTTCTGTGTTCAAGGCAAAGAGATACGCCTACCACTCAACTAATCTATTCCAAATCCTCGCTTACCTTCCGTGAAATCTTAACATGTTATTTTTCATTCATTCACTTCATAAATCTTAAGACTCTATGGAAGGCAGCAGGCTGTTTAACGAAAATCCTGCAGGTGGATATCTGAGAACGTTTCCCCAGACGGCTTTTCCTTTTTTACCTTGCAACCAGCATGACCGCTGAACATGCATTTCAAAACGCCTCGTACTCCTGTGAGCCACGAAAGGCAGACCCAATTTGTGTGTGTGAGTGTGTGTGTGAATGCATGTGTGTGTGAGTACATGTGGGTATGTGTGTGGCTTAGGATGTGTGACTGCATGCATGAGTGTGTGTACACGCACACATGCAGCAATTTCCCTGTGAAAAAGGCATCCTCCCCACACACAAAAAAGA
Organism: Elephas maximus indicus; assembly: GCF_024166365.1. Taxonomy (NCBI): domain Eukaryota; kingdom Metazoa; phylum Chordata; class Mammalia; order Proboscidea; family Elephantidae; genus Elephas; species Elephas maximus. Next base: position 171,383,663 of record NC_064846.1, read on the forward strand.
AGCATCATTTGGTAACCCAAAAAAGACATTTCCGTCATTTAGAAATAGGCCAAAAATAATCATCTGTTCGTTTTATCACAATATACAAGGCAAGGAAAGCCTAAGCAGAAAAACCGTGAAGAAATGGCATGCTTCTAAACTGTCACAACTGCTGACACCAGACAGACAAATCAAATTGGAAGATGCTAAGAACGGCAGAGGTTCCATTTTCTGCATTTAAATCTTCCCGTTGCGATTAGGGGGCTATGCCTGAATTCACCCGGAGCGCATTCTTCATGACTAAACATGCACACCTGATTTCCTCGCCTTTCTCATTCGGATGGAGCTGACTCACCGTTTCCTTTCAATGTCCACATTCAGTGCTTCGCTAGACAAAGTGCCTGCTTCTTACTGCTACTGAGAAGGGAAAGGGGAGGACAAGCAGGCAGGTCTGCACGTGATGCCTCGGTGGTCAGTCTGCAGAGAAGCAGGGTCTGCAGACTCCACGGGGAGCCGCACCCCCCACCCCCCACCCCCGTCCAGGGCCACCAGTCACACCAGGTGAGGGGGCCAGCACTGCGGCTCCCAGCCCAGAATGCGGGCTGAGGCGCTGTCTGCCTTCCAGCTCTGCTGTGCTGTCAGCCAACTATGCAAACAAAAGCTGCAGGAATTGCATGTACATCCATGCACACGTGACCCACATACGTGAATGCATGCAGAGTTCCAGTGGAGTCAGCACCCGGCTTGCAGGACCTGCCACCCACGGCCAGAATAATCACCCCACGGGCACGCCTGTACCTCACCCACTGCATTGGGGGTTGTCAGGCAACCTGTCCCCAGAGCCAGGAGAAAAGAGCCTGAAGATAAACCCCTAGAAAACATGCAGGGCATGCATCCCCGATGCCCCAGGAATGAGCACAGTCGTCTCTTACCCAGTCTCTGCCTGTGTCCCTCGGACTCGGGGGTGCGCAGCTCACCCAGCCTGCGAATGTGCTTTGGGGGCACAGACACAGCTGCTGCAGCCCGGGATCCCAACGACTCCACCACCACCAGCTGCCTGTCTGTGCCTATGCCTTCCGACTGACAAGCTCCCACAAGCCCATCAACTGAAACCTCGGAGACTGAAGGCTCCGGTCATGTTTTATGTCATTTCATAAGGAACGCCTGACCTCAGCCACACTTCTGGGACTTCAAAGCTGAACCCCCAAAAGGGTGATCTTTCTAAACCCCAAAAGGCTTGGGTGTCTTTCTTTTCATCATTTAAAAGGAGATAATACGGAAAAGCAAAGCAGTGCACTCATTTTCTGCAGCTTTATCCATTTAACTCTACTGCTAGATAACCAGACAATGTGTACAGTACGTGATTCAACTCCACAATCACAATAAAATCAGAGGAACAATGAAGAAAAGAAAAAATTCAATAGCCCATTTGACATCTATCTATATGCCTGGGGTTATTACACACTCATTAGGAATGTCATCCATCAACCAACCAACCAAGAGTTTCCGGAACTTTACTGTGTACAAGGCACTCAGGGAAGAAGACAAAGGGTCAGGGGGCTGACCCTGACTTACTCAAGTCGTCCCTTTCACAATGGGTCCCTTTCACAATGGCCGTATTTAAAGTCCCTGGGCACCACCTCCACTCCCGTGCAGCCCCAAGGCCTCTCCCTCCCCATGGGAAGCACCCTCCCCGCACACAGAATGTCTGACCCTTTCACGTCCTGCCCTTAGCCACAGGCCGGATTTTCTTTTTCCAACCTGCTTCTAGCAACCTCTTCTAAATTCACAGCAATTTTTCCCGGCTCTTGCTCATTTAACAAAAAATCCGGTGCTACCTTGTAATATCCCCTTTATTACTGCTATTTCGGTTACGGTGACTTTAAAACAAACAACAAAAAAAAAAACCACACCTACTTGATCCCCCCTCACACACACTTCTTTAAAACACAGCTACTTAATCCTAGGAGTCCCTGGTGGCGCAAATGTTTACTATGCTCAGCTGCTAACCGAAAGGTTGGAGGTTCGAGTCCAACCAGACGTACCTCAGAAGAAAGGCCTGGCTATCTAATTCCAAAAAATCAGGCACTGAAAACTCTGTGGAGCACATTTCTACTCTGACACACATGGGTTTGCCGTGAGTTGCAGTTGACTTGACGGCAATTGGTTGGTTTAACTTGATCGTAGGCACTGTGCTGGACACATCGATGCTAGATCCACTAAGCATTTAAGCAGGCCTGGAGGAAATGTGACTCTTGCTATCCCCATCTTGAAGGCAGGCGAGGTTAGCGAGTTTGGTTGGTCTGATGTAATCACACTGAGATGCAGGACGAGGATTTGTCTCTGCGTCTTGGACTCCCGAGTCCACATCCTTCCCACTACTTTTTTTCACATACTGTTTCACCAGGTCAAGGCTCCTGTCACTAAGAGCGCACCATCCCACCTCGTGCTATCTCCATATCCCTAATCCTCGCCGTGCCACGCAACGCTGCACCCATCACACGCACCCAAGGAGTGCTGGGGGCTGATGAAATATTTCATGACGCTTCCTGCCAAAAGGAGGCATTCCTAATATTTATAAACTGAACAACTTAAAATGCATGATAAGAATTCATTCTTAAATGGAAGTGGGGCAGGGAGACTAGATGAATGGAAATAGAACAACCAGGGTGGAAACAGCGAAAATGTTCACACGTTGTGAAGAATGTAACCAATGTCACTGAACAACTTGTGTGGAAACTGTTGAATGGGAACCTAAACTGCTATGTAAACCTTCACCGAAAACACAATATTATTAAAAAAAAAAAAAATTCATTTTTAAATAAACGTTTTATTTTTAGAACAGTTTTAGGCCTACAGACAAATTGGGAAGATAGTCTGGAGAGTTTCCATATACCTCCTACCCAGTGTTCCCTACTACCCCCACACATCTCTCAGTTTGTCGTGCTGTGGGGGCTTACGTGTTGCTGTGGCCCTGGATGCTAGGCCAATTCAAATGCCAGCAGGGTCACCCCCAGCGGACAGGTTTCAGCTGAGCCTCCAGACCAATAGAGACTAGGAAGAAGGACCTGGCAGTCTACTTCTGAAGTGAATTAGCCAGTGAAAACCTCGTGAACAGCAGCAGAACATTTTATATTACGCTGATACGCGTCATGACTAATGAACCGAAATTGATAGATTATCAACTAAAGTCCATACTTTACTCAGATTTCCTCAGCTTCCCCCAATGTCCCTTTTCTGTCCCAGAATTCCCTCCCCACTCCCCCCGACACCACATTACACTTAGTCTCAGGTATCCTTAGGCTCCTCTTGGCTGTGACAGTTTCTCAGAGCTTCCTTGTGTTTGATGACCTTGATAGTTTGAAGAGGATGGGTCAGGCATTTTGTAGAATGCCCCGCATGTGGGATTTGTCTGATGTTTTTCGCAGGATTAGACTGGAGTCATGTGGGTTTCCCACCACCTGTTAGTCTGTCCTACTGTGGTGGCTTACGTGTTGCTGTGACGCTGGAAGCTCTGCCACCAGTATTTCAAATACCATCAGGGTCACCCACAATGGACAGGTCTCAGTGGCATTTCCAGACTAACAGAGACTAGGAAGAAAGGCCTGGCGATCTACTTCTGAAAATTCTGTTGCTCAGAAGAGATCATCGTCCGATACGGTGCTGGAGGATCAGAAGAGATCATCGTCCGATACGGTGCTGGAGGATCAGAAGAGATCATCGTCTGATACAGTGCTGGAAGATGAGCCCTCTAGGTTGGAAGGCACTCAAAATACACAGTGGCCACGACAATGGACTTGAGCACACCAAGGATCACGAAGAAGGCATATGACCGAACGACATTTTGTTCTGTTATACACAGGGTCTCACAACTCAGAGCCAACTCGATACCAACTACCAACAGCAGCTTCTGGGTTTAGAGAAGAAGACCACAGAAATAAAGTGACCCTCTCCTCACATCACAGCAAGGGCACATGCTACCAGTATGATTTATGTATTTGACATTGACCTTGATCACCTGGCTAAGGTAGTGTTTGTCAGGACTCTCCACTGAAAGTTACTCACTTCCCCCCTTCCCGTACTGCACTCTTTAGGAGGAGATTTATGCTGGCCCTCCTTGAGGGTGGGACATCTACATAAATGACTTGAAATTCTTCTACATGGGAAATCTCTTTCCCTCATTTTTAATTTGTTCAGTCATTTATATCAGTATGGGCTTACAGATATTTATTTTATATATCGGGTCAAAAGCCAATATAACTCTGTTGTTGTTGGTTTGTTGGAGAATTTCCTCACGTCCTGGCACTACAAGGGTCCATGTTCATCTTGAATATTCTCTGCCCTGGCTCCAGAATCAGCCATTTCTCCCAGGAACCCTGGCTCCTACTACTGAGAAATGGATTTCGCAACCAAGGTGCTGGCACTGGGTGTGCTCTACAAATCCACTCTTAAAGGAGACCCTCAGTGAAGTCTTTCTAAACAGAGTGCTTTTATTTATAATATTAAAACAGCCGCCCATAGCCTATAATTTGGGCTTTTATATAGCAATGTTTCTTAGAGTGAGGCACAAATAAAAGGCTCAGATCTTTCACAGGTTGCGGTGTGTTGATATTATTAAGACTTTCAGCAGTAAATACTTGTAATAAATTACATACAAACCCGCACTTGTATGTAATTTGACACAACACATTCTGAGTATAAGTGCCCTTGAAAAATTCTACAGATACAAAAAAGGAACAGAACAAAGTAATCGGCCTTGAGCCTCCTCACCTCTGGGAGTCTTGGAGAAGCCAGGAACCTTTTCCCAAGAGTCATTTCATGTTAACTGAGCAGCATGTTAGGCTCCTGTGGTCCAAGGACACCTTCCCCTGACCCATGCTGTCCCTAAGCAAGCAAAAACATCACAAAGGCGCGTTTACAGCGTCCTGAGTTGCCGACATTTCATACCGTGAGCATGCCACAGCCAGCCCTACTTGGGAGGACTAAGCAAGCCACAGCCAGCCCTACTTGGGAGGACTGAGCAAGCCACAGCCAGCCCTACTTGGGAGGACTGAGCAAGCCACAGCCGGCCCTACTTGGGAGGACTGAGCAAGCCACAGCCGGCCCTACTTGGGAGGACTGAGCAAGCCACAGCCGGCCCTACTTGGGAGGACTGAGCAAGCCACAGCCGGCCCTACTTGGGAGGACTGAGCAAGCCACAGCCGGCCCTACTTGGGAGGACTGAGCAAGCCACAGCCGGCCCTACTTGGGAGGACTGAGCAAGCCACAGCCGGCCCTACTTGGGAGGACTGAGCAAGCCACAGCCGGCCCTACTTGGGAGGACTGAGCAAGCCACAGCCGGCCCTACTTGGGAGGACTGAGCAAGCCACAGCCGGCCCTACTTGGGAGGACTGAGCAAGCCACAGCCGGCCCTACTTGGGAGGACTGAGCAAGCCACAGCCGGCCCTACTTGGGAGGACTGAGCAAGCCACAGCCAGCTCTACTTGGGAGGACTGAGCAAGCCACAGCCAGCCCTACTTGGGAGGACTGAGCAAGCCACAGCCAGCTCTACTTGGGAGGACTGAGCAAGCCACAGCCAGCCCTACTTGGGAGGACTGAGCAAGCCACAGCCAGCCCTACTTGGGAGGACTGAGCAAGCCACAGCCAGCCCTACTTGGGAGGACTGAGCAAGCCACAGCCAGCTCTACTTGGGAGGACTGAGCAAGCCACAGCCAGCCCTACTTGGGAGGACTGAGCATGCCACAGCCAGCCCTACTTGGGAGGACTGAGCAAGCCACAGCCGGCCCTACTTGGGAGGACTGAGCAAGCCACAGCCGGCCCTACTTGGGAGGACTGAGCAAGCCACAGCCGGCCCTACTTGGGAGGACTGAGCAAGCCACAGCCGGCCCTACTTGGGAGGACTGAGCAAGCCACAGCCGGCCCTACTTGGGAGGACTGAGCAAGCCACAGCCGGCCCTACTTGGGAGGACTGAGCAAGCCACAGCCGGCCCTACTTGGGAGGACTGAGCAAGCCACAGCCGGCCCTACTTGGGAGGACTGAGCAAGCCACAGCCGGCCCTACTTGGGAGGACTGAGCAAGCCACAGCCGGCCCTACTTGGGAGGACTGAGCAAGCCACAGCCGGCTCTACTTGGGAGGACTGAGCAAGCCACAGCCAGCTCTACTTGGGAGGACTGAGCAAGCCACAGCCAGCCCTACTTGGGAGGACTGAGCATGCCACAGCCAGCCCTACTTGGGAGGACTGAGCAAGCCACAGCCGGCCCTACTTGGGAGGACTGAGCAAGCCACAGCCGGCCCTACTTGGGAGGACTGAGCATGCCACAGCCGGCTCTACTTGGGAGGACTGAGCAAGCCACAGCCAGCCCTACTTGGGAGGACTGAGCAAGCCACAGCCGGCCCTACTTGGGAGGACTGAGCAAGCCACAGCCAGCTCTACTTGGGAGGACTGAGCAAGCCACAGCCAGCCCTACTTGGGAGGACTGAGCAAGCCACAGCCAGCTCTACTTGGGAGGACTGAGCAAGCCACAGCCGGCCCTACTTGGGAGGACTGAGCAAGCCACAGCCAGCCCTACTTGGGAGGACTGAGCAAGCCACAGCCGGCCCTACTTGGGAGGACTGAGCAAGCCACAGCCAGCCCTACTTGGGAGGACTGAGCAAGCCACAGCCAGCCCTACTTGGGAGGACTGAGCAAGCCACAGCCAGCCCTACTTGGGAGGACTAAGCAAGCCACAGCCAGCTCTACTTGGGAGGACTGAGCATGCCACAGCCAGCCCTACTTGGGAGGACTGAGCAAGCCACAGCCAGCCCTACTTGGGAGGACTGAGCAAGCCACAGCCAGCCCTACTTGGGAGGACTGAGCAAGCCACAGCCAGCCCTACTTGGGAGGACTGAGCAAGCCACAGCCAGCTCTACTTGGGAGGACTGAGCAAGCCACAGCCAGCCCTACTTGGGAGGACTGAGCAAGCCACAGCCAGCCCTACTTGGGAGGACTGAGCAAGCCACAGCCAGCTCTACTTGGGAGGACTGAGCAAGCCACAGCCAGCCCTACTTGGGAGGACTGAGCAAGCCACAGCCAGCCCTACTTGGGAGGACTGAGCAAGCCACAGCCAGCCCTACTTGGGAGGACTGAGCAAGCCACAGCCAGCCCTACTTGGGAGGACTGAGCAAGCCACAGCCAGCCCTACTTGGGAGGACTGAGCAAGCCACAGCCAGCCCTACTTGGGAGGACTGAGCAAGCCACAGCCAGCTCTACTTGGGAGGACTGAGCAAGCCACAGCCAGCCCTACTTGGGAGGACTGAGCAAGCCACAGCCAGCCCTACTTGGGAGGACTGAGCAAGCCACAGCCGGCTCTACTTGGGAGGACTGAGCAAGCCACAGCCAGCCCTACTTGGGAGGACTGAGCAAGCCACAGCCAGCCCTACTTGGGAGGACTGAGCAAGCCACAGCCAGCTCTACTTGGGAGGACTGAGCAAGCCACAGCCAGCTCTACTTGGGAGGACTGAGCAAGCCACAGCCAGCCCTACTTGGGAGGACTGAGCAAGCCACAGCCAGCCCTACTTGGGAGGACTGAGCAAGCCACAGCCAGCTCTACTTGGGAGGACTGAGCAAGCCACAGCCAGCTCTACTTGGGAGGACTGAGCAAGCCACAGCCAGCCCTACTTGGGAGGACTGAGCAAGCCACAGCCGGCTCTACTTGGGAGGACTGAGCAAGCCACAGCCGGCCCTACTTGGGAGGACTGAGCAAGCCACAGCCAGCCCTACTTGGGAGGACTGAGCAAGCCACAGCCAGCCCTACTTGGGAGGACTGAGCAAGCCACAGCCGGCTCTACTTGGGAGGACTGAGCAAGCCACAGCCAGCCCTACTTGGGAGGACTGAGCAAGCCACAGCCAGCTCTACTTGGGAGGACTGAGCAAGCCACAGCCAGCCCTACTTGGGAGGACTGAGCAAGCCACAGCCAGCTCTACTTGGGAGGACTGAGCAAGCCACAGCCAGCTCTACTTGGGAGGACTGAGCAAGCCACAGCCAGCCCTACTTGGGAGGACTGAGCATGCCACAGCCGGCCCTACTTGGGAGGACTGAGCAAACTCCCCAGAGTAAAACAACCACACTGGAGACAAGTGAAATCAAAATGGCAGAGAAATGGTCATCACTGAGCAAAAACACCATAGAAACCTACAAAGGAGCCACTTTGAAACCATCCTGACAGATCGCCCTTCGCCCCCAGGTTCCCAGACCCAGAAGCACACTAATTCGAGACCATTCCTTCCATCTCTGAGCTAAACCAAAACCATTAGACCAGTTGCTGTCAAGTCCATGCCGACTCATGGTGGCTTGTGTGTTAGAGTAGGGTTTTCAATGGCTGATTTTTTGGAAGTAGATTGCCAGGCCTTTCTTCCGAAGCATCTCTGGGTAGATGTGCGCTTCCAACCTTTTGGTTACCAGCCAAGCACATTAACTGTTTGTACCACCCTAACTGAATGCAAAGGTCAGCAATTTTTTTCTGTAAAGAGCCAGACGGTAAATATTTTAGACTTCATGAGGCATATGGTTTGCATCGCAACTATTCAACTCTACCGTTTTAGCAGGAAAGCTGCCACAGGCAATATGTAAACAAATGGGCATGGCTATATGCCAATAAAACTTTATTTACAAAAAACAGGCAGTGGCCCAGATTCCACCTCTGGTCTGACCCCTGACTCGACCAGTCCCTACGAAATCCTTCCTTCTGTTAGGCCAGCACCTGCTTCCTTCTAATGCACCCTATTCCCATTTCTGTCCTCCAAGGGAACACACAGTACCAAAAACCAAACCCAACCCACTGCCACGGAGGGCATTCTGACGCATACCCACCCTACACAACAGAGAAGAACTGCCCCACAGGGTTTCCAAGGCTGTAAATCTTTATGGGAACAGAATGCCCCATCTCTCTTCTGCAGAGCGGCTGGTGGGTTCAAGTCTCAGGAATCTTTATCAGATTCTTCCAAATGCAGAAGAAAGCTAGCCTGCTCCCCCATAACCCTGTTCTTCCATAGGAGCTTTATCTAGTTCCTTCACTCCTTCCTGGTTCTACCACTCAAGACCACATACAATCCTACTTAGTTTCATGTGCTACACAAGGGAGTATATCATTAAAATCACAAAACATGGAGACCCAGCCTTGGTAGACAACTCGACAGTAGTCAGGAGAGGGATTCGAACATGTGGCTTGGTGGACATGGGGGGGTCTATGTTTGCTTTTGACGATGAATGCAATACCATTCCTCTTCAAGTTGTCATTCCCAGCACAGTAGACCATATGATTGTCCAATTTGAAATAACCAGTACCAGTCCATTTCAGTTCACTAATGCCTAGGATAACAATCTTTATGTGTTCCATTTCATTTTTGATGATTTCCAATTTTCCTAGATCCATACTTCCTACATTCTGGGTTCCGATTATTACTGGATGTTTGCAGCTGTTTCTTCTCATTTTGAGTCGTGCCACATCAGCAAATGAAGGTCCCAAAAGCTTTACTCCATCCACGTCATTAAGGTCGACTCTACTTTGAGGAGGCAGCTCTTCCCCAGTCATCTTTTGAGTCCCTCCCAACCTGGGGGGCTCACCTTCCTGCACTATATCAGACAATGTTCCGCTGCTATTCATAAGGTTTTCACTGGCTAGCGCTCTTCAGAAGTAGACTGCCAGGTCCTTCTTCCTAGTCTGTCTTAGTCTGGAAGCTCAGCTGAAACCTGTCCTCCATGGGTGACCCTGCTGGTATCTAAAATACTGGTGGCATAGCTTCCAGCATCACAGCAACACGCAAGTCCCCACAGTACGACAAACCGACAGACTCGTATTTCATACTAAATTAGGTTTAAATGCAGCAGATGCAAACAGGTAGCCTATGGACTTCCCCCAGCCCAGAGATGTTTGATTTGGCCAAAGTTTAAAAACCTCTGGGGCTACTGATCAACATTTTAACATTTGGAAAGATTCATGTAAAAATCTCTATTTCTGGCTTGTCTTTAAGAAAATCTGCATATCACTGGGCTCCTACACCTCCAGCTGGCTGTAACAAGTGCTCTCTGTTGGCCACAGTCTCTACTGCTCCTTATTGTTTCACCCTTGTCTAGTCTCGCCTATTCATTTTCACCAACATTCACTGGAGCATGCAACCCTCTCTGTAATGTAACCTTTGAAAATGGCTTAAGAGCTTAAAATAAATAGAGGAATTCCTTTATTTTAAAAGCAGACTGAGAGACCTAAATGTTGGTATTACATGTTCCTTAATAACTGACAACTTTCTCCTTGAGTACTTGACATCTGCGGTATTTTAAAGTGGCCAGATCAGCCATCCATGATTCAACAATATGTCTCTATTTTCCTGGAGCAACAAGGAGAGTCAAGACTAAGAGGAGAATATGGAATGTGTGGCTCCATGAACAACTGCCTCCTTTGCCATGAAACCAGAAGAACTGGATGGTGCCCTGCTACCATTACTATAGACAAATCTTTGATCAAAAGGGGGAAAATGAAGAACAGAATTTAAAGTTCTCATGGACTCCAGAATTTCTGGAGCCATAGAGGCTGGATGAAGTTCAGAAACTACTGCCCTGAGATAATCTTTAAGACTTAAACCAAAAATATCCCCTGAAATCTTGTTTAAACCAAACAATAAGTTAGCTTACTTAGTAAAGAATGCCTGCCTTCAGCATAGGGCTCTTTTGAAGAACTATGTATATGGGATCAAACTGACAACAGCAACTCCAAAGATTCAATGGGAACTTTAGGCAACAGTGAGTTTATTTCAATGGGAGAGGAACAACTCAGAAAAGGAGGGTGAGAATGGCTGCACAGCTTGAAGAATGTAATCAATGTCACTGAATTGTACAAGCAGAAACTGTTGAATTGATGTATGTTTTGTTGTATATATTCCGAACAAAAAGTTGTAAAAGTTAAACAACACTAATTATTAACGTGCAAAAAACAAAAGCAGCCAAGTGTCAGCATTTCAGGTGGCTTTTCCGTTGCACAGATATTGCACATTCTCAAGATGACAGGCTGTTGTCAGCCTGTAGGCATGAACACTGCCCCTGGACAAGGCATCAGTGGTTTCTAGAGTTCACTCCCAGACTTTTGTGTGGTCCTCACTTGCAGGTCCACCTTCCCTCCCATCCTCTCTGAGGCACAGATGCTCTGTAAGCCTCCCTTGGGTACTCCCTCTGCCTGGGCCCCCCCCTGCTCTGCACCACTGCTGGAGGACCGGGGGGCTCTGGCCACTGTCTGCTCTGCCCCCACCTGTGGCTAGCCACAGCTCCATCTCTGCCTAGTGAGGAAGTGCATGTGTGGTTCTCTGGAGGTGAAGGCAGTGGGAGCTGGAGTAGGGGATGGCAAGCTGCCAAAAGCAGCCTGCCGCCTGCTGTTGTCAATAAAGTTTTATTGATGCACAGCCACACCCAATCACTTATGTGTTGTCTATGGCTACTTCTGTGCTATAATGGCAGAGCTGAGTAGCAGTGACAGAGACCATACGGCCTGCAAAGCTTCAAATATTTATTATCTGGGTTTTTTTTTTACAGAGTTTGTTATCTCTGAGCTGGAGCTGTATTTTTTAGACTTGAGTAATGCACAGACCCATTTTAAATAATTTCTTGTAGATTTCCCAAATTGACTCAGGTTTTTTTAACTGCAACATAATCCACATACTATAGCTTACTCTTTTACAGTATACTGTTAAGTGGTTTTCAGTAAATTCACAAAGTTGTGCAACTATCACCACTAACTGCAAAACATTTCCATCACCCCAAAAAGAAGCCCTGTGCTCCTTAACAGTCACTGCCCATTCAACCACCCCCCCACCCCCGCCCAGCCCTAGGCAACCACTAATCCTGTTTCCATGCATTTGTCTATTCTGGATGTTTCATGTAAATGCAATCATACAACATGTGGCTTAGATTTCTTTTTATTCTATTGTTAAATATGTCCAAATACAAAACTTGTCTGATTTCCTTATTTTTATAGCTCTTAGGCTACAAAGGAGTCCCTGAGAGGTGCAAACGGTTACCACACTCGGCTACTAACCCAATGGTTGGTGGTTCAAATGCACCCAGAGGCGCCTTGGAAGAAAGGCCTGGCTGTCTACTTACAAAATATCGGGCACTGAAAACCCTCTGCAGCACCATTCTACTCTGACTCACATGCGGTTGCCATGAGTCGGAGTTGACTCAGTAGCTGGGTATTTTTTTTCTGGTTTTAGGCTAACGAACACAAAACACGTTGGCCAGTTATATGCAGACAGAACTCTAAAGCCAGTGTTTATTTAACGGGACAGGTGCAGGTGACGTGGCTTTGCTTACAGTAACTGTTACTCTCGCTCCGACAAGGTTGCAGCCACCGTCTGTAACTTCCCTTGGGCTCAGTGACTATTGTTTCCTGAGCACCATAGTGGAGTCATTTCACCCGTCCCTGTTCTTCCAGCAGTGGCACGCGGAGCCGTGTTTCTTCCGCACCCCGATGTCTTTGAATCTGGTACAGTGAGAGAGTTTTACTTACGTGTGAGCCCTGCACTTCATCTTTGCTCCCAGAAAGAACCAGCTGGAACTGGTTCTAAATGAGGCGACCCCGTGTGTGTCAGAGTAAAACCGTGCTCCACAGTTTTCAGCGGCTGATTTTTCAGGAGATTGCCAGGGCTTTCTCCCCAGGCACCTCTGGGTAGATTCAAACCACCGACCTTTGGGCTAGTACCCAAGTACTTAACCATGTGCGCCACTCAGGGACTCCTTCTCCCAGCCAGGGACAATGACATTATCACCACTGACACTGATACACCCCTATCCAAAAGGGTCCTGGTCATGCAGACTACCTGGAATATCCTGATACTAATGTCAACATGAACATGGAAACAGAAGCCTCAGAATTTAAACTCTCAAGAGAAGGCACGTGTACCCAAGGATATGTCCCCAGGGGCATGCCTGAGAGAACCTGAAGGAGACGGAATTTTCAGGCCACTGCTGGGCCACTCGACTTCTGTCCTCCTCCACCTGGATTCTGGCGGTCAGGTCTGAGTGGAAGCGGGAGGGGAGGAGCTGCTTGGTGCTGCCACTGGACTTCTGTCCTCCTCCACCTGGATTCTGGCGGTCAGGTCTGAGTGGAGGTCAGGTCTGAGTGGAAGCGGGAAGGGAGGAGCTGCTTGGTGCTGCCAGAGCGGGAAGCAGACCTAAAGCAGCGCCTGGCTCTGACGTGCTTCCCTGTGAATTTCTGGGGCTTATGCAGCCTTCAAACGCATCTAAGGAGTACTGGTGGAGCAGTGGTTAGCGCGCGGCTGCTAACCGAGAGGTCAGCAGTTCGAACCCAGCAGACACTCCACGGGAGAAAGGTGTAGCAGCCTGCTTCCGTAAAGATTACAGCCTTGGAAACCCTGTGGGGCTCTTCTACCCTGTCCTACAGGGTCGCGGTGAGTCGGCATCAATTCAACACAACTGGTTTGAGCGTTTTTTTTTTTTTTTTTAATGCATCTGGAAATATTTGAATGTATTATATATTGTGTAAGAGGAAGCCAGGACTCACAGTACAGTTTTCCTTTTTCATTTCAACTGTGTGGGACTCCAGAATATTTGTAACTTAAACAGATTGATACGAATAGATACAAGAGCCTAAAAACCACTTAAAACATTGATTCTGTGGGAAATGAATTCTGGCAGCCAGCTACGCACTCATCTCTGACTAAAGACGACTGTTTATAGTAAACGTTTACAGTAACTGCATGTACCCGTTGCTGTCGAGTCGATTTCGACTCATAATGACTGAATATAGTGCTATTTTAAATTATCTTTTTTAATGGAAGATTAAAACAAGCACATTTCAAGGCGGAAAAGTATGTAAGAGAAAAGTAACCTCACAGACAGACAATGCCAACGTGGTCCTATGTGTGTGTATCTACCAGGTCTGTGAGTCCAAGGGAAGGCAGGAAAACTTAGAACCACGTGGGATTTCCAGTCCTGGCAGTCATCTCCGGAGGGAGCTTAGCTTCGGTGGGCCTTAGATCCCTCAACAGTCCTTTCTAGGCACAACGATTTCAGAGTTCTAATGCAAAAATGAGGCGGTGGTGATTCGGTAGCAGCACTCTCCTTGCATGTGGGAGACTCAGGTTCCACTCCTGGCCAGTGCATCTCATACTTAGCCATCACCTGTCTGTCAGTGGAGGCTTGCCTGTTGCTGTGAGGCTGAGCAGGTTTCACGAGAGCATCCAGATTAAGACAGACTAGGAAGAAAGGCCTGGCAATCTACTTCTGAAAATCAGCCAATGAAAAACCTAAGGAGCACAATGGTCTAATCCACAGCTCACCATGGCGATGGCAGAGGACCAGGCAGTGTTCCATTCCATGGGTATGATATGAGGTTGCCATGAGTCTGGGGCCAGCTCAATGGCAGCTAATAACAATATAAAATGTCAACATAAACAGAAAATAGCAAAGGAAAACTGCTACAATGGTACTGCCTTGCCTTCACCCAGAATAAAGAGACTGCCTGTATTTGCTGCCATTTTCCAAAGTTCCTAAACGTGAATGATGTTGAAGGGGTCTAGGCAGCAAGGAAGTAGAGAAGGAAGGCATCAACAGAGCCAGGGCCTTCATCGGTCACCAGAGATGGCCTCATCCACTCCACACACTCAGCTGCGCGAAGCCGGCCTTCAGCCTTACGGCAGCTTATATCAACCACTTATGCAACGATACTTATTCACTCCACCATCCCTTGCCAAGAATGGCACAACGACCTCTTCTAGGGAGTACCTTCCTCAGGGGATATTCACAATTGATGGGTGACGTATATTTATATTTCTAACACAGGTTAAACACATAGGTTTAATCAAGACATTTGACTTCCCCCATTAAAGGCAGAAAAGTCGACAAAACCTGTATCACAAAAGGCACCAGGCTAGGTCTCATTAGAGTAAACGAGCATCTAAGACCCGGTATTTTAGAATTTGGTTCTAGGGTCAAGAGGAATGTACCTTAAATAAACGAGGAACCAAAAGAGGCTGCAAGAATTTAAGGAAGGCAAAGATGATTTGAAGAGTGGCGGGTGGAGGCTTGCTGTAAACAGTGACTCTGCAAACTGAAATAGCATGAATTTAAGTGGTACTTACCCCCTGTTTGAATCCACCAGCCACTCCTTAGAAGCCCTATGAGGCAGTTCTACTCTGTCCTATAGGGTCGTATGAGTTGGAATCAACTCAACAGCGACGGGTTTGGTTTTTGGTTGGCCTCACCAGTACGTGTTAATATCCTCTCAGCCCGCTCTGTGTGGGGGAATCAACCCAAAATGTAGCAGAAAGGAAGCATGGCTGGGAGAGTCTCAAAGAAAAAATGCATATCTCATTGTGTTCAGACTGACTTCAGGAGAAAGACACAAACATGTGAAAACTAAGCCCAGGTCTCCACTCCTGGGTGCACACACAGAAGACTTAAAAACAGGGACTCAAAGAGATACCTGTTCGCCAAAGTTCATTGCAGCATTACTTGCATAGCCAATAGGTGGAAACAACCCAAGCGTCCACCAACCCATGAACAGACAAATGCGTGGGGGGAGAGGAAAAGGGGACATTATTGCTGAAGGGGGTGCTGAGTTTTTGTTTAAGCTCGGCTAAACATCTGGAACGAGTGGTGCCGATGGTCACACAACATGGCAGACGTAACTGCATCATCACTGAACCATACATGTAAGAACGCTTGCAACGGCCACTGTTTTCTTATATATATCTTACAATTAAAAACAACAACAACTAAACCAAGGTCAACCGACAAGGGTGCAGGCTTTGAAGACAGCAGTCAGACAAGGGGATAAAAGAGCCAGGCAGGCTCTCGAATCAGCAAGAGCTACAGAAGACTCTCCATCTGAGAAGAGCTGCGGAGGCTCCCAACTTGTTACCAAGCTACAAGGTGAGCTCCTGTGCAGTCACCATGGGCAGGCGTGAAGGAACAGAGGGGTGGCTTTCTACAGGGCTGCGATCCTCCCAGGGAAGCAGTCCCCAGGCCGGGGCATGGAGTCACAGGGGACAAAGAGACCATGCACTTACGCCTGTGTGGATCACACCCCAGTCGGAAGGCAGGAACTGCTTTCCAAAATGCTTTTTGGATAAGACTTTGCTTCCCTGCCCTGCCTAGGACTTTAGATGCCCATGTTACATCTTTGTCCATATTTCCTCCATTTGGCATTCTAATTGATTCAGTAACTCCTACCCTCCTTTAGCCTGGGGGTGCCCTGTGGCCCTGTCTCCCCGGTCTTCTTTCTGCTCTCCAGCCCCACACCCTGTAACCCTCAAATCTTTGCCTTCAAACTGTTCCATCTGAACAGTGTGAAGTCACAAGACCAAACCCACAAGTAAACAAGCCAGCAGTCACAAGCCCTGGGTCTGCATTTCCTGAACCCATGTGGGCATAAATAAATATAAGGGGGAAAACACAGTTACAAATTAAGACGTAAAAGCAAACCCGCCAGATCCCTGCCCCAGTCTTTTTCCTACGGTTGCCGTTGACCATTCCTGGGATGATGTGTGTGAATGTGCTCTGTGTACAAAAGAGAATGTTCTGTGCTCTGCGCTACGCTGGAACAAAGCTACGTGGAATGCTGGAATTGGTCCTAAAACATTCCAAGCTTGCGTTTTGCCTTGTTATCCTGAACTATCTAGCATCGGCTTTATAATTACCTAGCAGAGAAGTCTGGAATGGAAAGCTTCAATTGGCCCGTAGCTAATTGAAGGCCAGGAGAAGTGAATGTCTTCCCTAAAGCAACAAATGGGAGCCAGAGCTTGGGGAATAATCTCCGTTACTTATTCTGTAATCCACTTGGAAGAAGCTTGGTTTGTGAATGAAAACCAGTGCTCCCATTAACCTCTGTACACCAAGTAACTTCTCAGGGAAAACACACCTGAGACGACCCTGGGGTTAGTGTTGCTTGCTTATTAGTTTTATATTAAAGCAAGTTTTCCCAAAAGAGCTCAGTTTCACATGTATTCCATGTTGTGGCGGTAATGTGATAGAACTGACACCCCTCATGCGGGAGACCCAGGTTCGATTCCAAACAAATGCACCTCACGTGTCTGTCAGTCAGGCTTACGTGTTGCTATGAAAAAAAGGAGTCCCAGGGTGGGGTAAACGGTGAGGCACTCAACTAGTAGTTGAAAGGTTGGCAGTTCAAACCCACCCAGAGGCACCTCAGAAAAAAGGCCTGGCGATCTACTTCTGAAAAGGTGACAGCCTTGAAAACCCTACGGAGCCGAGGTCTACTCTGCACACATGGGGTTGCCAGGAGACAGAACTGACAACAATACTGGGTTTTGTGTTGCTCGCTACTCCTCTCCCAGTCCATGCACCCCAACAATACACGAGTCCCAGTGTGTCGGCCCCCGCCCCCTGCCCCATGAGCACTCTGCAGCAGCTCCTAGCGGTGGGAGGAAGTGGCTGGAAGAAGGCGCAGCCGATGGACGCTCCCAGCGCCCACAGTCACCGTACCACTCCTTGGACCTCCTTTCAGCCTCAGCCCCAGGAGCCTCCCAGGACACTGTGCATTGAAGACACTCGTATCTGAGGAACAATAATCAAACTTATTTCGCCTTAGCTTTCTCACAAGGTTTAAAATAGGATTACTGGTAAACCAGCCCGTGTTACCAAATTTTCTTTGAGATATTTGTGTCTTGATTCTAAATGCTATGTCAGCACAGAAAGATAAGTAAAGGCCATTTCACCTATTATGATATAAACTAAACCCTTAAATAAAATGTCAGCACATGGAATGTGCCGACACAGTATTATTGTTCATGACAAGCAAGAAGGACCCGTTCAAAAAATGCAGGGCTGGTACCCAACCACCCATCTGCCCACCCATCCATCCATCTGCCTGCCCTTCTATCCACCCATCCACCCACTGTCCACCCTCCCATGCATCCACCCATCCATCCATCTGCCCACCTATCCATTCTATCCACTCATCCACTTACCCACCCATCAATCCACCCATGTACCATCCACCCATCCACCCTCTCATCCACCTGCCGACCCACCCGTCCATACATCTGCTCATCAGCCTAACCATGGTCCATCCACCGGCTCACTCATCCAGCCAGCCACCCACGCCTTGGTCTATCTATACATCCATCTATTTACTGTGCACCTAATTTGTGCAAGTAACTATGCTAGGTACATGAAATGAAATGAAAAAGTAAGATTCCAGATCTCCTGGAGCTACCATGGCAGAGACAATTCCAACATGGTACTTAACCAGTGGTACTTAACCGCCCACAATGCCTCTGTATCATAAAGGAGGGCACTTAATACCCACAGCACGTACAGGCAAGAACCTGAGCGGAGTCTGAAGGACAAGCAGAAATCATCCAGGTGGTGAGTGGGGAGAAGGGTACTTCAGAAGAAGGGACAAGTTGTTCTGAAATAGGGATAATGAGAGTGTCTGCCTTAGGGTTATGCGAGGTAATGCATATAAACCTCCTAGCAAGATAGCTGGCATACAGTAAGTGTTCGATAAATGGTAGCTGCCATTTTTTTAAGCCTTGATTTTAAATCTGCTGCACATGTAGTACGCACATGGGGGGAAAACCCCACAACTGATGAGAAATTACTTATGTTTAACAAGACAGTCTAAAAAACACCTGGGAAGCTGTCTGTGGTAGATGGAATAATGGCTCTCCAAAGATGTCTACCCAACTGACCTCCTTCCCCAGCTCTTGTCCTACCCATCCAGGGGTCCACAGGGCATTTCCTATTAGTCCAGGAACATCTCAAAGTCCACAGTTCTAAAGATAAACTTCTACTCTCTCCTCCCATAAAAAACAGCTTCCAGGGTGCGAACCCAATTTCTGCGAAGGCTGATTGACATCTTGTATCTGGAATTCACGAATGTTTTATCCCAAAAAAATCTTTCCTCTCCTCATCCAACTAGGTTCTATTTGACACCAACAGTGGCTCAATGTTTACAAATACTAGACGGGATTCATGGGTAATTTAAAATTGTCTTCTGTATGCCTCTTAATATTTAAAAAATTTACTGCAAAAGACATGTATTACTTTTACACAAAAGAAGAGTGACTAAAATAGTATATTTCCATCAGACTGGTTTCATCTCTTAGAAACATGGGTCACCAAGTTCTATATGAGTACTCAACGGGGGTTCCAGAGACTTTGGGAGTCTGTAAACGCTCCGAAATTGAAAATCCATTCTCACTAGGTTTTCCAACAGTTCTACGATCCCACCCGCTCCTCTCAACTGAAGGGAGAGAGAAAGAACAAAAAAAAAAAAAAGGAAAGAGAAACTTATAAACAACCACTGTAGAGTGTTTTCTTCCCCAAAACTTTCATTTCTGTTCTTTGCTCTTGATTCGAGGCATGGTATACCCCAGCAGTCACTTCAATCTTGAATAAATCCTCAAACACCACCAGATCATATTAAAACACCTAACTGATAACACCACCACCTTGTTCAACAATGTTCCAGACAACCTGAACTTGGCGTCTGTGGGCCAAGTTCATCTGGGTCCCAGCCAATCAACAGCCTTGTTTCCAATTTCACACCATTCCAGCCAGATCCTTTCTCCCTCTCCAGAAGTCTCAAGAGACTTTGTGACTTCACCCCCATCCTATCACCTGGTGCATCCTGCCCTGTTCAGGATGACTCCGCCCTTCAAGACAACCCAGCTTGGTATCAAAACTTCACGCAGCCAAGGCCGTCACATGAGGCCCATTCATGCCCAATTCCCGACCTGCCATGGTCCCAGGGTCTCTTTCTGGTGGCAGGAATAGGGGGAAAGAGGGAAGACATAGTGAGGGGGGACAGAGAAAGAAAGGACAGATGGGAACTCATGCTCCCAGGGGTGCTGGGCGTTCCAGGCCCTATGCCAGGCCCCTTCATAGGACATTCCTGCTCATCTTCAAATACCGTGGCACCTCATTTTCATGGACAAGGAACACATGCCCCAAGACAGGAAGTGACCAGCCCAGAAGTCAGCTGGCCCGGAAGTGTCAGCGCTAGAACCGAGCTGCCTTACTCTGATTCTGGGCTCACTTCAAATGCAGAACTGGGTAAGACCCTGGTTCCACCTGGGAAAGTGTTACGGGTGCTAACCCAGAGATAACCTTTACCAGCCTATGCTGCTCATTTTCAGTTCAGGCTCCTTGACTCAGGAACACATGGCATTTGCTCACTGCATGCTGTCTGGCTATTCTTCCTTTTCTCCCTCCTGTGCCCGTTTCTTCTTTCCAGTCTTTCTTCCACAGCTGCCCTTTCACCCTCATGTGTAATACAGTGAGAATCCTAAAACCTACTTAACAGATGTCTCGTCAACACAAAGCTCTGATTCTCCCTAAGTGTTCCAAAAGGAATTTTTTATAGTACATCCTTTAATTTGTCCTAAATCACCAACTTCAAAAGCTGCGAGGGATGCTTCTAATTTGTAAGGTTCCAGAAGCTAATGGGCAAGACTCTCACCCTATTCATGATGTTGTGGGTTGAACTATATCCCCCACAAAGCATGTGCTCAAATCCTAACCCCTGGTCCCTGCGAACGTGACCTTATTTGGAAACAGGGCCTTTGCAGAAGTAACCAAGTTAAAATGAGGTCACAATGGATTAGGGTGGACCATAAATCCAATGACTAGTGTCCATATAAAAGGAGGAAAGTCTAGGGACAGGCACAAAGGAGAAGGCCACATGCTGGCAGAGGCGGAGGCTGCAGTGACATTGCCTGAAGCCAAGCAATGCCAAGGACTGGCAGCAGACAGCAGACGCTGGAGCCAGGCATGGAAGGGATTCACCGCCTGAACCCCTGCAAAGGAACCAGCCCTGCTGACGCCCTGATTTCCTTTCCAGCCTCTTGAACAGCGAGAGAATCAACTTCTGTGGTTTGAAGCCACCCAGCTTGTGGTATTTTGTTACAGCAGCCCCTAGGAAACTAACACGCATCCCACCGATGGTGTTAAATATTTTCATTCTATCTCCTCCTGACTTCCATCTTTTCAGTCTGAAGAGTCCAGTGACCCTTGCTCTGCCTCACGGGAGGCCTGGAAAGAGTCGGGTCGCAAGGAGTCAAGGGAAACTAGTCATCTGAAAGCCTGCTTGGATTTTCAAAGCTTTCAAGAAACCATTTCCACTTCCAAAACAAACAAACAAACAAACAAACAAACCCATTGCCATCGAGTCGATTCCGAATCAAAACGACTCTATAGGACAGACCAGAACTGCCCCACAGGGTTTCCAAGGAGCATCACATGGATCTGAACTACTGACATCAGAAGGTTCTTGCTCTGATGTTCTCCACGCCCCTGCATCCCAACCTTTTCTCTAAAATGTACGTATTTCCTAAAGGTCAGCCTCCTTTGGGGGAAGAATCTCTCTCCTATTTGTCTCCTATTTTCCTCTCTGTTTGTAATATGAGGAGCCCTGGTGATACAGTGGTTAAAGCACTCAGCTGATAAGTGAAAGGTCAGCAGTTCAAATCCACCAGCGGCTCCGTGGGAGAAAAGACCTGGCGATCTGCTCCCATAAACATTACAGCCTAGGAAACCTTATGGGGCAGGTCTACTCTGACACAGGGGGTCACTTTGAGTCAGAATTGACAACGGTACACAACAACGGCATGTGTAACACAGGATCTTGAACTGCACAAAAAACTTATCCCCATTTGACTTACATGAACCACCAACAAATAAATAGTTCCTATCTCAACTCTCTTCTGTTATCCCCACCGAATACTACAAAAGGCATTTTTCACTCTCATGCATGCCTTATCTAATCAGTAATTTATATTCTTTATACAGACATCTTACATTCCTTTAAACTTACACAAACATTGCGTGTCTTGAAGTCTCTGCATTATAGATGATGTTTTTGGCAGGTTACCCCTTGCATTAAAAACAGGGCAGTCCTTTACTCAAAATATTTGTTTCTATTATCCCCAAATTTAATTCTGCAAGTACACTATTTCTTGCTGATACTTGGGAAATTAAATGTTGTGTGGAAAAAAGTTGATGACATTTCAGCACTCATATTCTAAAATTTCATTGCGTGTAGCCACTTAAAAAAACACCCACATACAACAATTCTGAAAACGGCTGAAAATCGCAGAAAGCTTCTTAGGCAGTCTGCTAGGAGGCACGCCATGATAAAAGAAACAGGGCCCCTTCCCCCTCCTCTTGGCCCTCTCACTAGTGATAATACTATTTACCAAAAAAAAAAAAAAAATACATCACGTACATTCTAGCTATTCATGCCGCCTCTGGCTCCATTCACAGCCGAGAAGCTTTGTTCCCAAGCAGGACGTTGTTGAGAGCAAGCACCACGAGGGCCCTCTGAAGGGCTTAAACGCTCTCAAATGAGGCGGAGCAGACAACCCCAAGAGCCCCTCCCCATACGCCCCCTCCCATGTGTCCCACTCACCACACACCCCTTCCCCACAGTGCGTGGAAGCTGGTACCTTCCGGCTCCTTGCTTGGATACCACGGTCATAAAGCTCTCATTGTGCCTCTCCAGCACTGTTCCACAATGTAAGTGTATTATCCAGCGGCCTTTGTTGCCCACGGGTTCTTGGCTTTAGACGAGAAGATGGCTAAGTAATTGCACTGACGTCCTACCCAGACACACAGAGAATGTCAACCCTGTTCCCTGCTAGCCACGCACAGATTGGGTACTGTCTTACAAGGTGAACAGGGCCCCGTGTAAAGCCAAATGAAACCAAACCTCATTACATACGGCTCTTGAAAAGCAAACACTCAAATCTCAGTTATTTGTGCAACAGGACCTTGAATTTCAAAGTTAATGTTTAATTTCAACAACACACCAATTACACAAGACTCTCAAGGCCATAGGAAAATAAGCCATAGGTGATCTTACCGTGCACACATTTCCATTCGTACGTGAGGCCTTGTAAAGTAAGGTTATACTACTGGGGGTCATGGGGACATGACTAGGTGGAGCCCAGGGCGTTGAAACTCTTCTGCGTGATACTATAATGGTGAACACGTGGCATTATGCATTTGTCAAAATTCACAGGGCTTACAACACAGAGCGAGCCCTGATGTCAACTATGGAATTTAATAATATTGTATCAGTGTTGTTTCATGCATTGTAACAAACGCACCACACAAATGCAATAGGTAAATAATGGGAGAAACAGTGTACAGGGAGGCATAGGTATACGGGAACTCTTTACTTTCTGCACAGACTTTGTGTAAACTTAAAACTGCTCTAAAAAATAGCCTAAGAATTGATGTCTTTGAGTTACGGTGTTGGCAAAGAATACCGAATATACCACGGACAGCCAGAAGAACAAACAAATCTGTCCTGGAAGAAGTACAGTCAGAATGCTCCTTAGAGGCAAGGATGGCAAGTCTTCGTCTCATGTACTTTGGACATGTTATTAGGAAGGACCAGTCCCCGGAGAAGGACATCATGCTTGGTAAAGTAGAGGGTCAGCAAAAAAGAGGAAGACCGTCAAGGAGATGGACTGACACGGTGGCTGCAACAATGGGCTCAAATACAACAACAATTACTAGGATGGCGCAGGACCGGGCAGTGTTTACAGGGTTGCTATGAGTCGGCACTGACTTGACACACCAAACAACACACCACATCTCTTCAGTCATCTACAATTTCTTCTCTGCCCTCCTCATGCGCGAAGAACAAGATGATCCTGCGTACCCACTGCCATCACCCACCGCCATTGAGTCAATTCCAACTCATAGACATCGTACAGGACAGAGAAGAACTGCCCCACAGGGTTTCCAAAGAGCGCCTGGGGGATTCTAACTGCCAGCCTTTTGGTTAGCGCCGTAGCTCTTTACCACTACACCACCAGGGTTTCCACGATACTGCGTAAGTAATGTAAACTCCTTTGCCACAATTAAACAGCTACACTTTTAACATCTGAAAATGAAGGCCCGGTTTTCTCAGATGCTCTGATTTTCTCAGATGCTCTGATCCTCTCTCTGGGGAACCCACAGACTTGATTTCCATTTTAAAGCTCCAAAGTAAACTGACGAGCAAGTTCAATGGATACAATTTTGCCCTGTTCCTTTCTGACTAACAGTCTTTGGAGGTAACTTCCATTTTCAGGCAGGGACCCAGTGACCCAGCTGCACACTAGATTGTCACACCATTCCTGGAGTCTGGCGTTTTGACTAAAGCATCTAATTCCAGGGTATTCATTTGGCCTTCTCATGATGTGGGCATAAAGAATCTCACTGGACTGGAAAGAGACCGGCTATTTTCAGAACCCAGAAAGCCCACTCATCAAAAAGCCGGTCGCCCTTGGAAAGCTTCTCTTGGTGCTCTGCCCTGCCCCAGCACCCCAGGACACCTCGGCTAGGGAGACTGGCTCCAAGTCACATGGGCTGGCATCCACTTCGTGTTGGGCAAAAACGGACAATCGGGCTGTTAACCAAGCATTCATTCACACACCACAAAGAAGCGACCCCAAGACATAGCTGCCATCACCCTACATGCACACTTCACCTACCCCAGAGGGGAACCGCCCTCCTGAGCGGGGTCGGCAGGGGTGCCGTGTTCTCTGGGCTCCGCGGGGTCTTCTGCCTGCCTCCTGGACTCCACAGACACTTCCTACAAAAGGCAGCAAACAGAGGCACCAAGTCATCACACCACGCCTTCAGCACATCTGTTATTATGAAACCCCTCATTTGTGGCCATGGAGCCGGTGACGCTGCCCGCTGCCCGTGCTGACGCGGCCATGTGACCGGCTCGGTCAGCTCTGGAGCTGGTTTCAACAAGGGGACTGAGCAACTCGTGTGTCCACTTCTGTCCGGGGCAGAGCACAGAGCTCCTACACAAAGTTGGTAAAACTGCGCCACAGCTGGCCACAAAAACAAAAAACTCCTTGCAGTGGCCCCTAGGGCAAAGTGTGGAAGTTTCTTTGCTCACCACCAGTGCGGCAGCCGCAGAGGTCACTCCAGCGGTCCACCAGCCAAGGACGTCACTGCGGACGCCAACCCCTGCTGTGTCTGCATGTCCTCTCGCCCAGGCGCCGGGAGGCTAACGGGTGAGTTCCCTTACAGACACCTGCAATATGCTGCATTCAATCTACAACTGCTTCAGTTAGAGAGAGACTGCCTCTGACACTGCAGAAGAAATGGTTTCCTTTGAAACGTACAAATGCCGACTTAATAGGCAGGGAAGAGACAGATGGACTGTGTATGTCAACTCTGAAGTACGGATAAGAACGCGTACTTTTCTACGGAACCTTGACTGCAGCCATCTTTAGAAATGGCTAGCTAGGACACACCTATACAGTCCCCAGGCAGTGCAAACGGAGGCTAACGGAAAGGTGAAAGTTAACACTCTCACCATCAAAACTCTCACAAAAGTACAGTAGTTTAGGCACTCTTAATTACACTTTGCCCCAGGGCAATCCCTCAAAATAGCTGCAAATAAAGACTAGGAAAAAGGAACAAAACTGTATGAAATGACTAGCATCAGTATTTGAAAAGTGGCCATATTATGGCATCTTGAAATAAAGCACAGCCTTTTCCTTTAAGAGGAGTCCCTGGGTGGTGCAAACAGTTAAGTGCTTGGCTACTAACCAAAAGGTTGGAGGTTTGAATCCACCCAGAGGCTCTGCAGAAGAAAGGCCTGGCAATCTATTTCCAAAGGTCACAGCCATTGAAAACCCAACTGAGTGTTGTTCTACTCTGACATGCATGGGGTCACCACGAGTCGGGGTCAACCTGACAACAACTGGGACTGGTTTTCACTTAGGGTGGGAAGTGCCTCTTGTTCTAATTTTTCCAGGTTCTTTGCTTAATATCCAGGTGGGGCCAGCACTTAGGGGCAAGTAAAACAAGAGACTGGGATTCCAAGGCTGGGAACTAAGGATGTGGGTTTGTGAAAACACAGCACTTCCGAAGTTCCCGAACGTGTTGATTTTTCCCCAAGTGCACTCGACACAGCTGGTGCCAGAAAAGTTGGGGAGCGTAAATGCTCAAACAGCTCGATATACGCGAAACCGATATCTGGCAATTACCCTGCGGGTGTGTGCTAAGAAAACGGTTGCCATCAATCTCGACTCACGGCGACCCCATGTGTGTCAGGGTAGAACCGTGCTCCACAGGGTTTTCAATGGCTGATTTTTTGGACGTAGATCGCTGAGCCTCTGATTGGTTAGCAGCCGAGCGCACTAAGTGTTGCACTACTCAGAGGCTCTGTGGGTGCAACCTTGCCATTCCTAAAGATGGCAGTGGTCAAGGGCAGGCTTCGCCCTGCCTGGATGGGAGCTCACCTCTTTATAGTGGTCCGTGGATGGCGACGACCTGGACCTCGCATGCATGTATTGTGGTCTCTCGTGCTGGTTCAGCCCCACATCCAGAATGTCATCTGCCGAGTGATACCGTCCAGAGCTCCTGGCTTCCAGAGGCTCCCGTTGTTCCTTCCAAGAGGCTTGATACTCAGCAAAGGTCCCAAGTCTCTGGGGCGGCTCGAATTTCCCCACCTTTTCTGCTTTCCTGTGACTGCTGGGGTTTTCCCCAAAGGAGGTGGTGCGCCCCCTCCTCAGGAACCAAGGTTCCGTACCCTCGTACCCATGACCAGCTGTCTGCAGCCGCTCTGGCTTCTCTCTGGGGAACCCACACAGAGCCTGTCTCTGCTCCGGCCTCTGATGAGCGGATCTGCTGGTCTCCTCAAAAAACTTCCGCCTGTCAGCAAAAGTGCCCACCGTGTCCTCAACTCTGTTGGGGACCTGGTGAGGACGGTAATTCCCTGAGAGCCCCACCTCATGTATTTTCTCAGGCTCAGAGTACGACTTCAGCTTCTGTTCTGCTGTGAAGCGTCTCCGGCCCCCAATGCGGAGGATGTGGGGCACGCCCCCTCCAGGCAAGGACAGCTTGGCCGGGTCCCCCTCCAGGAAATGGGGGGCAGCATCCAGACCCAAGGGGTACAGGGATGAGGCGTCACGGTCCCCAGGCCTGTGCTCCGGTGGCACTGGGCAATGGTCACCGGGGCTGGGGTCCAAGTCACGACGCTTAAATGACGTGGCCCTCAGGACCCTGGCTTGGACCTCCTTCAGGTGGTCTTTGTAGGTGCTGGTGAAGGAACCTTCTGGAGTAGCACCAGTGACAGCCCCCAGCTCCACCCTCCAACCACCAGGGTCTTCCTTGGGCTCATCTGTCCCTGCCAGAGTCACAGTACTCTTGCTCTTCTGCAACTTGGCTCGCCGCATCTGGATCTCATTCCTCAGTGTGGTGGCAAAGCGGTCACTTCTCCGTATTGGCTTTCCTACCTGGGAGTCAAACGGGAGTGGCTTCCCCATGCCACTATCTTGGTGGTGCCCTGGGCGGCGGCCATCTTGGTGGTGCCTCAGGCAATCATCTTGGTTGTGTCCTGGGCCACCAACTTGGTGGTGTCCAGGGCCGCAATCTTGGTCGTGCCTCAGGTGGCCATCTTGGTGGTGTCCTGGCTGGCTCTTCTTCCCTTCTTGAGTCAAGGAGTGCAACATAGGTGTCTTCTGAGGCGAGATCTTGCTGCTTTCTCCGTCCACCCACTGGAAGTTGCCGTCTGCAGTTCTCTTCGGGCTGGCTTTCTCTACATGGCTGGTTCTGGGGGGCTCCTCGGTTCCCATGGGCCAGCCCTCCCCACCTCTATCCAGTGGGTGCCACTGTTCTCTTTCATTGGGGTCTAGCATCTTGCCATGCTGAGGTAGGTAACATCGTGGTTTTGGGCTCATCCGGTGTGTAGAAGGACACTCCTGGGCCCCCTGCGCCACGGCAGCACCTGCTACGGTCAGCCAACACTCCTTGCTGAGCTGTGGTGTCTGAGCACTCCCCTGGACGGGCTGCTTGGAGGACACGCAATAATAGCGGCTCTGCCCGCCACCCTCCACCTTCTGGTCTGTAGCACCAAGCCACCTCACAGGAGCGAAGCCATTGTCCTGGAAGTGGTCGGCAGGAGACTCCTGGCGGCCTCTGAGGAGGGCCAACTGCCACAGCTCCCTGGGTGATGCAGGGGGCCTGGGGCCCTCATGGAGGATGGGGCTCTCATCACTGTACTGGCGAGGGTGCTGGTGTCCATAGGGGGACTGGGCAAAACGCACATCACAGCTGGACAGGGAGGCCTGCAGCCTACTGGGGGTCCCAGGGAAGCCGCCCACCCGGCCATCTGGGGGGGGCCAGCCACCATCCAGGGGCAGGTCCACATGGTGGCCACAGTTGCCAGGCCACCTCCTGTCCCCAGCCCGGACCAGCTGTCGCGGCGCTTCTGTGGGGTCTGTTCTCCACTCGGCTGGCGGTAGGCCCTGGGACAGGATGGTCAGATCCTGCGTGGCAGCCACCTCTGAGAACAGGGGGCCTGGAGACTTCTCATGGCCCTTGGTGGCGGCGAAGCTGTCGCTACGCAGAGGTGGAGGTGGAGGAGGAGGGGAGGTGGGAGGCTTCTTCTTGTCAGGAACATACCAGACAGGCCCAAAGTTGGACTTTCCCATGCAAGCAGCCAACTTTGGCTCAGGGCTGTCCTCCCGCCTGGGGCTCCTGCCACTCTCGTGGTGTGGGCCGGTGGGCATATAGCTGAGCCTCTCCTCCAGGCCGTGAGTGAGCTCGCCCCCGACCTGGCCCTGCCTGCCGCCTGGCCGGCAGCTCTCCCACAGGCCCACCTTGTAGAGGAGGTTCTCTGTGGACGAACCGTCGGCCCTGGGCAGTGTATGGTCTGGTGTGCTGGAGCTGGTGGAGAAGGAGCCATAGGCCGAGTCCCGCTTGTTTGAGCCACTCAGGTGGTCGATGCTGCTGCTGGACTTGGCAGCCGAGAGGCGGCCAGAGGAGTAGGGCTGGGTGGGGGGGTCCAGGCTGTCAACGCTGCCCAGGGAACTGAAGTGGTCTGAGGTGCGCTGCAGGTTCGTCTGCTCCCACGTGCCAGACAGGTCATGGGAAGAGGAGCTGGAGCAAAAACAGCACAGAAGAGTTTGCTTTAGGACCACACAGCAGCAGAGGGCAAAGGTGGAGGAGGACGGCCATGTGTATGCCACCCCACGTGGACAGGGAGAGATAGGGGAGAGGACGCTTCCCGCAACAGGGTCCCTGGGAGCACGGCCATGTGCACGTGGCCCCATGTGGACAGGGAGAGAGGGCGGAGAGGACGCTTTCCACAACAGGGTCCCTGGGAGCACAGCCATGTGCATGTGGCCCCATGTGGACAGGGAGAGAAGGAGGAGAGGACGCTTCTCGCAAGATGGCCCCTGGTCTGAGGGTCTACCTCACCACATTCAAGTCTTCGCGTTCTAAAAAGCAGCTTTCTGAGGGTGGGTTGAAAAGACTGGGTCCTACCCAAGTAATGCCTTTTTAATTTACACAAAAAAGGCAACTGTAAATGCTAGGAGCACATTTTCTCATGTTAAGCCCACTGACTGGCCAAATTCCACCAGGCAATGCCAACCAGGGCTGGCCAAGGGCCCACAAGCTTCGAAGAATGGTTTATATATTTTTAAACGGCTGGGGGAAAAACAAAAGTAGTATCTCGTGACACGTGAAAATTATATGAAATCCAAATTTCCATGTCTATAAATAAAGCATCATTGGTACACAGTGGTGCCCATCCATGGGAGCTTTTGTGCTGCGGCGCTGAGGCGAACAGTTGAGACAGTGACCGCACGGCCTGCAAAGCCAAAAATAGACTATCTGGTCCTTCACAGAGAAAAAGGGCTGACCCCTGGCCTAGTGTGTGAAACGACTCTGAGTATGGATTATTAACACATAACAAGCTATCTAACTGGAACAGCTTTAAAATTAAACGAGAAAATTCAGGGATAGCATTACTTTTCCAAGCCCACATAGTAATGTATTAATAGCTCCTTTCTAAACTGGTAATATAAAACCAAAAAACCAAACCCACTGCTGTCATATCGATTCTCACTCATAGCAACCCCACAGGACAGAGTAAAACTGCCCCACAGGGTTTCCAAAGAACAGCTGGTGGATTCAAACTTCCACGCTTTTGGTTAGCAGCCGAGCCCTTAAGCACTGCGCCACCAAAGGACAGGCTTTATTAGCCATATGCAGCTGTGCTCAGGTGATGGAGTAAATCTTAACAAGGGTAATAAAAGGGGGACATTAACGTCTATGATGTTGTTATTAGGTGCCGTTGAGTCGGTTCCGACTCACAGCCACCCCATGTGACAGAGTAAAACTGCCCCACAGAGTTTCCTAGGCTGTAATCTTTATAGGAGCAGATCACCAGGTCATTTCTCTCGTGGGGCCACTGGGTGGGTTTGAACCGCCAACCTTCAGGTCAGCAGCCAAGGGCTTAAATGTTGCTCCACCAGCATTCCTTAACGTCAGTAATACAAGGTCATAATCAGGATGGCATCTAAGACAAGGAAATAAAAAGCGAGGCTTATTAAAGCAAGCCAAGCTATAAAAGGATAATTAAGCAATGAATTATCCCGTGAGATGTTAACGGTGTTACATGTGAGACTGATAACGATGGATGGTGAAACTATTTAATCCAGATGTTAAAAGTTTCATTAAAGCTCAATAAAGATGGAACCTTCAGGTTTCAAGGGAAACAAAAAACTAGCTGTGGCTACAATAGCTTTGGGAGCCCTGGTGGCGCAGTGATTAAGCCAAGGACTGTTATCCGAGAGGCTGGCAGTTCAAACCCACCAGTGGCCCCGCGGAAGAAAGACGTGGCAGTCTGCTTCTGTAAAGATTACAGCCTTGGAAACCCTACTGGGCAGTTCTACCCCTACAGGGCTGCTATGAGTCGGCAGTCGGTTTGGTTTTGGATTTTTAGGAGAAGAAAGAAAAACATGTAAACAGTGCAAAGACAGGAAAATGAACTGGCCAAGTGATCTGAGGGAGGGGGATGGCCCGTTAGGTTTTTATAGATGTTCCCAAACACCAAGTACTTTGCTGTCCACTCTGCCCCCAATACTCCTGGGGTGATTTTTCCAAGCAATCCCAAGTCTGAGTGGATATAGGGAACGCTAAGCACTGTGTGGACACAGATGTGGGCAATATTATTCTTCCTTAATAAAGAAACTACCACATGGGCTTAATGGAGATCATATTCGACAATGAAATCGAAGGCCCACTCTTCATTAAATTTCCCACTCAGATGAGGGTCTGTGGTTTTCAGGATACCGTGGACTCTAAGCACATTGTCCCTCGTGGCTTTAACGAGGTGACATCGTATTTGAGATGCAGTTCCTTCCATCACATACACACTTTACTTTGCGATTGTGCAGCAGACTTGTCATTTGTTAAAGGCCAAAAATGGATTTTGGACAAAAATGAGTTTTGAGATGGTTACGGTTGCTCCAGATACATACAGGCATGCTCTCTCTCTCACACACACACACACACACCCTTACATTCACACAAACACACACATTCTCATGAGTCCACACATCACACATATACAAACACACATGCACACACGAGTCTCACACCCTCACACTTTCTCATTCTCCCATGCACACACACTCACTCTCTCACGTGCACATGCAACACAAACACACAGGCATACACACTCCCACTCAAACACACTCACACACACACACTCAAACACAATTTCACATGCACACACAGCAAAAAACACACAGGCACACATTCTCTCAAACACACACACAACAAACACACAAGCACACACTCTGACATGTTTGCACACACACACTGAAACATATCACATGCACACACCCTCTAACATACACTCACATGCATAATCACACACACACACACACCCTAAAGCTACACTACTATTCATCCTCCAGGCAGGAAACCAGTGAGGAATTTCACCACGAACCACTTGAGGTCCCAAGTCAGCAGCACCAGGGACTGGAGGGAGCCATGTGGTGCTGCCGCAGGCCTCGCCCGACGTCAGCCCACCTGACCCTGGGATGTGGGCTCAGCCCCGGCCCATGACTCATGCAGCAGGAAACCACAACGTGACCCCTGACGTGGCTGAGGAGCTCTCTGGTCCCCTGTGTCTCCCGCCAGCACTCAGGAGGCAGGGAAAAGGGTGCAGATGCTTCACAAATCACCCAGGAAAAAAAAAACCCAGGAAGCGCTGGTGAAATATACCTCCCCACCCACAAAGCTGCCATCCCATCCCTGAGGGGACATCTCCAGGAAGAGTAGGGGCTGCAGGTACGTGGGGTACATTCACATCGTGCCACCTGGCTAAGAACTGCCGACATCCTGGCTGACAAGCCTTTCGTCCTAGCGTCCCCGTGGTGTTCCCAGAGGGGTGTAGCCAGAAAGGGACCCCAAGGCTCTCCACTTCTCCCTCACAGGGCACAGAAGAGAAAGCACACTCAGAAGTCCTTCCTCTGGTGTTTTCAGCTTTCTTGTTTTCAAGCGCCACAAACCTGCCTGCTCACTGAGACATCAAGACGGTTCCATCTGAAACGGGGCATTGATGGCCTTTTCCTCATCAGAAGAAAACAAAAATCATCCAGAACGGGCGGCCATGCGGGGGTGGAGATGCCAAGGAAGCTTCCCACCTGGGTGGGAGAGCGCCTACCTCGCGTGGTGCCGGGTGTGCCAGGATGGGCAGGTGCCGGCCGTGGAGAACGGAACGGCTACCGCCTCGGGGGCGCCATCACAGAACTTGGTGGCATGCCAGGAGTGTGGCCTCCAGCTCAGCTCACTCCTCCTGAAAAGAGAATGCAGAAGGCTCAGGACTCACCCAGGACAGCAGTGTGCCAGGGCAGGACACAAGGCCCATGCTGCAGGGCTATATGTTCGCTTCCAGGGCCTGCCACTGCATCCAACAATCTCTCCTGGTGCAGGCAGTTAATGCGCTTGGCTGCTAAACAAAAGGTTGGTGGTTGAAGTCCACCCAGATGGACCTAGGAAGAAAGCCCTGGCCATCTCCTCCCAAAACATCACCCACTGAAAACCCTATGGGCACAGTTCTACTCTGATACACATATAAGTCCCTGTGCCTCACATTCTACTCAACAGCAACTGGTACTGGTCCACTGCATCTGGGCAAGAACGTTCTGTTTTCAGGATTATTCAGGACTGATTTGCCCTAGTGCCAGGTGGGAATCAGAGGATCCAAAATGTGAACCAGCCCTTAGTCTCCAAAATGTATTCTAAATAAGTACCAGACCAAAAACCAAAGCAGGCACCGCGGAGTCAATGCCAACTCACGGCGCCCCCATGTGTGTCAGAGTACAGCCTCGCTCCACAGGACTTTTGATGGCTCTGATCTTTCAGAAATAGATCCCCAGGACTCTCTTCTGAGGAACCTCTAGGTGGACTCGAATCGCCAACCTTTCAGCTAACGTTCAAGCATGTTTGCCGTTTGCACCACCGAGGGGCTCCTCTAAATAAGTAAGAAAGTAAACAAATACTTACTTTGTCCACAAAAACAAAGCCCAAACCTTCTCCCTTACCGGCTTCTGCCCAGCTTTGTGTACGGCCCTGAGCATCTCTGAGGAGATGGGACTGGGCTGGGATACAGTCTAGACTCCGTGTGTGTGTTTACGTAATTAGTTAAGGAAGTAAATAAAGGCTGTCTGAGAGCTGACTGAGACAAGCGGCTGTATCTTCCTCTGAGCCTCTCAGTGCGTACCCCATGATGTCAGTGTGCCCGTGACTTGGTTCATGCCTATGACGTCAGTCCATGCCCGTGGTGTCAGCGCAGGCCTGTGACATCAGTGTGTCCATGCCTGTGATGTCAGTGCATACCTGTGATATCAGTACCTGTGACTTCAAACAAGGGTCCCTGTGAACAGGATGGTGTGAATGGCAACTGCCAAGACAAAGAGCACAAGTGGGT
Source organism: Elephas maximus indicus (assembly GCF_024166365.1). Classification (NCBI taxonomy): domain Eukaryota; kingdom Metazoa; phylum Chordata; class Mammalia; order Proboscidea; family Elephantidae; genus Elephas; species Elephas maximus. The sequence continues at coordinate 171,417,403 of NC_064846.1, forward strand.
TGAAGCCAGGACTTCTGAATGTGGTGTGAGCCTCCTGGGCCCCCACTGCACCATCCCCACCACCTGGTGTAAGTCTTATTGTTCTTCTGGCCACACCTGCCCAGGGGTGATAAAGTATGTTCAGTTGAAAAGTCCCTACAGAGGCCACAGCTGTAATCTGTGTCACTGAATCGAACACATAAAACATGTTGAAACGGCAAACGTTTTGTTATATATATACTTACCGCAATTTTAAAATCAAAAGAAGTTAAAACCAAAACAACACATAACAAAAAAACTCTACTGAGTCTCTTTATGGAGACCATACCTTTTTCCAAGCCGGCAGAAACATTAAAGAAAATTACCTAAGTAGGAAATAAAACCAAAATGCATTTTAACACCAGCTATTTGATGGCTCAGATCAGTTTAACGAGGTAAAAAAAACACAGGTGGCAAAACGTAGAACATACGAACTTCATGCTAGCTTCACACGAACTACAGGGAAAACATACGATAGACTAATTCATTACAACACAGATGCAAAGGAATCGTAAATCCAAGACTGTACCTCATAGAATTCCTCAGAATCCTCGTAAGGAAGGTTCTGGCCACGTGAATATCATTTTCAGACAGCTTTTCCTGTGCTACCATATCCACAACTGCTTTCATCTTCCTTTATAGTTAATTAATGACAGGAGTAAACTAGGCTGATTGAGACTGGAGGCAAAGGAAAAAAAGAAGGCTCGGAAAAGCCAACGCTCTCCACTTGCAGGGGGTGGTATTTCAACCCTGCAACCGAAAAGGCTGGGGTGTTGGCTGGGGTTACTGGGAAAGGGATGCTCCATTCATGGGCTAAATGTTTTTTCCAGAAAAACTACCACCAGCCAGAGAGCTAAGTGAGACAGAGCAGTTGGTATCATGCCAACAGCCCCGTCCTACCATCTGGACCCCAGGAGATGCCCTCCTTCCCTCACCAGGTGTAGCAGATGCTCTGGGCCATGGCGGCACTGCGTCAGCAACTTTCTTCTCTGGTCATGTCCAAGACTACCAGAGTCAGCCACCTGAGCTCATCACCAGTCGGGCTCTCAGACGTTGGCCTGGGCCCCACGGTCGCTTGGACAAACTTCTAGACACCTCTCATCACAAGAGAAAAGCACGCAATGACCTTCATAGACTCCCAAATCTGTAAATACTCATCAAGGGAGAATAAATATGATTCTCTTGACCTGCTCATCTGTAAAATGGGTGCGACGCCCTGCCTCACAGAGAAGGAGCAAAGCTTTCGTCTACCAGAAGCGAACAACCATGGGTCAGTGCAGAGTAGATGCTAGGGGTTGCCCAGGCCTGGTCACTGGCTCAGGAAGTGACTGAATTGTTCCTGCTCCAATACGTGTCTCAAAACCAGTGTAAATGACCCTGTGCTATGGGCCTTCAGGACTATAACAGAGCTGATATTGTAAATAGCATGGCCCTGCGTGGCCCACAAAGACCAGCCCAGCACTGCCAACACTCGTTGGCGGCCATTCCAAACACAAGCCAAGCTCGCCGCCTCCTCCAAGACATGGAACCCCACCACCTCCCTACCTCCATGTAGTAATGAAGCACTTCATATCAATGAGCTCATTAAGCCCTGACAATAACCCTGAAAGGTAGCAAGGAGAAGTTTTTTCTATTTACGCTTCAAGATAAATGAAGCTCAAAGAGGGCAGTGACTAAAGCAAGGAGAAGACAACAAGCCAAAGTCGCCTGTCCTCAGATGGATTAAAATGTTCTTTTCACCATGTCCTGCTCATCTCAGACAAAAAGCTGAGACTAAGAATGCATCCATCTCTTCCAAGGCAACACAGGTTTCTAACATTTTGAACTATACCAAAAAAAAAAAAAAACCTGTTGCTATGGAGTCGATTCTGACTCATAGCAACCATACAGGACAGAGTAGAACTGCCTCGTAGGGTTTTCAAGGCTGTAATCTTTACTGGAGCAGACTGCTACATCTTTCTCCCGCGGGGGGCTGGTGGTTTCAAACTGCCAACCTTTCGTTTAGCAGCCAAGCGCTTAACCACTGCACCAACAGGGCTCCTCTTAGACCACACAGAACAGAATAAAATGGCTTGGTGTACCTCCTGATTCTAATCATGTAAAATCATTTGATATACTAACTTCTGTAAACCAAAAAAAAGCATATTCAATTTTCTGGGCATTTAACTCCAATTAGGCCTCGAGGGTATTTTTGTTGTTGTTGTTGTTTCTGTAGTTCCATAACACTTTTATCAAGATACACAATTATATAGTTCACTCATTTAAAGTGGACAATTTATTTTTGATATATTCACTAGGTTGTGTCTAACAATCATATTGTCTAATGTTGGAATACTTTCATCATCCCCCCCAAAATCCCATATTCCTGAGCAGTCACCTCCCAACGACCCCATACTTGAGCCGTCGACAACCACTAATCTACTTTCTGTCTCTCTGGATGTACCGACTCCGGACATTTCATATAAATGGAATCATACAATACATGGCCTTTTGTGTCTGGCTTCTTTCACTCAACATAACATTCAAGGTTCGTCCACATCGTACCATGTAGCTGAACTTCATTTCTCTTTATTTTTGAGTAAAATTCCATTGTATGGATAGGCCATATTTTGTTTATCCATTCATCTGTTGATGGGCATTTACGTTGTTTTCACTTTTTGGCCCCTGTAAACAGTGTTGCTATGAACATTTGTGTACACGTTTTTGTGTGGACATATTCTCTTGGTAGACCATGAGGTTTTCAAGAACACTCTTATTTACGAATTCTTCGTATCTTGTGAGACTCAATTATAAGCTGCATGTGAACTTTTCTACATTAATATTTTACAAGGAGGAAAACCTCCAAATCATAGATAACATCAATTGTAATTTGCCATTCATCCAGAATATAAGAAAAATATATTGAGAAAAAAAAAAAGATGAGTTTCACAGCAAATTCTAAGTAACAATTTAAAATAACAGATTTTCTGTGAAACATTTCATAACATGGAGGAACCTAGAAGGCATTATGCTGAGCGAAATTAGTCAGAGGCAAAAGGACAAATATTGTATAAGACCACTATTATAAGTTCTTGAGAAACAGTATAAACTGAGAAGAACACATACTTTTGTGATTACGAGGGAAGGAGAGAGGGAGGGTAGGAGAGGGTTTTTTACTGATTAGTTAGTAGATAAGAACTGCTTTAGGTGAAGGGAAGGACAATACTCAATACATGGAATGTCAGCTCAACTGGACTGGACCAAAAGCAAAGAAGTTCCCGGGATAAAATGAATGCTTCAAAGGTCGGCGGAGCAAGGGCGGGGGTTTGGGAATCATGGTTTAAGGGGACTTCTAAGTCAATTGGCAAAATAATTCAATTATGAAAACATTCTGCATCCCACTTCGAAATGTGGCGTCTGGGGTCTTAAATGCTAACAAGCGGCCATCTAAGATGCATCAATTGGTCTCAACCCACCTGGAGCAAAGGAGAATGAAGAACACCAAGGTCACACGATAACTATGAGCCCAAGAGACAGAAAGGGCCACATGAACCAGAGACTTACATCATCCTGAGACCAGAAGAACTAGCTGGTGCCCGGCCACAATCGATGACTGCCCTGACAGGGAGCATAACAGAGAACCCCTGAGGGATCAGGAGATCAGTGGGATGCAGACCCCAAATTCTCATAAAAAGACCATACTTAATGGTCTGACTGGGACTAGAGGAATCCCGGCGGTCATGGTCCCCAAACCTTCTGTTGGCCAGGACAGGAACCATTCCCGAAGACAACTCATCAGACATGAAAGGGACTGGACAGTGGGTAGGAGAGAGATGCTGATGAAGAGTGAGCTACTTGTATCAGGTGGACACTTGAGACTGTGTTGGCATCTCCTGTCCGGAGGGGGGATGGAAGGATAGAGAGAGTTGGAAGCTGGCAAAATTGTCACCAAAGGAGAGACTGGAAGGGCTGACTCATTAGAGGGAGAGCAAGTGGGAGTACGGAGTAAGGTGTATATAAACTTATACGTGACAGTTTGACTTGATTTGTAAACGTTCACTTGAAGCTCAATAAAAGTTAATATGAAAAAAAAAATCAGTTTCATACAAAAAAATAAATAAATAAAATAACAGATTTTACAAGAACAGCTGAAGAATTCCTTGTAGAAGGTTAGCCTGGAGTATAAGACATAAAACAGTACTTGTGAAGACCGTGCTTCTTAGTTCAAGTAGATACACCAGACTAAATGGGCAGCTTCTGCCCGGAGGTGAGATGAGAAGGCAGAAAGGGACAGGAGCTGGTTGAGTGGACACAGGAAACCCGGGATGGATAGGGGGAGTGTGCGTCACATTACAGAAAGAGCAACTGGGGTCACTTAACAACATGTGCATAAATTTTTGTATGAGAACCTAACTTGAGCTGTAAACTTTCATCTAAAGCACAATAAAAAAAATAAAATAAAATGTAAAAAGAAGCCCTTGTAGATGTGAGTCGAGAGGCTAAAACCTTAAACATAAACATTGTTGAAAATACTGCTACTGAACGATAACCACTTAGAATGATAACAAGTTTTATAGTTGCCTAAACTATAAAACTTGGGAATAAAATTCTTTAAGGTAAGAGAAACAAAAACAAAAAACAAACATTTCCTGAATTACATTCTTGCGTACACAAAAATGCAGCCCAGGTGGCACCGTGGTTAAGAGCTACAGCTGCTAACCAAAAGGTTGGCAGTTGGAATCCACCAGACACTCCCCAGAAACCCTATGGGGTAGTTCTACTCTGTCCTGTAGGGTCGCTGTGAATCAGAATCGAAGGCGACGGGTTTGGTTTTGGGTTTTTTGGTACACAACAAGATAGCTGTTACTATTAAATGTGCCACTTCCGGGTCTTGGACGTCAGACCCTTCAGCCAAACACCAAACCCACTGCCCTTGAGTCGATTCCGACTCATGACAACCCCATATATATAACAGGGTACAACTGCCCCCATAGGGTTTTCTTGGCTGTAATCTTTATGAAAGCAGATCACCAGGGCCAGGGCTTTCTTCCGTGGCACTGCTGGGTGGGTTCCTACTGCCAACCTTGAGGTGAGAAGTCAAGCACAAACTGTTTGCATCACCCAGGGGGCTTGTACCAGACCTTTAGACGCACATTTTTTAAAAGCTCTCAAGTTTGTCAGTACAGACAATTCATGATAAATGCAACTAGACTTCTGTTTTCCCTGCTTGTCAAGAGATTTCTGGATCTCGCATGGTTAAGGACTCAGAATGACTAAGGGGACTGAGTGAAAAATTACAAAACAGAAAAATCTGCAAACCGTCAGGCAGCTGTCACGATGCTGGCATACCCCAGTGTAGGCTGAGGGTGCCCAGAAAGCACCCTTCGCTTTAGGCGCAGAAAGAAACGAGGGCGCAGGACAAAGCAACAGAAGGACCGGCTGAGAGTAGAGAGATCGGGTCATTGACATCTCCCTCCTCCAGCCTGAGAAGCAGCCCCTGACCTACGTGAGATCATTGAAGCCTGGCCACGCGTTTAGAAACGAGGCTCAAACACCATGGAAGAGCAAACGTGTTCAAAACATACGTTTTTGAAACAAAAGGAAGCCTTGATACTTCACTTCACAAATAATAATTCTAATCTAGCAGAAAGGGCTGGTAATGACCACTACCCACCTGTCAGTGTGACACACTGTGTGGGCCTGTGTGTTGCCGCGAAGTTGGAAGCTATGCTCCCGGTATTTCAAATACCAGCGGGGCTACCCGTGGTGGACAGGTTTCAGCAGAGCTTCCAGACTCAGACGAGGCAGAAAGGCCTGGAGATCTACTTCCAAAAACCAGTCAACGAAACCCTAAGGATCACAACAGAACACTGGAGATGAGTCCCCCAGCCTGGAAGACATTCAGAGTACACAGTGGCCACAACAATGGACTCAAACATACCAACGATCAAGGATTTCTACACAGAAAGCGGTTGACTGGGTGGAACCTGAGGAAGAAGCAACCAATCTCCTAGACGCTGAGGCTGTACGTATTTCATAGGTGATGCCGGCTATAAAGATCCTCCCCACCCTGGGCCCTGACGGTGGTAAGACGGGCGCCCATGCGTAATAGCTGAGTCGCGGCCCAACATTCTGAGATGCTTTCATAATCTGCAAAGCCAGGCACACTGTTCCCTGGCCACATTTCAAGATGCGCGTTTTCAGGATTCAACCACTGGGTGAGCACCAAGTACGTGTAAAAATCTCAGCAGTCTGCTAAGTGAGAGATGCCAGGACGTAAGGGCAAATGCTGTATGAGTGCATTTATACCAAACGTCCAGAACAGGCGAAGCCATGGGAACAGAAAACAGATTAGTGGTTGCCAGGGGCTGGAGGGGAAGGGGCCAGGAGGAAGGCGGAGCGACTGCTAACCAGTGTGGGGCTTCTTTTGGAGGTGATGGAAACGGGAACTAGATAGAGGTGATGGTTCTACAAAAGTACTCGGCTGCTAAATGAAAGGTCGGCAATTTGAACCCACCAGCTGCTCCAGGGGAGAAAGGTGTGGCAGTCCACTTCCATAAAGATTTCAGCCTTGGAAACCCTACGGAGCAGTCCTACTCTGCCCTATAGGGTCCCTATAGTCAGAGTCAACTCGAGAGGGCAATGGGTTTTTTTGATAATCTTTATGGGAGCATATCACCAGGTCTTTCTCACGTGGAGCTGCTGGGTGGGTTTGAACCACCGATCTTTCCATTTGTAGCCGAACGCTTAACCGTTTGTGCCTCCAGGGTACCACTAACCCATTACCATCAAGTGGATTCTGACTCATACTGACCCTACAGGACAGAGTAGAACTGCCCCCATATGGTTTCCAAGGAGCGCCTGATAGATGTGAAATGCCAACCTTTTGGTTAGCAGCCATAGATAGCTCTTAACCACTATGCCACCAGTCCATACCCACTAGGGAAGGTGAAATTTTCCCAAAATACAATTGCTTTTCTCACCAATCCTCTGAAGCTCCTGGTGCATAAGGAATGTATTTGGAAATCAAGAAAAATTCAGGCTGGTTTCTGTTTGCTACCACTCTGATGCCCTGAAATGGCTGGATCTGTGCTGCTCAGGAGACAGAGGGACATGTGGCATCTGTCTGCTGGTTGTCCAGTCACAACCCTGTCATGAAGCTGGACAGGGGAGCCTTGGTGCCACCTGGAGTCCTCAGACACTTGTCATTCCTTCAGCGTGGCTCCAACTCCTTTGGGCCAGACACGACTAGAGTGGGGAGGTCTACAGGGTGGCGGTGTGTCTTCCCAAACAAGACACAAACTCACGGGGCTTCAATCCACAGGCTGTTGACTGCCATCGAGTTGGCTCCAACTCATGGCGACCTTGCACAAAACCAGAAAGAAACACTGCCTGGTCCTGCACTATCTTCATGATGGTTGGTATGTTTCAGCCTGTTGCTGACCTACAGCGCTTATCTTCCAGCACTGTATCAGACAATATTCTGTCATGATCCATACAGTCTTCACTGGCTGATTTTCGGAGGTAGACTGCCAGGCCTTTCTTCCTAGTCTGTCTTAATCTGGAAGCTCCCCTGAAACCTGTCCACCATGGGTGACCCTGTGGGCGTTTAAAGTACCAGTGGCATAGCTTCCAGCACCACAGCAACACGCAAGCTGCCCAGTAGAACACACTGACAGATGGGTCATGGTTAACCCACACTCACTAGAGCTGTGGATGGCATGAACAGTATGCACGCACGCCACCAGGGGGACCACGATGAAAGGGAAAAACACACGCACTTTGGGGCCCTGACAGTACAGACCACGTGGTATTCAGTTCCGTTCACCACAGCACCCCTGCCACATAACAGAGCCACGAGCATCTGACGCAAATACAGACCGAACGTATGAAGGGATCTGCCCTTGACCCATTTGTTCACACTTGCACGTCTGCTGTGGTGGGTGAGGTCGTTGCACTGCAGGGAGACACAATATCCAGTCGTAAACTCCCAACAGAAACGAGGGGGAAAGCTGCTGCATAAGCTGGGCCTGGGGGTGATGTGGGTAGACAGAATGGCCTGGAGACCAGGAAAGACACACCTTCCAGGAGGGCAGAACACCAGGCAATGGCGGACATGGTGCTGGTGGAAGAGGGTGTATGTCCACGAAGATGACCCAATGGCTCTTTACCTTTGTTCTGCTATCGTGGTAAGGAGCCCTGGTGGCACAGGAGTTAAGCACTTGGCTGCTAACTGAAAGGAGGGCAGTTTGAACCCACCGGCCATTCCGTGGGAGACAGACATGGCAGTCTACTCTGTCCTGTAGGTTCGCTATGAGTCAGAATCGACTTGGCGGCAATGGGTTTTTTTTTTTTTTTTTTTAACTAATGTGGTACATTACATTGATTTACTAATACTGAACGACCCAATGGGGTGCTCTGAATGCATACTAAATTAATACGTTAAGCCATGTTGCAAAGCACTCTATAAATGATGCAGGTGTGTTCAGATTTGGGTTGCTAGTTACTATAAGGAAAAGAAGACCCCAATAGCCTTTTAGGGACATCTATATGCAGAGAAGAAGCCCTGGTGGTTCAGTGGTTAAGCGCTCAGCTGCCAACCAAAAGGCCAGCAGTTTGAACCCACCAGCGGCTCCATGGTTGAAAAGACCTGATGATCTGCTTCCGTAAAGATGACAACGAAGGAAACCCTATCGGGCAGTTCTACTCTGTCCTAAAGGGTCACTATAAGTCAGAATCGACTCGACAGCAATGAGTCATACAGCAGAAGTCGTCCCTGGGTTGTGGCTGCTGACTGAAAGTTAGAGGTTCAAGTCCACCCAGGGGCTGGAAGAAAAGCCTAGTTATCTCCTTCCAAAAACTGAGCCATTGAAAACCCTATGGAGCACAGTTCTACTCTGACACACAAGGGGTCATCTTGAGTCAACTCGACAGAAACCAGTACCAGATATGGCAGCGAGTGCTCTCCCTGGGCAGTGGCGCAGACCATACCACGTGGTGGATGGTGACATGATTCAGACAGGATCTGACGCGCTACAGGATATCAAACAACTCGGGTTAACTGTCCAACATAAACTTCTGCATTGACTCTGTTTCGGCAAGAAAATAAGCACAGTAACAAAGGAGTTCCTGCCTTTATACCCAAGGAGAATTAGGTAAAGATAAAAATTCCCCCATGACCTCAGTAGCTGAAACCGATACAAGACATCAAAGCCACGTTCAAACAAATGCCAGAGCGAGAACCAGCATTCGCCCAAGATGAAAGCGCCAGAAAGTTCCTGCCCCCAGGAGGCTGGGTGTTCCCTCATCTCTCTCAGCAGACTCAGCAAGAGCACGTTTCTCGTGCAGCGTCAGAGGCTGCTCCTGGTACCTGAGCAGAAAAGACAGCGACGGAAAGGTCATGTGATGAATGGAACGAGAGGGCACGGTGGCTTCTTTTTCTAGCCACTTTTATAATCGGGTTTTTTTTTTCCATACCTATGACCCTGATAATGTCCAGAAGAAAGAAAAAAGTCCATCTCCCAGGTACCTGAGAGGTTTGCAGACCACCTGGACTCGGCACTATATATCCCCTCACTGTCTAAGGCATCATTTAATTCAACTCAGCTTTAGAAAGGCAACCGCCACAAAGTACTGGCAGGTATTCAACTGTGTACGCTACATTTCAACATAAAAGATGGTTGGCGAAAGGAGTCGGGACATTCAAATGCGCAACCATTAACTAATTATAAACAAGCCTGAGGATCAACAAGACTGGGTCTGCTGTATAAGAATAATGAAACAAAAAACTTACCAATACGTTGAGAGCCAGCATGACAAGTAGATAAATAAGAGAAAGCTACACAAAAGAAGCAACAAGAGACTGTGGACTACTGTCATTTAAACAGGAGTCCCTGGGTGGCACAAACTGTTAAAGTACTCAGCAGCTCTCCGAAAGGCTGGAGGTTCGAGTCTACCCATGAGTACCACGGAAGAAAGGTCAGGCAATCTACTTCCAAAAAATTAGCCATTGGAAACCCTATGGAACAGAGTTCTGTTCTGACATACATGGGGTTGCCATGAGACAGAGTCGATGCCACAGTAACTAACGGGGAATAAAAAAAAAAAAAAACATAACATTAAACATGTCACATAATTAGAGATTCATCTGATTAAACTGCCTAAGCCATACACTAAATCCAAATCTAAACAGTTAACCTTCCACTAAGTATAAAACACTCACCATCTGGGCGGTTTTATCTTTTCTCTGGACTTTACTAATAGAAACAAGAATGGAGAAGAGACCAAAGAACTCAGGATATCCGTCCAACATAAACTTCTCCATCGACTGCTTCAGCAAGAAAATATGCACAGCAACAAATGGTCACAAGCCCCAAAAGCTTCAGCACAGACACTTTTTACCCGAGTCTGAACAAGCTGACAGCTGACAACCCCGTGAAGCACAGGGTTCCCACGACACGCAGCTCCCCCACCATGGCGCACACCCTCCATCTGAACACCCATGCATCCGCACCCATGCTGTTTCTGCTCTTGGAAAGGAAGAGGAGAAGACACAGCCTTCCAGCGTCTCAGCCAGCCCCTTCCTCCTGCCACACCAATGCATGTAGTGACCAAGCTGCCCTGGCTTCTGGGAACATCTGTGCTAATCAGCGCGGTGCCCCCTCAGCCACCTGCTGGAGGACAGCTCCAAAGAGCCAGCACAGGAGGGGGGAGCTCAGCCAGATCCCGGCTAGGAGCAGAATTCACTGCTTCGGAGTAGCATCCCGGGACGAAGGCAGGGGGCAAGCAAGGTTTTCCGCAAGCATGGGTGCTGTCAGTAAGCTGAAACCGCCCTTCTTCTAATTTAAGCACACCACATAGAGCCTGGCTGACCCTCTCAGCTCCAGCACAGTACTCTCCCCCTCTGCGCTAATCTGCTCCCAGTGCAAGCTTAGTGCACATAATTAGATTCACAAAAGGGTTTAAGGCTGCAGGCAAAGAGGCAGCAGGAAATAATGCAAGTCAAGCCTATAGGTAATTTGGCTTTGCAGCTCCCTAACAAAAGTGCTGGCAACACACTGTATGTTCAAGAGAAACTTCATGGAAAGAGACCAATGATTGAGGGGCAGGTGTGCTTCACCAGAAACAAAATTAATATTAAAGTATAAATGTGGAGAAAAAACTGAAAGCAATTACAAGCTTAAGAAAATAATTTATGATATGTTTGAAAGAAATTTTCCGTAGGGCATTTGAAATTTAGTATACTTTTTAGGAGCTGGCTGTTCTGGGTGGTGCAAATAATTAATGCACTCGGCTGAAAACCGAAAGATCGGAGGTGCGAGTCTGCCCAGAGACATCTCGGAAGAAAGGCCTGGCAATCTACTTCCACAAATCCAGCCACTGAAAACCCTACGGAGCGCCAGCCTACTCTGACACACACGAGCGCAGTCAACTCCACGGCAGCTGCTGCTTTAGGAGAACCTGTGGTTTTTAAAGCCCGTTCATTTGCCTCTGAAATAGGCAAATGGATGGACATGTCCTTGTAGTTGTTGCCAGGTGCCGTCAAGTCGGTTCTGACTCATAGCGACCCTCTGTACAACAGAACGGAACGCTGCCTGCCCCTGCGCCATCCTCACAACTGTTGCTATGTTCGAGTCCCTTGTTGTAGCCACCATGTCTATCCATCCCACTGAGGATCTTGCCCTTTTTCACGGACCTCTACTTCACCAAGCGGGATATCCTTCTCCAGGGACTGGTCCCTCCTGGTAACACATCCAAAGTACATGAGACGCAGTCTTGCCACCCTCACTTCTAAGGAGCATTCTGGTTGTACTTCCTCCAAGACAGATCTGCTCATTCTTTTGGCAGTCCATGGTATAGTCAATATTCTTCGTCAACACCATAATTCCAAGGCATCAATTCCTCCTTGGTCTTCCTTATTCATTGACCAGCTTTTGCACGCAAAAGCATGTTGTTGTTAGCTGCCCTCAAGTTGAACTCTGACTCATGGACACCCCATGTACAACAAGATGGGACCACTGTGATCCATGAAGGTTTTCACTGGCTGATTTTCAGAAGGAGATCTCCAGGCCTTTCTTCCTCATCCATCTTAGTCTGGAAGCTCCACGGAAACCTGTTCCGTGTCACAGCAACACACAAGCCTCCACTGACAGACGGTGGTGGCTGTGCACACGGTGTACTGGCCGGAATCGAACCCAGGTCTCCTGCATGGCAGGTGAGAATTCTACCACTGAGCCACCACCGCCTTCGTGAACGCGTCCAAGTGCTCTCCATAGAGTTTCTAATTGCATATTTTAGGGCACTGGATGGCAGTAACCATAACTCCTAGCAACGGGCAAGAACTATATGCCAGGCATTTCCTGTTTAATTCTCAGCCCCATCATCACCATGCTGCCCCTTCTCAACACCTCCCATGTGTATCCAGCAGCCTGGCACCGTCTTGTGTCCCCAGACAGCACCTACTCCTCTAAGTTCATCAGGAAAATGATGCAAGCAACCTGGTCTTTGGTCCTCAATCTTTTGCAAGCATGCTGGCTTAAGCCTTGGGTGCACCCACCATGGCCATCCATCCAAATCGCCCATGGCACTTTGTGAAAACACAATCACTCAACATCCATCGCAGACATGGCCGTGAGGACCCCCAGGGGTGGACTGATACCTAGGGAAAAGATGTAGCCCTGTACTTTGTGCAGAGATGATGAACAAAGCATAGAAGGGGACCACGTGTGCCTGGGCCTTCCTGCATAGGAGCACCTGCTTGGCCGCGGAGAGATAGAGCAAGCAGCTGCCTGGGAGACAGGGCATGGCACTCAGCCTCCCCCCAAACCTGGCGACGAGCCTGTCACCACACCCCTGGACACCTGGCTGCCTGCAGACACCACCTGGGACAGTGAGGCGGGACATATGTGCCCTTGGCTAGGATCACCGTCATGGCCCTTTGTCTTCCTCCCAGGCTCCTCTGGGAGAAAGGAAGCAAGTGCTCCATCTCGCACGTCTGGGAAAGAGATTCCACTGGCGCAGATACCGATCCGCACGCACATCTCCCGGCGGCTCACATTCCCAGCACCGGTTTCTACGTGATGACACGATACGCTGTGACCACACGCCAGGGAACAAGAGACCAACCCTTTGTAATCCAGCCCGTCGCAATCCGACCCGGCTGTTCCGTCACCTGGCCACCGTGCCCACCAAAATAAAAGATGCCCACAAAATAAATGGTATATGGCAGCTGTCATTAGGGGGGCAGGTGAGGGACAAGTACATGACCCACGATTAGAATTTGTTTAAAAACTATGTGCATACCAAACACCTTGTGGGACCAGTTTTCTGGGTTTGAAGGCTTCGGGCCATAGTCTAGTGACACAAGTCAATTGGCATAATACAGTTCACAAAGTCTATGTTCTACATTCTAGTTTGGTGAGGAGTGTCTGGGGTCTTAAAAGCTCACGAGCAGCCATCTAAGATACTACTCATCCAGGGAGAAAGAGAAAGAAGGAAACCAAAGACTCAAAAAAGAGTCTACGTGAACCACAGCCTCATCTACCCTGAGATCAGAAGAACGAGGTGGTGTCCAGCTGTCACTACTGACCACTCTGATCACGGCCACAGCAAATGGATCCTGATGGAATGGGGAAAAAAATGTGGAACAGAGCCTCATATTCTTAAAAAAAATAAAACAGACTTACTGGACTGGTTGAGACTAAAAGACTCCCCGAGACTACTGCCCTGAGATACTCTTTAAACCTTGAACTGAAAGTAGCCCCTAAAGTCACCATTTAGCTAAATAACAGAGTGGCTCACGAAATAAAGAATACCACCTGTGAGTGCTGTGCTCCTTTAAATAATCATCTATATGAGACCAAATGATCAACAAGCATCTTAAAACAAAGATGAGAATGTAAGCAAGCAGGGAAACGAGATTAATGGAAACACAACAACCTGAACGGAAATAAGAAGAAGGTTCATGGGTTGCAAAGAATGTAACCAATGTCACTGAACAGCTAGTACAGAAATTGTTGAATGAAAATCTAAACTTAAAGAAAACTGTGTGTATGTGTCTTGGAGCCCCCTGGTGGTGCAAATAGTTAACAAGCTTGCCTGCTAACCACAGGGTTGGTGGTTTGAGTCCACCCGGAGGTGCCTCAGAAGAAAGTCCTGGCCATCTGCTCCTGAAAAATCGACAATTTTAAACCCTGTGGAGCACAGTTCCACTCTAACACACATGGAGGTGCTGTGACTTGGGGTTGACTTGACAGCAACTTGTTGGTACGTGTCTTAGATTTAGGTGAATATTCCCCTTTCCCCACCATCCCCCCAGACAAGCAAACAACCCAACCACGCAGGTGCCGGCCAGAGCTCACCCTCAGGATCCCTACCTGATTTCAGGCCCTAGAAGCAGAGTCCCGCTTCCTGAGGTGCCACAGGTGGGTAGGCAGCTGATTCATGTTAGACAACGGCTGAGCAACCTAATGTACCATTTGGTCATGCTTTTGAATGTTAGTGGTTCACTCTATGGAGCGCCTTTTAAGAGTATCCAATCCTTTTTTGGAGCTTTATATAAAATTCTGGAAAATGCAAATTAATCTATAGTGACAGAAGCAGATTACTGGTTGCCTGGTGTTAGGGACTGAGCTGTGTCCCCTCAAAAGATACGTCCTAACCCCTTTACCCTTGAATGTGACCGTGCTGGGGGCGACAGTTTTTCTTTAAAGATATTACCAGTTAAATCATGTCAGGAAGGAACCCTGGTGCTGCGGTGGTAAAGGTCAGTGGTTCCAACCCACCAGCTGCTCCAAGGGAGAAAGATGTGGCAGTCTGCTTCCGTAAAGATGACAGCCTTGGAAGCCCTATAGGGCAGTTCTACTCTGTCCTGTAGGGTCACTATGAGTCAGAATCAACTCAACAGCAATGGGTTTGATTTTGTTGGTTTTAAATCACATCAGAGTAGAGAGGGTACTACTCCAAACCCCTTCTGAAGAGTGAGAACAGACAGGCAGTCAGACTCAAAGAGAAAAGATGCCCCGTGTATATCTGTCTACACGGCAAAGAACACCAGCAAATGCCCGGGGCTACAGAAGCTGTTAACAGACAACGCCTAGAACAGACAAAGGACAAGTATGACACCCAGAATTTACACTTCTAGCTTCCAGGACTGTGAGAAATATCAATCTGCTCTTAAAAGCCACCCATTAAGTGGTATTTTTTGAAACCCTGGTGGCGTAGTGGTTAAGTGCTACGGCTGTTAACCAAGTGGGTTAAGTGGCATTTTGTTATGGCAACTCTAGGAAATTAAGCTACCTGGGGAATGAGAAGGATGAAGAGATTTAAACAGATTTATACGTAGGTAGAAAAGAACACACGTTAAGGATTTAAGAAAAATAATCTAAAAGACACTCCTGGTGCTTTTGTAACAAGGAAAACCATACAAAGTTAGTTGGGTGTTTCGGGTGTCCTTATGATGTGCGTCTTTAGGGATTTACAGCACTATTCTGCCCTGAGCGGGACGCCAGCAACAGAAACTAATAACCACTAATTAATTATTTTAATATAATAGTAAAATATAACAATTTTAAATTACAACTAATAATTAATTATTAGCACTGGACACTAGCGTAGGCAGGCCCTGCTCTTAGAATTCTGCCAGCAGCCTCAACTGAGAGCTGAGCCTTCCCCACAGAAGAGACAGGCAGCCACCTGAGCAGCGTGCTGCAGCGTTTCAGGTGCTCTGGCACCCCTGCGACCAGGGCGTGCAAGAAGGGGGTCCGCACTGCGCCTGGGGGCAGGGGAGAGGGTTGGCGTCAACCCCAAAGGCAGTGTACGACCCTTGTCACACCTGTGGGGAAGGAGCTTCCCGCCACTCTCACGGCCTCGGCTCTGCCTCGAGCTCCATGTGTGAGAACAGACTGCCTGCCTCCCGAGGGCCAAAGCTGTGGGGGCAGAGGAGCTATCATGCCACCAGATAGCATCTCTCACTTCCCATCCTTCCCACAAGGCTCCAACACTGCCAGTCCCAGGTTTTCTCTTCTCATTTACGAGGACAGAAAGGGTGGAAGGGGTTAATAAAACTGCTCAAGAATGGTTCACGTTGTTGTTGTTGTTGGGTGCCCTCGAGTGAGTCCGACTCATAGAGACCCCAAGTGACAGACCAGAAATGCCCCCTTGTCACGGACTGAATTGTGTCCCCCTCAAAATACCTGTCAACATAGCTAGGTCATGATTCCCAGTATTGGATGACTGTCTACCATTTTATCATCTGATGTGATTTTACCATGTGTTATAAATCTTATCACTATGATGTAATAAGATGGATTAACAGCAGTTAATTAGTGTCTTAAACCAGTATCTTTTGAGATATGAAAGTAAGAAGGCAGCAGAGAGACATGGGAACCTCATACCACAGAGAAAGCAGTGCTAAGAGCAGAGCGTGTCCTTTGGGCCTGAGGTTCCTGCACGGAGATGTTCCCAGGCTAAAGGAAGACTGATGACAAGGACCTTCCTCCAGGGCCGACAAAGACAGAAAGCCTTCCCCCGGAGCTGGCACCCTGAATTCAGACTTGTAGCCTACTGGACTGTGAGAGAATAAACTTCTCTTTGTCAAAGCCCTCCACCTGTGGCATTTCTGTTACAGCAGCACTAGGTGACTAAGACACCCCCACAGAGTTTTCTAGGCTGTAACCTTAACAGGAGCAGATCACCACCCTTTCTCCCGCAGAGCCGCTGAGTAGCTTCTAACCGCTGACCTTTCAGTTAGCAGTTGTGCCACCAGGAATGGCACGTACCACTTAGAAACAAGGTTGCTGATGTGGCAAAGAAGGCAGATTTTCCCTTCCTCATTTCTAAAATGGCTTCTTGGATACTGTTTTCGACAAAACTTTAAAAAAGATCAAGTCCTTTGGGGAATACATCTTCCAGTTTGTCCTAGAACCACACAAAATGCTTGAGTCCATTTATTTTTTAAAATTAACAGCCAATCTTTGAAAGAGCACACCAATTCTGCAAAAAAAAATGCATGTAAACACTTTACTATTAATTATTTAACTATGAAAACCGAGGTGGAAAATTATTTCTACATGAAAACAACAAATGGCAAGTACCCTTGGGGTGCCCAGGAATACTACTTTACTTCCTATACATAATGGCATCACCTCCCTAAGTTTGCTTTCGAATCTCTTAAAATCATCCACATTCCTACCAGCAACCTAATTTATAGGACTAGGCAGCGTGCTTCCCCCACACAGCAGCCAGGCACTAAAAACAGCTTGTAGCCGGTTTTGAAAAGCCTACTTAACAATCGTCCTTATTTCCTAGCATACAGACTGAAAACGCCACCTTGTGTAAACAGCAGGCAATAACATGTGGCTGTATAAGAAACATAAGCAGAGAGTTTTCTCCGTGCCAAGAGAATAAACTACATGTTGTTAAATAAAAGATATAAGTATTCAAACTCATGTGTTAAGTAAAAAATAAATAGTCAGTAGTAATAAAATACCACCACCTGTCAGTTTGTCATATTGTGGTGGCTGGCATGTTGCTGTGACGCTGGAAGCTATGCCACCGGTATTTCAAATACCAGCAGGGTCACCCACGGTGGGCAGGTTTCAGTGGTGCTTCTAGACTAGCACTAGGAAGAGAGGCCTGGCAATCTACTTACAAAAATTAGACAACGAAAATCTTATGGGTCACAACAGAACACCATCCGACTCACTTGCTTTGGGCACATCATCAGGAGGGATCAATGACTAGAGGAAGACATCACGTTTGGTGAAGCAGAGGGCCAGTGAGGTTGAGGGAGACCCTCGGTAAGACGGACCAGCACAACAGCCACAAGGACGGACTCCAACACGCCAGCAATCATAAAGATGATCTGGGGCCGGCAACGTTTTGTTCTGCTGTGTCAGTCAGTCAACTCTACGGCACCTATCTATCTGTCTACTGATAAAATGAGGAATCTTTTGAGGTTTTGGTGCTGGATTCATCCTTGATCAAGAGACGTCATTCTAAGAACAAATACCCCCTGCCCCAAATCAGCGTCACCCAGTGACACAGGATGTCTGCCGGGCTGCGCTCACAGGGTGGCTTTCTGCCTGTCTGGTGAACACGGACAAGACACAGCTCTTACCTCTTTACCACCAGCTTCAAGGTCTTGTGGGAACCCTTCACCAGGCAGATGGCTTCCTGCCGGAACCCCGAGAGCCCGATGTCATTGATGCCAACAATCTCGTCTCCAGCCAGTAACTTGTCCACAGCCGCGGCTTTGCTTCCTTCTTCAATCTGTAACAAACAAGCGTGCCCCATCAGCCTTGGGGATGACTGACTGACTGACGAGTCAAGGGCAGTCTCCAGAACACAGCCGGCACACAACACTCCCGTGACACACGAATTGGGCACGTTCATGCACCCGGCTTCAGATGACCCCACAGCCAAACATCACATCTGGGCCGGTGAATGGCACAGTGGTGGGTGACCTTGCTTCCACGTGTGTGTGGGGGTGGGGGTGTTTATAAAAAAAGACAAACCAGTTGCCATCAGGCTGACTCTGACTCACGGCAACCACATGTACTGCAGAGTAGAACTGAATTCCATATGGTTTCCAATGGCTGTGACCTTTGGGAAGGAGCCCTGGTGGCTCAGTGGTTAGGCACTCCGCAGCTAACTAAAAGGTCAGCAATTCAAACCCACAGCTGTTCTGTGGGACAAAGGTGTGGGAGTCTGCTTCTGAAAAGATTACACCCTTGGAAACCCTGTGGGGCCGCTCTACTCTGTCCTGTAGGGTCTCTATGAGGCGGAACTGACTAGGTGGCAACAGGTTTGGCTTTTGGATTGGACTTTTGGGAGCAGATCGCCAGGCCTTTCTTCCGTGGCACCTCTGGATGGGTTCAAACCACCAATCTCTCAGTTAGTAGTCAAGCATTTAACCGTTTGCACCACCCAGGGACTGCAGGGGGCAAGGGGCAGGGGCAGGAATGCCCCAAATCTTTGTTTCTCTTACAGTACCTCTCGCTTTGGTCTGCCTTTCCAATGACACAGAGTGAATTTGGAAAAAGACAGAGTTCAAAGGGACACACACAACCAGAAAGGATTACATCCAAAGATATTGGTTCATTTTCTAGATTTCCTTTACCCAAACAATAATTATCAACCATCTGTATTACTTACTAATTATTTCTCATGTGTTTATCATCTTATACCTAGATTGTTTCTGCAACAGCTTTACTGCAAAATTAATGCATGTATCATATAATTCACCCATTTAAAGTACAAAACCCAAATCGCTCTTAGTGTATTCTGAGTTGTGCAAACATCCCCACAGTCAACTTGAGAACATTTCCATCACCCCTAAAGGAAACCTCAGGCTCAGCAGTCACCTCCCAGTTTCCCCCCAGCCCCTGGCAACCATTCATCAATTTTCTGTCTCTATGGATTTGCCCGTTCTGGACAGCTCATATAAATGGATTTGTACAATATGCAGTCTGCTGGGACTGGCTACGTTCACCCATGTTGCGACACGTACCAGAACTTCATTCCTTTGTATGGTCAGGTAATATAGTCTACCATATGGATAGACAAGGAGTCAAAAGATTGGCAGTTTTAATCCACTCAGAGGCGCTTTGGGACAAAGGCCTGGCAATCTACTTCCAAAAGATAAGCCACTGGAAAAGCCTATGGAGTACAGCTCGACTCTGACATATAGGGTTGCCATGAGTCTGAACTGACTCAAAGGCAGTTGTTTTTTTGTTTTTTATAAATAGACCAGACTTTGTTTATTCATTCATCAGTTGATGGACTTTTTGACTATTGTCAATGACGCTGCAATGAATAGCTGCGTTTTTTGTGTGGACATGTTTCCATTTCTCCCAGATACATACCTAGGAGTGGAAGTGTCTGAGGAGCTGGTGACAGGTTTTGCCTCCTTGGGGTGTGGGTGCTCAAGGAAGATGTTCAGGGAGCCAGGGGCACTAGGTATGTCCTTGAAGCTGTCTGGAAAGGACAGCCGGACACCTAGGGGCCAGGCACTCTGAGGACACAGGCCTACATAAAGACACCCAACTGGACAAGGGGCCTAGGTGAGGAAGGAAAGAGGAGTAAAATCAGATCAGGGGCTGGGGGCTGGGGTGTCCTCTGGGCCAGGAGGAGCCCCTGGAATGTCTGAGCATTGGCAGGGCTCCCGTTCTGGGAGGAGGATGAATCCAGAGGTATGGAAATGTCGGTATTCCATATTTTTGTCGTTGCATGCCATTGAGTCTATTCTAACTCATAACAACTCCATGTGACAGAGCAGAACTTCCCCATAGGGTTTCCAAGTCTATAACCTTTGCTGGAGCAGATTGCCGGGGCTTTCTCCCACAAAGCCACTGGGTGGGTTCAAACCGCAGGCCTTACTGGTAAGAGCCCCCGCTCCCCCCCAAAAAACAAACGTGTTGTCGTGGAATCAGTTCCAAGTCATAGCGACCCTACAGGACAGAGTAGAACTGCCCCACAGGGTTTCCAAGGAGCAGCAGGTAGATTCGAACTGTTGACCCTTTGGTTAGCAGCCTTAGCAGCCAAGCTCTTAACTACTGCACCACCAGGGTTCCCGTTAGGTACCCAGGCAACTGCTAATAGTTCTGACTGGAGTATTCCACCCTCCATTTACATATCGGTGCCAGAAAGCCTGACTGTGTGGCTGACCTTTCTCCCTACTCTCCCTACTCTGAACCAAATAACAATAGGTGGGCAGTGTGGAAAAGAATTTGGCTTCTAAAATAACAAAAATAATAAAGTGGGACGAGGAGGCAAATCACCTTAAGCTTTTCACAGTGCCAGGAGCCCAGGGACCCCAAGGCAGGCCCCAAGGCCCAGGGGTTGGCCCTTTCTTTTGTAGACTTTCTACCTCTAGTAACTTTCTGACTCTGAGGAGTTCGCCCTTGTTCAAAGATCACAGAACTGCTTTCTATCCGTGTGCATCCCATGGCGACAAACCCTATGGAATTCTGATTTCTTTTTTCCTCTTTCCCTTGTATTTACAATGAATGGGCAATAATACAGTTTACCTCCAAGGCAGACACTCAGTGCAAGTCAGTAATTTATAAAAAAAAAATTTAAAGAAAAGCAACTCTTATATCAAAAGCATAAATTCAAGGCTTAAACCAAAGCAAATCAAAACTCGATGCCGTGGAGTCAATTCCAACTCATAGCGACCCTACAAGACAGAGCAGAGCTGCCCCACAGGGTTTCCAACGCTGTAATCTTTACGAGAGCAGATCAACAGGTCTTCCTCCCTAGGAGTCACTGGGTGGGTTCGAAGTGTTGACCTTTTGGTTAGCAGCCAAGTGCTTAACCACTACGCCACCAAGGCTCCTGATTCAAGGCTTAAGTGAGAAATAACAAATCATCCTAACAAGCTGTTCCAACAACTTTTAAAGTGTCAACAAAGAACAGTATTCAGAATACATAATAACCCCTTTCCCCAGAAATGAAGACATACAATTTATTTACTACAAATAGGTGGAAAAATCAGACTCTCTCAAGTACATTCTGATAGTAGGTACTTCTCCCAATACTTTGCCATTGTTGGTTTGGGAAATCTGCTTTAGAAGAAAGCACAGGAAGAAATAATTTAAGCGTATTTATATCCACATTTATCTCTTTTAAGTGAGAAAATTAAACACTGACCTCTATGATTACAGACTATACTTTGCAATTTCAACTCTACTGTCAATGGAAACAACGTATAAACTGAAAATACAATCTACACGGTTCTTGACTTAGAAAAAAGGGAAGAATCGAACATCTCAGGTAAGCCATATAAAAGCAAAACATCAAACAATGGTCACAACCACAAGATTCTGAGAATAATAATGCCAGCCACAGGCTAATAAGGCATCTGCTTGAAAATATTAATTTGGCTTTTATTTTGAAGTGTCCAAAAATGCACACGTACAGAGCATAGTTGTAGCATCACAAACTTCGAAGGCCAGAACCCTACCGTGTTTATGACTTTAAAAGGTTATGCATTCCTCAGGGTCTAAAGACATGAAAACTATTTAGATCCAGTATAAAGCCAGTCACCACTTGGTCAGCTCCAACTCATGGCAACCCCATGGGTGTCAGAGTAGAACTGTGCTCCAAAGGGCTGACTTTTTGGATGTAGATAGCCAGGCATTTCTTCCTAGGCACTCCTGAGTGAACTCAAACCTCCAACCTTTCAGTGAGCAGCCAAGTGTGTTTACCATTTGTACCACCCTAGATTCCAGACCCACTAGAAAAATTAGCATATGTGCTAAATTTTAAAAGTTTAAAAGTTTCCAAGTGGCCATCTAAGATACACCTATTGGTCTCTACTCATCTGGAACAAGACAGAAAGAAGGAAACCAAAGACTCAGAGAAGAACGTAGTTTACAGGACAAGCAGTTTACACAAACCATGGCCTCATCTACCCTGAGACCAGAAGAACTAGATGGTGCCCAGCTACCACTGCCAAAGTTCCCATCAGGGCAACAATAGATGAATCCTGGTAGAACGAGAGAATAATGTGGAAGAGAACTCAAATTCCTAAACAAGTCCAGACTTACTAGACCGACTGAGACTAAAAGACTCCCTGAAACTATCGCCCTGAGATACTCTTTAAACCTTGAACTGAAATTATCTCTTGAGGTCACCTTTTAGCTAAATAAGAGATTGGCTAAAATAAACAGTATCACCAGTGAGTAATGAGCTCCTTTAAAAAATCATTTATATGAGACCAAATGGTCAAAAATGACTCTAAAGCAAAGATGAGAAGGTAAGGGGGCAGAGAAACTAGATTCCTAGAAATGGTACAACCAGAACAGAACAAATGAGAATGATGACAGAAACGAAAACCAAACCCATTGCCATCAAGTCGATTCCGACTTGTAGAGACCCTACATGACAGAACAGAACTGCCCCGCAGGGTTTCCAAGGAGCGGCTGGTGGATTCCAACTGCCGACCTTCTGGTTAGCTGCCAAACACTTAACCGCTACACCACCAGGGCCCTGAGAATGATGACACACTGAAAAATGTAACCAATGCCACTGAATAATTTGTGTGGAAATTGTTAAATGGGAACCTCATTTGCTGTGTAAGCTTTCACCTTAAACACAATAAAATGTTATTTAAAATAAAAAAAAAAAAAGTTTGTCCTGCTCCCTACCATGAATATTTTTGAATTCAATCATCCAGGAAAATCTTTAGGCAAAAGCAATGTATGACTAATTGCCTGCAGGGTTTGGACAAACAGTTTTTGAAGGGAGCAGTTCCTCAGGGTGACCCAGTATCCACGGGTATGCCTGGGTGGGCTCTGAAGCCCCAGTCCCACATAACTCAGAGATCCTTCAGGGCAGAGCAGAACTGGTCCATGGGGTTTCCAAGGCTGTAATCTTCACAGAAGCAGACTGCCACATCTTTCTCCTGCGAAGCAGTTGGTGGGTTCGAACTGCTGACCTTTCGGTTAGAAGCTGAGCGCTTAACCACTGCACCACCAGGGCTCCTCAACCAAAAAAAAACCAAACCCATTGCCGTCCAGTCGATTCCAACTCATAGTGACCGTATAGAACAGAGTAGAACTGTCCCATAGGGTTTCTGAGAGCACCTGGTGGATTCAAACTGCCAACCTTTTGGTTAGCAGCCATACTGCTTAACCACTATGCCACCAGGGCTTCCAGGGCTTCCAGGGCTCCCACACTCCCACAAACTCTGTATAACAAGTCCTAAGAGACTGCCTCACGGTGCTGTCATTGGCTGCCTGCACCAGGAAGTACGGCCTCTTGTTACTTTTTTTTCTCAGCTGTAAGGGTTTCTTAAAGCTTCTCCTTAGAAATGAAGGCTGCATTCCAAAACAGCTTCTTCCTTCCCCTAGCCACACCCCACCTGCATTTCCCAGCAAAGACTTGTTTTAGTTTGGGAGATAAAGCTGGGTTTTTTTCCCCTCTGTTCTTACCCTCCTCCTCACCAAGAGCAAGCATCTCTTTGGTATTCATTGTGCTCATGGAGAAAGTAGTCCTAAGAGAAAAGGCAGCTTTAGAAAACTCCACTCCACCAAACTTCTCAAGCAGGTAGAATTCATTAGGCTTGAACTTGGTGAAAAGAAAACCTATTTTTTTTAAAGGATCATGGCTTGGAAACTCTGTGGGGCAGTTCTACTCTGTCCTATAGGGTCGCTAACAGTCGGAATCGACTCGATGGCACTGTTTGTGTGTGTGTTTGTTTGGCTTTGACTGCCAGCACCACTAATGTACATTGCGTATTATACAAACTTTCACATCTTGATGTGAACATTGTAATAACCCCTGTGCATCACAAGACAAAGACAGCACTTGGCATTATAACTATTTTTGACTGTTGCCTAAGTCTGTAGAACGTGGGAGCCGTGAATCACGGCAGTCTGGAAAAATGCTAGGTCTGTTACCCCAAACCATAAGAGCCCCTTTGCAAAAAGCCAGTTGTTGTTAGGGGCCGTGGAGTTGGTTTCTGACTTATGGCCAGCCTGTGCACAATAAGATCAAACCGCTGTGATCCACAGGGTTTGCACTGGCTGGTTTTCAGAAGTAGATCACCAGGCTTTCTTCCTGGTCTGTCTGAGTCTGCAAGCTCCGCCGTAACTGTTCAGCATCACAGCAACACACAAGCCCCCAAGGACAGACGGGTGATGGCTATGCATGAGGTGCACTGGCCAGATTTGAACCTGGGTCTCAAGCATGGAAGGTGAGAACCACCACTGCCTCGTTCCGCTGTATTACTGGTTAACATAAAGGTGACACAATTACGTATGTCTGTGCTGATACACATGATGAAGGTCCCATGTGTCCTTACAGATGAAAGCATCGTGCTTCGTACAGCAGGTCGGATGTTTTTGTTTTAGGTATTCATTGGTATAAGGTATCAAAAACTCACTCTATGGCCTTAATTAAGGCACCCTCGTGGTGCAATGTAACACTCAGCTGCTAACTGAAAGATTGGTGGTTTGAACCCACCCAGCGGCTCTGCGGAAGAAAGACCAGGCAATCCGCTCCCTTAAAGATTAAAAAATAAAAAAAACATGGCTGTCAAATCAATTCCATTCTGACTCATAGCGACCCTACAGCATAGGGTCTCCAGGAAGCAGCTGGTAGATTCAAACCGCCGAACTTTTGGTTAGCAGGCGAGCTCTTCGCCACTGTACCACCAGGACTCCCCATAAAGATTAACCAAAACCTAGAAAACCCTGTGGGGCAGTTCTACTGTCACATGTGTTTTCTATGACTTGATGGCCCCCTAACAACAACAACAACTGGCCTCGATTAAGAGTTAATTGTCCCACCAGGCGCAGAATGCCTTCTTGTTCTTATGGAAATGAAGACAATGGCCCACACAGGGAAATGAAGAGATACACAATAGTCTTTTTTGGAACAAAGCTTTTCCATACTCCAGCTAACAGGCTACAGATGATCAAGGAGGAAGACCCACCTAGCCTGAGGATATTCTAGCAGAGGACAAGATCACACCTGAAGGATGGGTATCCACTGTAGCAGGACTGTGAGGTGTGAGTGACGTTCCCTTCCCCTTCCGTGCTGGGTGGAGATGCAAAGACCACAGGAACAACTTGAAAAGGCAGACAGACAGGGAAGGCTCACAGAGAGGCACCAACTGAAGAAAGGGGCCGGAGCAGGAAGCGGGACGCGTCTGAGCAATGAGTCAGCCTGCGGGGTGTAGTGTGTGCCCAGGAGTGTTTGAAGATAAAGGCCAAAGGGGGGAGATTAGCAACCTGACCTTGAATCAGCATCTGGACAGTATCCTGTAGGCAGTGGGGGCCTGGAGAGGGGGAGAAAGCAG
Source organism: Elephas maximus indicus (assembly GCF_024166365.1). Taxonomy (NCBI): domain Eukaryota; kingdom Metazoa; phylum Chordata; class Mammalia; order Proboscidea; family Elephantidae; genus Elephas; species Elephas maximus. Next base: position 171,443,207 of record NC_064846.1, read on the forward strand.
GGGAGTGAACCGAATGCTAAAGCAAGGCTTCGGGAAAATTAATCTTGCAGCTCTGCATGAATGTCTCTGGCTGAACAACAGAACAGCAAGGAAGACAACCCTGACAAGTACCTACTTAGGAAGCCTTTGAAGGAGGCCTAGTGGTGCGAAAGGTTAATCGCTCTGCTGCTAACCAAAAGGTTGATGGTTCGAACCCACCCAGTGACTCCGTGAAAGAAAAGACCTGGTGATCCGCTCCTGTAAAGATTGTTGTTGTTGTTAGGTGCCATCGAGCTGCTTCCAACTCATATACAACAGAAGGAAACACTGCCCGTTCCTGCACCACCCTCACGATCCTTGTTACATCTGAGCCCATTGCTGCAGCCACTGTGGAAAATCTGATGGGGCAGTTCTACTCTGTCACATGGGGTTGCTATGAGTAGGAATTTGCCTAACTGCAACAACAGGAAGCCTTTGAAGTACTCCAGACAGGTGGAAATAAGGATTTGAATGAATACAGGCAGAGAGAACTACAGCAGGCAAGGACTCCAGAAGTGAGGGATAAAGACCCAAGGACATCATCAATGATGGGTGTCAAGGGCAAGAGGAAAGGCAGCTAAGGAGGCTCTGAGGGTCTGAGCTCGAGAGATTCGGAAAATCGTTAATTACCAGAAAACAAAAGGAAAGGAGGAAGAACAAAGAAAAAAACACCAGTCTAAAATCCTATTTCAAAAGCCGTGGATCACACAGGCAATGCATGGGGGTTCTGACTATCCCCACTCTCCAGAGATCTGGTAACAGCGCCTTTTGTTGGCAGAACAATAAGGGAAGTCACCTCCTTCATCCGCTTCACTGAACCATTCTGCTCATTCTGTCTGAGCTCAGAACCTCCAGAAAGGACAACTGACTCATCCAGGAGAAGCGTCCAATTGTGAAACCACCTGAGAGTGCAACTCGCCCACACTGAAGGGTCAACCCAGCACAGCTTTTTGCTCTGAAAACAGTGAAGCCTGTAGGAAATTGAAAACCACCACCCAAATGTGTTGAGACTTAAAAAAATTTTTTAAGAAAAATAATAAAACAAAACAACAAAAAAAGTAACAAACCAAAAGACCCTCCTCACGTACTTTGGACCTGAATGACCAAGGACATATTTGGTACAGTGTTTAAGAACAGAAAGTCCCACTTTGGAGATTCTAATGCACCCCCTTTGTTGTTGTTCAATCCATTCTGACTCATAGCCACCCCGTGTGACAGAGGAGAACTGTCCCCCAGGACGTCCTAGGCTGTAATCTTCACAGGAGCAGATCGCCAGGTCTTTCTCCTGCGGAGACGCTGGGTGGGTTCCAACTGCCAACCTTTTGGTTACCTGCAAACACTTAAGAGTACTATCACCAGTGTTCCTTACACTCCCTTTTTGTTGTTACTGTTGTGTGCCATTGAATCAATTCCATCTCATAGCAACCCTATAGGACAGAGAAGAGCTGCCCCATAGGGTTTCCAACACTGTAATCTTTACAGGCAGCCCTGGTGGTGCAATGGTTAAGAGTATGGGCAGTTCAAATCCACCAGCTGCTCCTTGGAAACCCTATGGGGCAGTTCTATTCCTTGGAAACCCTATGGGGCAGTTCCTATAGGGTCACTATGAGTCAAACTCAACTTGATGGCAATGTTTTTTTTTTTTTTGATGGGTTAATCTTTAAGGAGGCAGGCTGCCATCTTTCTCCCACAGAGAGCTGGTGGGTTCTATCTGCTGACCTTCTGGTTAGCAGTTGAGCACTTAACCACTGCACCACCTATGCTCCTACATCCCCTTTCCCCCTCCCTAAAATGAGGGCTGGGTCCCACGTGGCACCAAGGCAAGGAAGGTCAGATGTGGCCTTGAGAAGGGGACAGAACCAGGTTAATGGAAAGAACCAGGGCAAGCAGATGTGTGAGAGACAACAGCTGAGTGACCAGTTCACAGACAAAGAACATCATCGAGGGAAAAGTCCATCAGGGTCTTTGCAGCAAAAGACAAGGACAAGACTGGAAGTTGGTGCAGGCTGGGATTAGCAATCAGAAGCTAACCTCATTGTCCAAGGAGAGATGTGATGAAACAAAGTCCGGGGAAACTGGCAGGGAATGGAATTTGCATCAGGCGATGGAAAGTGGCAAAGGAGCCCTGTTGGCACAGCAGTTAAGTGCTAGGCTGCTAACCTAAAGGTTGGTGGTTCAAACCTACCAGCTGCTCCTTTCTCTGCGTGAGAAAAGACCTGACAATCTGCTCCCATAAAGTTTACAGCCTAAGAAACCCGATGGGGCAGTTCTACTCTGTCACGTAGGGTCACTATGAGCTCCACAGCACCCAGCAACAGTAAGATTTGGGAGTGGCAGCTCAGACTCCAGACCACCTGGAAAGGAAGCCAATGAAGGAAGTGGTGGCAAGGGTTTACGGGCTTCATGGTAGGCCAGGATAAAGCCCAACGGGTGTGTGCTTCCTCCCGAGATGGGGGGAAAGTTCACGGGATCCAGGGCCTCAGGATGCTGCAAAGTCCTGCTCATCACACCAATACTGAGACCAGAGGTGAATCCCCATAAGAAACTGAGCGACATTCAGTGAACATTTTCTGAACACCACTGCATGTCAGAGACGTTACAAACCAGAAGGAGAAAGATTCGCAACCAACCTATTCTGTCTCCTGTGTCAGCTAGCAACGTATGATTGCCTCTCTACTCTCAACACACCCTTGATTGCCCTGCTTTGTGATACTGAAGCTGGACCCTGCGGACATTTCTCCTGGGCCATCTGGCACGATGTCAAGCTTTGTCAGTAAAGGGCGCTGTAGGGACACTGGAGGAGGAAAGGGGTTCCCTTCCTAATCCCAATATGCTCTCCTGGCTGCTCGCTCCTGTGGGACATGGCACGCAGTGGTATTAACTCCGTGGCCAGCTTCTTATCAAGTTTCACGCTTGCCCCAGCAGCTTCCTAACAAGTTCCACGGGCGCTCTAGCGGGCAGCTTCCCAGCAAATTCTAGCCAGTAGTGATCCCTCTGTTGGCTTCCCAGCCAGTTCCACAGGCACCCAGCAGGCTTGCCAATGAGTTCCACCAGCAGTGCAGCCAGCTACCCAGGGAGTTTCACTGGCTTACCAGGGGCAGCTTCCTGCTTGCCAGCTAGCCTGTGGCACTCTGTGAACTTCTTCACATCCATTGGGCCCCAGCCACTCCACTCCAGCAAGATCGGAATCTGTCTTCCAGGAAAGGTGTGAGGGGAAGGGGTGTCCAAATCTATTCCTTCCCTAGGTACCCTGGCTCACCCCTTGAGGTAGTGGCTGCTCCCTGTATCTGCTCTCCTATACTCTTTAGGGAGTCCTGCCTGGCAGTGCAGTGATTAAGCTCCGAACCAAAAGGTCGGCAGTTCAAATCCACCAGGTGCTCCTTGGAAACCCTATGGGGCAGTTCTACTCTGTCCTATAGGGTCGCAAAGAGTTGGAATCGACTTCACAGCAACGGGTTTTATACTCTTTAGAGTTCTCTTTACTTCTTAGTAGTTAATCCCCTGCCATTGTATTGTTGTGTGCCATCAAGTCGATTCCAACTCATACTGATCCCATGTAACAGAGTAGAACTGCCCCACAGGGTTTCCTTCTATGCTGTAATTTTTATGGGAGCATATCATCGGGTCTTCTCTCCTGTGAAGCCGCTGGGTGGGTTCCAATCAGCAACCTTTCAGTTAGCAGCCAAGTTTTACGGAAGCATATCATCAGGTCTTCTCCCCTGTGAAGCCGCTGGGTGGGTTCGAATCACCAACTTTTCAGTTAGCAGCCAAGTGCTTAACCGCTGTGCCACCAGTGCTCCTTAATCCTGTTACTAGCTCGTAATTCTTTATGTTGGGGATCAGTACGCTTTTTCAAAAAGAGGCATACAGTAAATATTTAGGCTTTGCAGTCTCTATGGGTTCTGGCACTCGGTTAGTCTCTATGGTAACTACGCAACATTGCCTTTGTAGCCCCCAAACAATAGACAGTCCTACACAAAAGCACATGGCAGTGATTTGGCCAGTTTGCCAAACCCTGCTTTATATTAAGCTTTCCCTGGTCAAATTACTGTGTGGTTTCTGTCTCCTATCTGGACCCTGGCTGATACAAATTCCACGTGATGAGGGCAATAACAGAGACATAGAAAGGGGACCCTGTTGGCAGAGAAGAAGGATAATGGGTCATGGGGCGAGGAGGGGCTGAAGGTGGCAGCTGAGTCTCACAGAAGGTCCCAAAAACGTGAGGAGCTGTCAACGGTGTAAGACCTACCTCTACCCCTTATTTAAATATGTGATTTGGAGACAGTCACTTATCTTTTCTTAGTTTTGTTACCCAATATACAGTCAGGACATGGGGTATAGATAAAAAAGAATGACGTTGTAATATAAGCTACAGCATGGATGAACCTTGAAAACATTACACGGAGTGTGAAATAAGCCAGACACAAAAGGAGAAATGCTATATGAGTGCACGTATATAGAATATCTAGGACAGCCAACTGCATAGATGGAGAAAGCAGATTAGAGGTTACCAGGGGCTGGGGGTAGGGAGGATGGGAACGGGAGTACTTGGTGCTTAAAGGGCACTTAGCTTCTGTTTGGGGTGACACAGAAGTTTTGGAAACAAACAGCGATGATGGTTGCACAACTTGGTGAATATATAACTATATGCAAATAACGGCACTTTCTGCATTTGTTTGCTGGCTGCAAGCACTCTACCTTAAATTTTTTTTAACGTCAGCAGGTGGGAGAGGATTGGCATGGTGGCAGTTGTGAGGGTGCCTTGTGGGAGGAGGGTGTGGCCAGCAAACAAATGCAGAAGGCACGTGTTATTTGTGTAAACATATGGTAATACCACTGAATTGTACGCTTCAAGATGGTAGGAGCTGACTGTCTTATACTGCAGGACAATGGGGAGGGGAGGTAAAAGCAAGACAATTACGAAAACATTCTGCAAACTCTAACGTACCATAGAAACATCCACAAATCATCTCATTATTACTGCAGTAGTCAGCTAAGTGCACAGATTGGGCTAGCAACCAGGCAGCTCACATCCAGTGATCAATGATCCCAGTCTTGATTTACACCATGAGGAAACCAGCAGCTTCCGTGGTAAGGGGAGCCAGCTACAATCACAAGACTCAGGGCTATTTGTGCTTTCCAAGTCCTTTACAGAAGACCGTTTGAAAGAAAACTCCCGACGCACAGTTATCCTAGAGGTTCTCATTGTTGACTTCCAAACTAATTTAAAGTTTCCTTGTTCCCTCGCTTAGCTATTATAGCATTACAGAAAACTTCAAAAACAACTAAAGCGGCAATGTACAAACAGGGTGCTTTACAAAAGATTAACCTCAGTGGATTTATTTGGAAACCAGACCGCATTGCCCCCACAGAAAATATGTTTTCACTTCTAGTTGCCAGCTGAGTGGATTCCGACTCATGGTGACCCCGTGTGTTACAGAACAGGACTGTACTCCCTAGGGTGCTCTTGGCTGCATTCGTTACGGAAGCGGATCGCAGGTCTTTCTTCTGAAGTACCATTGGGTGGATTCGAAACCACCAACCTTTTGGTTAGTAGTTGAGAACGAACCATTTGCAGCACCCAGGGACCACAGAAAATATAAATGGTACTTAATTCTCAGGCCTCATGGTATAAGCGCTGTGTGTCTGCAATCAAGCAAGGAAGCGGAAGGAGGTGTACGCATCTCCCGGATGGCCCTTTAATCTCCATCCCTGTATGGTTCTTTGCTGGGTTTGGTCAAAAGAGGAACTGGCCCCAGGTTTGAAAGAAGCAGTGTCGTGGACTGAATTGTGACCCCAAAAATATGTGTCAGCTATGGGTTGGAGAGGGATACTGGTGAGGAGTGAGCTTCTTGGATCAGGTGGGGACACTTGAGACTATGTTGGCATCTCCTGCCTGGAGGGGAGATGAGAGGGTGGAGGGGGTTAGAAGCTGGCGAAATGGACACAAAAAGAGTGGAGGGAGACAGCGGGCTGTCTCATCAGGGGGAGAGTAATTGGGAGTAGGTAGCAAGGTGTATATAAGTTTTTGTGTGAGACTAGCTTGTAAACTTTCACTTAAAGCACAATAAAAATTATAAAAAGAAAAAAAAATACGTGTCAGCTTGGCTAGGTCATGATTCCCAGTATTGTACCACTGTATACCATTTTATCATCTGATGTGATTTCCCTAAGTGTTGTAAATCCTATCACTACAATGTAATAAGACGGATTAGTGGCAGTTATATTGATGAGGTCTGCAGGATTAGATAGTGTCTTAAGCCAATCTCTTCTGAGATATAAAAGAGAGAAGCAAGCAGAGAGACATGGGGACCTCATACCAACAAGAAAGCAGCACTGAGAACACAGCGCGTCCTTTGGACCTGCGCTGAGATGCTCCCAGACCAAGGGAAGACCGATGCAAGGATCTTCCTCCCGAGCTGACAGAGATAGCTTCCTCCCTGGAGCTGACACCCTGAATTTGGCCTTGTAGCCTACTGGACTATGAGACAGTAAACTTCTCTTTGTTAAAGCCCTCCACGTGTGGTATTTCTGGTATAGCAGCAGCAGATGACCAAGACAAGCGGGGATGCAGCAGACACCCCTCTCAAAAAGAAAGCCCCAGTGGCAGCTCCGTGCCTCCCACCAAGCCTCTCTCTCTTCACGCTGGTCTCCATGGTGGTGCAGACGGCCAGCTCCGTCAGGCCAGCAGGGAGCGACAATGTTCAATCAGACTCCTACGATTTCCGTGCAAACAGGCCTTGTTGTTGTGGACGCCATCCACCCTGCCCCAAACCCATTTCCGTGCAAACAGGCCTTGTTGTTGTGGACACCATCCACCCTGCCCCAAACCCCACACGTGGCAACAATGAACCCTTTATCCCTCCTCTTGAGAGAAAGGGGTCTTTCTTGCCTCCAGAGCTTTGTTTACATGGTCCCCTTCGGCCACAGCCCCCAGCCCCGTCGCCGACATGCACACACTTTGACTGGTGTGCCCCAATCACTCTGTAGGATGCAGCAGCTGCCCCCGGCCCCACCAGCCTCCGCCACACTCTGGGCCCATCACCCACTGCTGCTCTGAACCTCTGTGTTGATTACCTGGTCGTGCTTCCAGTGTGATGACACAACTGGCATCTCTTTCAGGACAAAACCCAAGCCACACCTCCGTTTCTTCAGCTCCCGTATAAACCGCTGTCCGCTGGCCCAGTGGCAGAATTCTCCACCTTCCACCCAGGTTCCATTCTCACGTGCAGCCACCACCTGTCTGTCAGGGGAGGCTTGTGTGTTGCTATGATGCTGAACAGGTTTCAGAATAAAACAGACTTAGGAAGAAAGGCCTGGCAATCGACTTCTTGAAATCAGTCCCTGAAGACCCTAAGGATCACAACAGCCGGTCCGATCTACAGGTGATCACAGGGGCGGTACAGGGCCAGGCAGCGTTTTATTTTCCATTGTGCACGGGGTTGCCGTTGCCGTGAGTCAGGGGCCCACCCTACAGCAGCCACCAACACAATAGGCAACGCTTCTGGAAAGAATGAACAGGGAGGAAAAGAATCAGCTAAGATAAGCAGAGTTCCTGCCTGAAGCCCAACTTTCATCTGAAGAAGATGGGGGCGGGGTGGAAAGGAACCCCCACCATGGTCCCGGTTTTTCAAGCTATATGGCTGGTTTTAAAAGTATCAAGAACTGTCCAGGGATAAACATACCCCAAGCAAGCTTCCCACCAGTCTAAAGAACAACCCACTGCTGTCGAGTCAATTCCGACTCACAGCGACCCTACAGGACAGAGTAGAGCTGCCCCATAGGGTTTCCAAGGCTATAATCTTTACAGAAGCAGACTGCCACATCTTTCTCCCACGAAACAGCTGGTGGGATCAAACCACCAACCTTTCAGTTAGTGGCTGAGCACTTCACCGCTGCGCCACCAGGGCTCACAGGTCTGCTTTTATTCCAGCCCCTTCCTCGTAGATCCTTTGAAAACGAGTGGTCAGAACATTTCAGAGCCCAGTTAAACAGAGATTCCTGAACTTACCCAATTCCACGGTTTTCAAAGTGAAAACGCCATCTGATAGAACTGACAGGCCATCAAGGAAAAGGAAAAGGAACTGCTGGACAGCAGAACAAAGTGTCCCCAGTTTCCAAATACAGGGCTGTTTATCTTTAATGCGGGTTCCCATCGTACTGCTATTTCAGAAAGACAGCACTTGCTCCTTAGATAACACTGCCACTGAGCAAGCGGAGAGAGGCGCTACTCGGGACAGCGTGGCCAAGGTTATGTCACCGTTCCTTTGAAGGAACTCGGAGTTCCCCTTTTATTGGGTAAGTAAGATACAGGTGATCCCACTTATCACAACGGCTATCTTTCTCTTTGAAAAGGTCTTTTCAGTGACATGCTTTCACGGCCAGCTAAGCAATGTGGGCAGAGTGCACTAAACTCTAGGCGCACACCAGGGGCTCAGAGGGTCCGGGAGGGCCTCAATGTTGGATTCGAACTGCTGACCCTTTGGTTTGCAGCTGTAGCTCTTAACCGCTACGCCACCAGGGTTTCCACTAACTAAACAGAAGACAAGAATTATCTTAGGTGAATAGAAAGACAACACACAATACAGGGGAAGTCAGCACAACTGGACTAAACCAAAAGCTAAGAAGTTTCCTGAACACAACCAAACACTTTGAGGGACAGAGTAGCAGGGGCGGAGGCCTGGGGACGATGGTTTCAGGGGACATCTATGTCAATTTGCATAACAAAGTTTATTAAGAAAATGTTCTGCACTGCACTTTGGTGAGTGGTATCTGGGGTCTTAAAAGCTAGCAAGAGGCCATCTAAGATCCATCAATTGGTCCCAACCCACCTGGAGCAAAGGAGAATGAAGAACACCAAAGACACAAAGAAAATATTAGCCCAAGAGACAAAAGGGCCACATAAACCAGAGACTCCATCAACCTGAGACCAGAAAAACTAGACGGTGCTCAGCTACCACCAATGACCGCCCTGACAGGGAATATAAGAGAGTCCCTGACGGAGCAGGAGAAAAGTGGGGTGCAGAACTCAAATTCTAGTAAAAAGACCAGACTTAATGGTCTGATTGAGACTAAAGGAAACCCCGAAGACATGGCCCTCAGACTCTCTGTTAACCCAGCACTAAAACCATTCCTGACGCCAGCTCTTCAAAGATTAGACTGGACTACAAAACATAAAATAATACTCACAAAGACTGTGCTTCTTACTTCAAGTAGACACAGGAGACTAAATGGGCAGCTCCTGCCCAGACGTGGGATAAGAAATCCGAAAGGCACAGGAGCTGGTTGAATGGGCATGGGAAACCCGGGGTGGAAACGGGGGAGTGTGATGTCACATTACAGGGATTGCAGCTAGGGTCACATAACAACATGTGTATAAATTTTTGTATGAGAAATTAACTTGAGCTGTAAACTTTCACCTAAAGCACAATAAATAAATGAGATCTGGTTGCTACGCAAAGTGCATGCTGCCCTTGTTTTCTAAGAAGGAGATTAAGTTTCTGGCAGGGCTTTGACCCATAATTTCTCCTGTTCCGCTTCACACACATTTTAAAAATTCAGGTCCATTAGGGTTTCGCTTCATCAGCTATGACTGAACCAGGCAGAACTGGTTCGAAGCCCTGTTTTGAACAAAGGCTTTCCTTAAAAGGCATGGGCTTTGGTTTTTGCCTTCTTTTTTCCTTTTAAGATGATCCCTTCTATTCTTTCATCCAGAGTTCCTGGGTGGTGCAAAGAGTTAATGCACTGAGCTGCTAACTGAAAGGCTGGCAGTTTGAATCCAGCCAGAGGCACCTCAGAAGAGAGGCCTGGTGACCTGCTTCTGGAAAAATCAACCACTGAAAATCCTAGGGAGCACAGTTCTACTGTGACACACGCGAGGTCTCCAGAACTCGGAATCAACTTGACCAGTAACTAGTTTGATTTTTGTTGGTGTGGTTTGATTTTAGCTGGACATTCAGAGCATTTCCAGGTTTCTTTTACAAACAGAACCCCGTGAGCACCCTGGAACATACCCCCTGGTTCGCAGGGCTAAGAAACTCCCCAGTGTCTGCATCCAGCGGCAGACCGGCTGGACCCAGGCAAGCACAACCTCAGCCACGGACTCTCGGTGAGGTGGGTTTAACAGGTTCGATCCCCCAAGCTGAGTGTACGAATTCTTGTCTGTCGTGCCCTTGTCTGCCCATGGTATTGCCAGACATTCTTACTTTCCCCAGTATGCTGGGTAAAAACCAATATAACTTTAATGACATAGTAGTTAGGACTAAAAACAGGAATTTCACAAGATTCCTACCCTGGAGGCGAAGAACTGGGTCAACCTTTGTGCCCAGAAAAGTTCACCCAGGTCTAAAGCCTCCGGGAAACAGCAAAGCCTTCCTCCCAGTCACTGTTTGCTAGGCAACAGTAGGATCTCGTTGTCGTTCGTTATTGTCAAGTCAGCCCCCAGCTCACGGTGACCCCACACAGGGCAGAATGAAACGCTGCCCAATCCGGCGCCATTCACATGATTAATTACAGGTGGCACCACTGTGATCCACAGGGTTTTCACTGGCTGATTTTTCTGAAGTGGATTGCCACGTCTTTCTTCCTGGTCCACCTTAGTCTGGAAGCTCCGATGAAACCCGTTCAGCATCACAGCCACATGCAAGCCTCCCCTGACAGACAGATGGTGGCTGTACATGAGGTGCACTGGTTGGGAATCAAACCCGGGGCTCCCATATGGAAGGCGAGGAGTCTACCAGTGGACCACCACTGCCCTCTCTACTAGGAGCCATGTTCAAGGAATCCAGGAGACGACGGAGCAAGGTGTGGCAGACGGGAGCATGGGGCTTGCCCACAGCCCTACTTTTGTAGGTGTGAGTCATTTTTCCTAAGAGGTTAAGAAAAATCATGGTGGGGCACTCGTTGGAACACTAACACAGCGTGGCGTGTGCCCCAGGGAGAGACTGGGCATATGAGCAAGAGTCGTTGGAAAGCAATTTCCCAGGCCCGGCTCTGGACAGAGCATCCTGTGCCCACTCCTCCTGCTCAGGTGGAGGCATGAGAAGTGAGCCTCGGACACTAAGAAAAACAGGGCATCAAACCGGTTCATTCCAGTTCCAAGCGCTGCTGAGATTTGCTTTTCCACTCCCAGGTATACTGAATCAGAGTCTGCAGTTTAACAAGATCCCCAGGTGATTCTCATGTAAAATAAACCCTGGGACCCACTGCTCTACTAGTGGTGCTCGGAATCGGTCCCTAACCAGCAGCATTAGCACCACCCGGGAACTGGTTAGAGACACATGTTCTCAGCAGGGGTTCAAATCTGAACTTCCAAGCTATGAAGAAAAACCAGGAAGGAGCAAGTCAGGCGTTTGCAGGGAACCTCTGTAGGTGTTCCGGAATCAGGGCTCAGGGCGTTTGGGAGCCGGGCCAAGGCAGGAGGAGCCACCATCCAACGAAAGCACATGGAAAAAACGTAGTTAATTGAAGGTTCCTATTAATCAAAGGAAACCCTGGTTTGGTTTTTAAACTACTCTATATCTCATTGATAGTTCCAATCACACCACTGCTATTACTACCACTGATAGTAGCATTTGGAAGCTACTGCTGCTAGCCAAAAGGTCAGCAGTTCGAATCCACCAGGTGCTCCTTGGAAACCCTATGGCGCAGTTCCACTCTGTCCGGTAGGGTTGCTATGAGTCAGAATCGACTCGACGGCAATGAGTTTGCTTTTTTGGTTTAACGTTCTCCAAGGTATTTTCATTGCTCGGCCAGCTAAGAGTCGTATCTTGCATTCCAACGCATCTTGACGGACTTTGGGAAACACTAACAGAACATGCCTGTTCTACCGGACCAAACAAAAAAACCAAACCCGTTGCCTTCGAGTGGATTCTGACTCGTAATGGCCCTACAGGACAGAGTAGAACTGCCCCATAGAGTTTGCACGGAGTGCCTGGTAGGTTCGAACTCCTGACCTTTTGGTTAACAGCTATAGCCCTTAACCACTACACCACCAGAGTCTCCCTCTACTGGACCAGAACTCCGTAAAGAAACAGAATGCGGTAGATACAGGCTTCTTGCGTAACACAAACTTGTATTTGTTCTAATTTGCCATGGAGTCAGCTCCAACTCATGCAAGGTGACCTTATGTATAACAGAAGGAAACGCTGCCTGGCCCTGCACCATCTCCTTCACGCCTGTTGGCACGTTTCAGTTCACTGTTGGAGCTGTTGCGTCAACCCATCTCACAGAGGGGCTCCCTCGTCTTCATTTACTACAGACACCCAAGGGAAAACGAATCATCAAATGAATCAAAAGCCATGTATAATAATCTGTATTAGACAAGAGTTCGTGCATTATAAAAATCCTCGCACACATATTATTGTACCATATTCGTTGCCATGGAGGATAAAGAGAGTTTTCAAATTAGAGAAAAACAAAAAGCTTTGAGTCTTCAAGTAACCCTCGCTGGAAAAGCCACATCTGGCAAAGCAAGCTGTATGCATCTATTCCTCGTTTTCAAAATTGTTGGTGATGTCTGAGTGAGGATTACAAATTGAAGGGATAAAACAACTCGGTCACCTGGGGGACATGCTGGCTCTAAATTAAATTCCAGTTTAGACAGTCAGATACAGACTAACAATTTTATACACAGTAACAACGTTTTACCTTCATAAAAGTGGGATAGAGATGGCAGCACAGGCAGACGCCAAAAGAACAGTGTAACCAAAAAAGGAAGACAGCAATATTTTGACAGAGCACTAAGGGTTGTGCACCTTCCCACAGGTCTGTGCGCGCACCTGGAATGGAGCGGTCTCCACACACGCAGGCTCACAGAAAAGACTGCAAGGATGAGCCAAGAATTCAAACGCACCTGGGGCAGGTACTGTCCTGTTCTCTCCCTAAACTCTACTCTCTCTCTCAAGAAAAAAAAAATGTTGGCTTCAGTTGTAGTTGGCTTCCACTGTTTTTCAGTTCTGCAAATGGAACTGTTTAGCAGTGGTGAGATGGCCTTTGGCTGAATCTGACTTTACGCTTTTACATAGCTAATCACCACAAGGCGTGATTGATGTGACACAACACTGCTGAGCTTTGCCCTAATATGTTCCATTAGGACCAAGTAAGGAGCCTGGTTAGTGCAGTGCTTAAGAGCTCAGCTGCTAACCAAAAGGTCTGCAGTTCGAACCCACGAGCCACTCCATGGGAAGAAGATGGGGCAGCCTGCTTCTGTAAAGGTTACAGCCCTGTCCTACAGGGTCATTATGAGTCAGAATCCACTTGCTGGCACACAAGAAAAACAAGGCCAAGTACTCTGGACACGTCATCGGGAAAAACCAATCGCTAGAAAAAGACATCCTGTTTGGTAAAGTAGAGGGTCCGTGAAAACGAAGGAAACCCTCCACGAGATGAATTGACTCAATAGCTGCAAAAATGGACTCGAGCATGCCAATGATCATTAAGATGACGCAGGAGCAGACAACACCTCACCCTGTTGTTACATGTGCGGTCACCATGAGTTGGGGCCAATTCCACAGCAACCAATAACAATAACAATAGCTGGGCTTTGGGGTATGAGGGTTCTGATTGAAAGTGCCCATATGAAACTGATTCACAAAGCAAAGGGGTATTTATCACAAGGTGATGGGGGCTCGTAGGATCCACAGGACTGGCATTTCCCCAAAAGGTCCACAGAGTGGAAAGAGGGAATCAGGAAGCTTCCCAGGGCAGACACCAGCTAGGCGGGGCACCAAAGACCGGGAAACACCTGCATGGATGTGCACAGCCACCACGCTTTGCTTGCTACCCTACACAAAGAGCCAAGGCCCAGGGGTTTGCCATATGAAAATACTGACCAATGCCTTTCAATGGGTGAAACCTAAGGACTGCTACTCAGCAGTAAAAAGAAATGAGCTACTGATACTCAGAACCTGGGTGAGCCTCCATGGAAGTATGCTGAGTGGAAACAGCCAACCCCAAAAGGTTACATACTGTATGATACCACTTTACAATATTCTTCAAATAGCACCATTACAGAAATGGTGGCCGTAGATTAAGGCATGAGTCGGGTGGGAGAGAAGCAGGACGGCTTTAAAAGGGCAACACTTTGTGGAGATGGAATGTCCTATATCTTGACTGTATCAAGGTCAATATCCTGGTTGTGATGTCACTATTACAGTTTTGAAAAATGTTACCACTTGGGGAAAACTGGATAAAGGGTACACGGGCCCTCTCTGCATTATTTCTTACAACTATAAACACTTGGCTGCTAACCAAGAGCTTGGCGGTTCAAACCCACCCCGCTGCTCTGTGGAAGAGAGGTCTGGCGATCTGCTCCCATAAAGATTACAGCCTAGGAAACTCTATGGGGCAGTTCTACTCTGTCACATGGGGTTGTTATGAGTTGAAATCAACTGGACTGCACTTAACGGCAAAACTAATTATCAATACCATTTCACTGATGTGCACATTTATATAATGCAGTTAAGCCCAAGGCTCTGTGAAACAGATGTGATGGTCCCTTCTCCACTTAATGAAATTGTAACGCCGTCTCTTTAGCAAGAGATTTTTAACTGTATGTTCATTTGAAAATATATTTAATGGGAAATTTTTAAATAAACAATCCGTTGAGGTTGACAAATTAAAGTCTGTCCTGTCTAACTTTTGCTTGGATTCCTAGGTAGTACAGCTTTTGCTTGGAAGCCCTGGGTGGTACAGACAGTTAACACACTCAGCTGCTAAGCAAAAGGTCAGAGGTTTTAGGCCACACAGCGGTGCCTCGAAAGAAAGGCCTGGTCATCTACTTCCAAAACTCAGCCAATGAAAACTCTATGGAACACAGTTCTACTCTGACACACACGGGGTCTCTGGCAGTGGAAGCTGCCTCCGGTGGCTACTTCCCCCCCTCCCGCCTTTTCTCTTTTTTCCCCTTTGCTATGGCTGCATTCCAACACACTGTGGTCACACAATTCAAAGCGTGCCTGTGAAATAGTATTGCCAGTCCAGCTGACCGTGATATCACCCTAAGAGTCCCTACAGGACGAGGAACGCCCCGAGCACTATAATCTCGTTCACCCACCTGGTCAAGAAGCACAAAGCCCCAGTCAATGAAGGGCGTAGAGAGTCTGACACACGGCGATCCCATGGTCTAAGTACTTTTCCCTGGGCTTGGATGTCATAAGCCTGGTTTGCGAGGTGCACTCTACAAGGCAAGTCGTAGTTGTCTGGTTTTATGGATACTGAGCTGAGGCCAAGACAAACACAGAACAATAAAAATGCCTAACAGCCTCAAAAACCAAAAGGAGAAAAACCAACAGATCAAAGGCCATATTCTGGCGGTCCCATTACCTTTTAAAAGTGGAAAACTGGTACATCTGGGAGCCCACTTTCTGTCTGTGCGCTTCCCCCAAACCTTTAGAACCAGCAAATGAGCCAGATGCAGAAGGAAATAAAACCTAGAAGCAGGGAGCATGGACCCCAACACTCTTCTGAAGTTAACTGTGGGAAAACAAAGAATTTCTGGAAGGTAGTCTCCAACTGAGTGTGGAGCAACCAGGCATGGCTTCTGAGGCAACACAGATGCTAATCTCTGCAGAAGCATGAAAAGGGACCACAGGAAGTTTAAAGCCACTAAGACCTTGGAAAATTACCTTTTTTTCTTTTTTTTTTAAGCTGAGGTTCAGCAATATAGATGAATAAACTACTGCTACTAGCAGTAATATGGATCTTAAAAACCAAAAAAGCCAAACCAGTTGAAGTCAAGCTGATTCTGACTCATGGAAATCCCATGTGTGTCAGAGTAAACCGTGCTCCACCGGGTTTTCAATGGTTGATTTTTCAGTAGATTGCCAGGTCTTTCTTCCAACACACCTCTGGGTGGACTCAAATCGCCAAGCTTTTGGTTAGGAGCCAAGTATGTTAACTGTTTGTACCACCCAGGGACTCCAAATGAATCTCACGCACCTAACACTGAGCGAAAGAAGCTAGTCACCAAAAGTATGCACTGTAGGACTCCATTTATTAAAAGGTCAAACAGAGGCTAACCTAATCTCCATGTGAGAAGCCAAGGCGGCGACTCCCTTGGAGGGTGCACGCCACGTTCTGCTTCTTTGTCTGCACAGTGGGCTACAGAGCTGTGTTCATTCTCTGACAACCCAGCCAGCTGTCTCCTCACGTTCTGTGCCTTTCTGAATGCAAGCTACACTTCATGATAAAAAAAAGTTTAATTTAAAATAAGCAGGTGTTCAATGGTACAGTTTTCACCTTTCACGCAGGAAACCCGGGTTCAATTCCTGGCCTGCACACCTTGTGCACAGCCAGGACCTGTCGGTGGAGGCTTGTGTGTTGCTATGATGCTGAACAGGTTTCAGCAGAGCTTCCAGACTAAGACAGACTAGGAAGAAAGGCCTGGAGGTATACTTCCAAAAAATCAGCCAGTGAAAAAGCTACGGATCACAACGGTCCCAATCCGCAACCCATTACGGGGATGGCACAGGAGTGGGCAGAGTTTTGTTCTGTTGTGCATGGGGTGGCCATGAGTCGGGGCCAACTAGACCACAGCTCACAACAACTATTTTAAAGACATAACAGAACAATAGAAATTTAGGACAAAGGTAGCGACACAGCCCCATCAGTTCCGTTCTAGGGAACACTCTGATAGCTGGATCAGCCACTTCTTGGGGTGTGTAGAGATATTTCCGTAAACCAGGGTTACTATCATTCTTATGTCAATTCAGTCACAACACTGGGCTTGGAGACCATAATTGGAGGACTGCATTCAATGCCAAGACAGCTCATTCCCTGGTAAGGGGACCAGGCCACCTCCACTGAGGGAATTCATCTCGGGACAGGTGTCAAGGCGCCCAAGCTCCTTTCTTCAACTCCAAAACATTTAGCCGTTGGGGGAACTGGGGTGGAAGCCTCAGGTGAACTCAGCAAGAGACTCTGGGCAGAGAGGGCGGTGGTGGGAAGCAGGGACGTCACAGAGCTCGGCCCCCACCCCAGCCAGGCCCGCACCCACCCAGCTGCTCCCGGCAGCCTGGAGAAAGCTGCCAAGCTGAGCAGGGCCAGGCTCCCACACTGAGCATGACCTCCGGAATGAGCCAAGTGCAGCCCCTGGCAGGGCACTCAGCGCCCAAGCTGGGGAGTCACCAGGCCTGCCCGCCCTTTCCCTCTGAGAGGGTCTGCCTGCCGAGATCACACTGTGCTCTGGCTTTAAGAAAAAGCCACAGCCTAAACAAATGCCTTCATCCCTGCTGCATCCTCCAGTCTCTCCCCATTCCCAGGGGAGAAGGATAGCAGGATTGATGGAAGAAGGGAGAGTCTGGAATCCCAGGCCAGACCCCGGAAAGGACTGCAGTCATTGCTGCTCCATGCAGCTCAACTTCAGGATCCCAGGCCTGCGGGGGTGGGCATTGCAGGCCCAGGGGTCCTATCCATCCCCACAACATCCCCCTGGTAAAAAAAAAAAAAAGAAAGAAAGAAAAAAACATGATTTCAGGACCATTTCGAAAGCCAACTCCGAGCAGCTCAAAATGTCAGGAAATTCATTGTCTGTCTACTTACAGGGAGGGCACGGTGGTGGTTCAACAGGACGCATCTTACATGCGGGAGACCTGGGTTCAATTCCCACCTAGTGCACCTTGTGTACAACCATCTGTTTATCAGCTCTCTATCTATCCTTCTCAGCTGCCTTTACACA
Source organism: Elephas maximus indicus (assembly GCF_024166365.1). Classification (NCBI taxonomy): domain Eukaryota; kingdom Metazoa; phylum Chordata; class Mammalia; order Proboscidea; family Elephantidae; genus Elephas; species Elephas maximus. The sequence continues at coordinate 171,460,902 of NC_064846.1, forward strand.
GAGCAGGTGCCCAGTAAATATCTGCCAAATAAACAAATGAGGCTGTTATCTAGAGACAGGCTCTGTTAGAAACGCAGGAAGAAAAATCTAGTAAAAAAGGTAATGGCAGTATATACTTTTGCAGTAGGGCAGGAGTCTGCAAACCACAACTCGTGGGCCAAGTCTGGCCTGCCACCTGTTTTTGTAAATAAAGTTTTATTGGAACACAGCCACGCCCATTCATTTCTTTCACGCTACAAAGAGAGTGTGGCATAGTTGCCACAGAAACCATGTGACCCATACCAAGCAGAAAACATTTACTGTCTGGCTCTAAAAGAAAACTTTTGCCATGTCTTGCACTAGGAAAACACATTAAAATATATACACAACCATAACTACCGTGGCTTCCAGCAGACTGAGTCCAGTACAACTAGATAGTACCCAGCTCCCACCACTGACTGCTCTGAAAGCAATGACAATAGAGGGACCTGGACAGAGCTGGAGAAAAATGTAAAACAAAATTCCAACTCACAAAAAAAGACCAGAGTTACTGGTCTGACAGAGACTGGAAAAACCCCAAGAGTATGGCCCCCGGACACCTTTATAGCTCAGTAATGAAGTCACTCAAGAGGTTCACCCTTCAGCCAAAAATTAGACAGACCCATAAAACAAAACAATACTAAATAGGCATACCAGCCCAAGGGCAAGGCCAAGAAGGCAGGAGGGGACAGGAACCCAAGGTCGAGAAGGGAGAGTGTTGACACGCTGTGGGGTTGGCAGCCAATGCCACTAAACAATATGCGTATTGTTTCACGAGACAGTAACTTGCTCTGTAAACTTTCACCTAAAGTACAATTTAAAAATTTTTTTAATAAATAAAATACATACAACATTTGGAGCAATGAGAGACAATTCTGCAAGAGTAAGGAAAGGTGAACAAAGTTGCAGATCAATTCACCAAGAAGTCTCAAAAGTTACTTTGAAACCTAAAAATACGTATTTCCGGGGCAGAGGACAGCACAGAGAAAGATAAATGGGAGGTCCACAGGACATCTGTAATGGGCTTTCCTGTCTAAGACATTATCTCTACAAACATCCATCCACCTCAGCAACACCAGTCACCACCATCCCACCCCCCCACCCTGACCAGCCCACCCCCCCCCGACCATCCCAGCAGTGTTTCTTTGCCAAAACAGTTTTAGAAGGAAATGAGTTTTCTCCCCAAAAGAAATTTCATCATCAAAGGAAAATTTCCAAAACACAGGAGTTACAAAATTCTTCATGAATCCCCAGCGTTAACAAAACTTGGAGAATCAGAGTCAAAAATCAGACCATGGGTGATGAGAGAGGTCCTTTTCCTCTGCGGTTTTCATCCCAAACAAGGCACCACTCCCAGCCTAACCAAGAGGAAAACAACAGACAAATCTCAATTGCAAGAAAAAAAAGCAAACAAACTCATTACCATCGAGTTGATTCTGACTCACAGAGACCCTAGAGCAAGACACCCTGTCTGCCAGCACTCCTCAAAACTGTCGAGGTCATCACAAACAAGGAACGTGTGAGAAACTGTCGCAACCAAGAGAAGCCTAAGAGACATGAGGACTATATGTAGTCTGGTGTCCTGGGTGGGATCCTTGAGCAGAAAAAAGAAATGAAGGAAATCTGAATAAAGTATGGGCTTTAGTTGATATCTGGAGTCCCTGGGCGGGGGGGTACAGAAACCCTGGTGACGTAGTGGTTAAGAACTACAGCTGCTTACCCAAAGTTTGGCAGTTCGAATCCAGCAGGTGCTCCTTGGAAACTCTATGGCGCAGTTCTACTCTGTCCTGTAGGATCGCGTGAGTCAGAATTGACTCGATGGCAACAGGTTTTTTTTTTTTTTTGTCTGGGTGGTACAAATGATTAAGACGCTCAACCGCTAACCCAAAGGTAGAAAGTTCAAGTTCACCCAGAGGAACCTCAGACAAAAGGCCTGGTGATCTACTTCCCAAAACTCAGCCACTGAACACCCCATGGCACACAGTTCTACCTGACACACATGGAGGCGCCACGAGGCAGAGCTGAATCTACAGTAGTCGGTTAGTTTTTAGTTAATAATAATGTATCGGTCAATGCTGATTGTGACAAACGTACCATATGTAAAACTACTGTTACTGTATAACTATCTCTGTAACTGTTTTTGTAAACTTAAAAGTATTCTACGTAAAGTTTTTGTGGGTTTTTTTAAGTATCATGTTTGGACGTGTAAAACACAGTCCTGTAAGAGGCAGGACTCTCCTGGACGCTAAGGAGCCCCAGGAGCCTGAGCCAGCTGGTTTGGGGTGGGGTGGGGGGGACAGCGGCTGCCGACCCTGCCAGCCAGAGGGCACACGCTGCCTTTCTGATGAGGGGCATGGTGTCAGCTAAGAGGGTGGGCAAAGCCAGCAGCCCAGCTGCGCTGGTAGCAAATCTGGGCTTTCTATCCCTCCTACCCTGCCCCTCTTCCCTCCAAGGACAGACAGATGCAGACAGACCCACAGCCAAACCAAACCAAACCAAATCCATTGCCATCGAGTCGATTCCGACTCATAGCGACCCTATAAGACAGAGTAGAACTGCCCTGTAGGGTTTCCAAGGAACGCCTGGTGGATTCGAATTCCTGAAGTTTTGGTTAGCAGACGTAGCCCTTAACCACTACGCCACCAGGGTTTCCGACCCATAGCCAGTGGAATGTAAATCTGCATTCCTGGGCCATGGCAGTGATCTGGTTTGCTTTCTTGTTGCAACCAAAACGACCAGATGCCCCCACCCCGACAGCTGCCCAGTTCCCCCAGCCTCCGGGTGGGAGAGGGAGGGGAAAGGGGGATCCTTTTCGGCATTTATGCCCTCAAGTTAGGTCAGACCCTAGGAGAGGAGGTGGAGAGGGGATGTCAAGACTCACTATCAGCAGTCTGCCACGTTTGTGGTTTATGATGAAAAGTTATTCAGCTGCTGTGTGCCTTTTTATATGAATTATCCCGTGAGGTCCCTCAGACAGCTACTGTAAAAAGGAAAAAATATATAAGAATACTTCAGAGAAATTTCTCAGAATCCCACACAGATTTCAGGAAATTTAAAAAAAAAAAAAAAAAAGTATCAATCATTTAGTAGAAAAATCGCTGAGAAGGGAAACTGTCCAAAGTAAATGTATGTTGCTTCAACAAGAATTAGACGAAAAGAATGTCAGGAAGTCATAAATATAAATAGCTTACAACACAAACCGCTTATTGAATGAATTGCCAAATTCTCACATGACCCCAACACGGGGATCACAAAAAAAAACCCAAACCCGTTGCTGTCAAGTCAATTCCAACTCATAGCGACTCTATTGGACAGAGTAGGGGTGCCCCATAGGGTTTCCAAGGAGCACCTAATGGATTCGAACTGCCTACCTTTTGGTTAGCAGCCGAAGTCCTAACCGCTACAGCACCAGGGTTTCCAACATGGGGTATCTCAACATAAAAAGATACAATTCTGTGACACTTTAAACTCTTGGTCATCATTTTTGCATGCAACCGCTCTGCTAAGAAGTGCCCAGCAATGATGGACTCAGACCAACCCAGCCTCCGGTGGTAACTGCCACTCACCACACTGTGTGACCCCGGGCCAATAAATAGGAAGTAATAACCCTGGACCTCACAGAGCTGTGGGCAGGGTGACAGGCCATGTACAGCCAATATCTTGTGTCTAGCACACAGCTGAGCCCAAAAAAAAAGGAAAAAAAGGCTACCGTGATTCTATAACCTTCTCCAATATCTTCTCTCCTTTCACTTCCTCCCTTCCTAGGAATTCGAGATGGCCCAAGATGGAATCCCTGCACGGTTCTCATCAGTTATTGCTTTTAACTGCCATTCAGTCCATTCCAACTCACGGCGACCCTATGCATAACAGATCGAAACATTTCCCGGTCCTGCACCATCTTCGTGATTGCTGGCATGTTTCAGTCTATCACTGTGGCTACTGTATCAATCCATCTCATGGAGGGTTCCCCGCGTTGTCATTTACTACAGACACCACACGGAAAAAGCATCATCAAATAAAAAAAGGTGTACAATAACACATATTAGACAAGAGTTCATGAATTATAAAAATTCCCATACATGTATTATTTTGGAAACCCTGGTGGCATAGTGGTTAAGAGCTACAGCTGCTAACCAAAGGGTCAGCAGTTCGAATCCGCCAGGTGCTCCTTGGAAACTCTACGGGGCAGTTCTACTCTGTCCTATAGGGTCATTATGAGTCAGAATCGACTCGACGGCACTGGGTTTGGTTTTTGGTGTATTATTTTACTGTATTCACAGCCATGGAGAACGTGAAGAATTTTTAAAATAGCGAAAAACAAAAAGCTTTTAGTCTTCAAGTAACCCTAGTTGAAAATGCTGAGTTCTACAAAACAACTTGTGCAAAACACATTTATCTGCTCTCTTAAAAATAAGTATTTGCTACACAGAGTTTCAAATTATATAAAAGTATAAAGTGGGGAAAAAAAAAACCAAACTTAGCCACATTCCATAACAAAGGAGAACCATTTCCTATTTTGATACACTTCCAATTCTTTTCTGTCTCTATTGCATATGCAGTTTTACACTGAACCATGAGATTATTTGCCCCATTATAAGCTCCTCATAAACAGCAGCACACACTGCTGCAGAATATTCCATGATCTGAATAATTTCACCAAATTCTAAATCTGCTTCCACTCAGCAACTATGAAAATACTAGCAGCAACAGCCTTTAACCTTGAGGTTAACATTTTTGTTTTTTAACATATGCTCACAAAGATTTAAAATAGGATCCACCCATATACTAAGTCAATTCACAAGGGTATTTTCTGTATAACTGGGATTTCTCTGAGTACACACACAAACATCCTTTTCATTTTTAAAAACTAATAATATGAAAAAGATGCTAAGAAATGCCGAACTGAAAGGGTAAGACAGGACACAATACTGGGGAAGCCAGCACAACTCGTCCCAGGCAAGGTCACGGAAGCTCCACAGATACATCCAAACTCCCCGAGGGACCAAACTACTAGGCAGAGGGCTGGCGGGGCCATGGTCTCGGGGACATCTAGCTCAACTGGCGTAACAGTTTATAAAGAAAATGTTCTACATTCTATTTTGGTGAGTAGCGTCTGGGGTCTGAAAAGCTTATGAAGAGCCATTTAAGACATGATACTTCACTGGTCTCACCCCAGCGGAAGCAAGGAAGAATGAAGAAAACCAAAGACACAAGGAAAAGATTAGTCCAAAAGACTAATGGATTACAACTACCACAGCCTCCACCAGACTGAGTCTAGCACAACCAGATGGTGCCCGGCTACCACCACTGACTGCTCTGACAGGGATCACAATAGGGGGTCCTAGATAGAGCTGGAGAAAAATGTAGAACAAAATTCTAACTCACAAAAAAAAAAAGACCAGACTTACTGGTCTGACAGAGACTGGAGAAACCCTGAGAGTATGGCTCCCAGGCACCCTTATGGCTCAGTACTGAAGTCATTCCTGAGGTTCACCGTTCAGCCAAAGATCAGACAGGCCCATAAAACAAAACGAGACTAAAGGGGCACACCAGCCCAGGGGCAAGGACAAGAAGGCAAGATGGGATGGCAAAGCTGGTAATGGGGAACCCAAGGTCAAGAAGGGGAGAGTGTTGACATGTTGTGGGGTTGGAAACCAATGTCACAAAACAATATGTGTATTGTTTAATGAGAAACTAGTTTCCTCTCTAAACCTTCATCTCAAGTACAACTGAAAAAAAACCTAAGTAGAAATAAAATGGAAAAGTAAGTCAAGCATCTGATACAAAGTCAGGATTTAGAGATGAGGCAAGCACCATTGCTTCATGTCCTAAGAGAGCTGCCAAGTCTCCTTCACAGGCAGGGGAAAGAGGGGTGTCTGCTCTCGACACTGGCTGTCCTCAACCATTTTCTAAAATCTAGCTTTGTAAATATATACATATACATGTATGTATAAATATACATGTGTATGTGTGTGTGCACATGAGAGTGGCACCAACTGTTAGGCCTTGATTACTAGCTGAAAGGTTGGTAGCTGGTTCGAACCCACCCAGAGGCACCTCTGAAGACACGCCTGGCGATCTGCTTCCAGAAGGTCACAGCCTTGAGAACCCTATGGAGTAGTTCTACTCTGCACACGTGGGGTCGCCATGAGTCAGAATCAACTGGACAACTAACAACCACAACAATATGTGTGTGCGTGTGTTCCACCAGCAAACAGCCTACAACCTTACAATGGAACACTAAAAAAAAACACCCAGTGCCACTGAGTTGATTCCAACTCATAGCGATCCTGTAGGACAGAGTAGAACTGCCCAACAGAGTTTCTGAGAAGCGCCTGGCGGACTTGAACTGCTGACCCTTTGGTTAGCAGCCATAGCACTTAACCACTACGCCACCAGGGAATGGGACACTACTCAGCAATAAATAGGAATGAGCGATTGGTACATTTGATAATATGGGCGAATCCCCAAATAATTACTCTGAGTTGCAGAAGCCAGAGAAAAAAAAGTACCTTTTGTATGACTCCATTTATATAAAATCCCAGAAAATGCAAACTAAACTACACTGACAGAAAGCAGGTCAGTAGTGGGGTCGGGGGCACAGGCAGAAGTGGCCACTCACTCAAGGAAACTTTGGGGGTGATGGCAATTGTTTATCATCTGGACTGCGGTATATACAAACGCCAAAATTTCCACTCAACGGTTCATTTGCATCCGGTCCTCTGTCAACTTCCTTAAAGGATTCTTTTTTTTGGGGGGGGGGGCGGGGAGACAGGGGGGCAATTCCTCTTGATGGACTTTAAAAGTTCTAGAGGTCTGGCTCCGAGCAGCTCCGAAGAGCCAAAGGCCATCTGAGTTTCAGGTGTGGTTTTCACAGACTCACTAACCCCGCGTGGCCCTCTCCATCACCTGTCTTCTGGAGGGTCAGGGCGGGCACACCTGTTCTCACCTTACTACTACCAGGATAACCCACGTGGTTTCTTTACAGCCAGGCTGCTGACCTGGTGTCTTAGTCATCCAGTGCTGCTATCACAGAAAAACCGCCAGTGAGTGGCTTCAACAAACAGAAACTTACTCTCTCCCGGTCTAGTAGGCTAGAAGTCCGAATTCAGGGCATCGGCTCCAAGGGGAGGCTTTCTCTGCTGGCTCTGGGGGAATGTCCTTGTCACCGATCGTTCTCTGGACCAGGGGCTTCTCTGCATAGGAACCCCAGGTCCAAAGGACGCACTCTGCTCCTGGTGCTGCTTTCTTGGTGGGATGAGGCCCCCGACTCTGCACCTGCTTCCCTTTCCTTTCATCTTTTGTAATATAGGCCACATCTCAGAGAAACTCCCTTTACATTGGATCAGGGATGTGACCTCAGCAAGGATGTTACATCCCACCTCAATCCTTTTTAACATAATCTAATCTTGCCTCATTAACCACAAACAGAAATTAGGGTTTACAACACATAGGAAAATTATATCAGTCACAAAACGGAGGACAACCACACGATACTGGGCCAGTGGAGCCCATGTCCCCTCCCCATTCCACCCTCCCACTAAGGGAACTGACAACACCTACCACGTCCACTCCGACTCGGCCCCGACACAGAATGCCAGCGGCAGGAGTCAGGCGTGCCACTTAGGAGGGGACAGAGGTCATTCGTGTCCTGTGTCACCTGATAGCGCTCAATGCTATGTTAACACCAAGCCTCACCGGGTGAAATTTCAGCCCAGAATATGAACTCCATGGCTCTTATAATAATTCCTCCAGCTCTCTTGTTTGGGTTCTCGTTGCTTTTCATGGAAGAATACAAGCTGCCTCTTAGTGGATGATTTCCCTCACAAGTAAGTAAACTCTGTGAAGCTGGTTCTGGAGAAAAGTGGCAACCCACTGGACCACCATATACAAGTGTTTTCCAAATAAACAGGGGCATTAAGGGGAGGGTTGTTTCTGGCAGCTCAGTGGTTAAGCGCTTGGCTGCTAACCGAAAGGTAAGTGGTTTAAACCCACCAGCTGCTCTGAGGAAAAAAGATGTGGCAATCTGCTTCTGGAAAGACTGCAGCCCTGGAACCCTATGGGGCAGTTCTACTCTGTCCTGTAAGGTTGCTATGAGTAGGAACTGACCCAACAGCAGTGAGTTTGGAGTTATTTTTATTTTACTTGTTTAGCTCATGTCACCAGAGGGCCTAAGCTTGCACTAGACTTGATGTGGACAATCTGAGAAGAAACAGATTATCTGCTGAGTTGCTTGCTATCTAGATTGGTGGTGATGTTGTTAACTGCCTCGAGTTAGACTTCTGTGATCCATCGGGTTATCACCGCTTGACTTCCAGGCCTTTATTCCTAGTCCATCTTAGTCTGGATGCTCCGCTGAAGCCTTCTCAGCACCATTGCAACATGCAAGCCTCCACCGACAGATGAGTGGTGGCTGTATACGTGATGCCTTGGCTGGGAATCGAACCCAGGTCTCCAGCATGGAGGGCGAGAATTCTACCACCGAGCCACCACTGCCCCCGCAGACATGGTAAAACTCGTGCCTATGGAAACAGCACTTTTCTTCTACCTTCATTCACATTCCACAGTCAGGAGGGCAGGACGGGACATGTGCACACCACAGACCTTATCATAAGAAAAATTACTCAGAGTCAACACCTCCAGAAGTTCCTCTCCATCTCACTGTCAGTTTAACGAAGCTGGGGATTTTCCTCCATACTACAGGAATTTAGAGTGACTTCCTGAGGTCAGACAGAGACAACATGAAACACATTTTTCAAATATTTGGTTTATTTGATTTTTATAACAGTCCTGTGATATATGAAAAAATCATTCCTACTTCACCCATTGCCATCGAGTCATTTGCGACTCATAGCCACCCTGTACAACAGAGTAGAAGGGCCCCAGAGGGTTTCCAAGGCTGTAGTCTTTACAGGAGGAGCCCTGGTGGCGTAATGGTTAAGCACTCAGCTACTAACAGAAAGGTGGACCGTTTAAACTCATCAGATGCCCCAACAGAGAAAAATGTTGTGTGTGTCAGGGTTGTATCCTTTCACCATATTTATTCAATCTGTATGCTGAGCAATTAATCTGAGAGGCTGGACGATATGAAGAATGGGGCATCAGGATTAGAGGAAGACTCACTAACAACCTGCGTTATGCAGATGCCACAACCTTGCTTGCTGAAAGTGAAGAGGACTTGAAGCATTTAACGATGAAGATCAATGACTAAAGCCTTCAGTGTGGATTACACCTTGACACACACAAAAAAACAAATATCCTCACAAATGCACCAATAGGCAACATCATGACCAACAGAAAAAATGCTGAAGTCCTCAAGGATTTCACTTTACTTGGATCCACAATCAAAGCCCATGGAAGCAGCAGTCAAGGAATCAAATGACGTAGTGTGTTGGGCAAATCTGCTGCAAAAGACCTCTTTAAAGTGTTCAAAAGCAAAGATGTCACTTTGAAGACTAAGGTGTGCCTGACCCAAGCTGTATTATTTTCAATCGCCTCATATGCATGCAAAAGCTTCACGATGAATAAGGAAGACCAAAGAAGAATTGATGCCTTTGAATTATGGTGTAAACGAAGAATACTGACTATACCATGGGCTGCCAGAAGAATGAACTGTCTTGGAAGACAGAATCTGTCTTGCAAGAGTATATAGCCAGTGCACTCTTTAGAAGAGAGGACGGCAAGACTTCGTCTCACATACTTTGGACATGTTATCAGGAGGGACCAGTCCCTGGAGAAGGACATCATGCTTGGTACAGAAAAGGGTCAGCAAAAAAGAGAAAGACCGTCAACAAGATGGATTGACACAGTGGCTACAACAATGGGCTCAAACACTGCAGTGACTGTGAAGAAGGCAGAGAAACAGGTAGTGTTTCAACTCAATGGCAGCTAACAACAACAACATAAAGAAGGAAGACAGAGAGAAAACAGTAAAGAAGGAAAAGGAAGAAAATAGGAGAGGGGAGCAGAGGAGAGAAGGAGAAAGGAAGGCTGACTGGGGGAAAGGCTGGCGTGGGAGTAGGCAGAGGAATCAGGACAGGGCAGAGAGGGAGAGAGGAGGACAGGAGAAGCTCCAAAGCTGCACAGACAAGGCCTGAACTGTTCTCGGTCATTTCCAGCTACGATGTATCCAACACCATCTATGTGTCAGGCGATATATCTGCTCCCATTGTTAACTGCCATCAAGCTGATTCCGATGGATGACGACCCCAATATGTGAGACACTGTATTTGGCTCCACAATTCCCCAAACAATCCTGCAATGTTGGGTTTTTGGGGTCCTGGTGATGCAGTGGTTAAGAGCTATGGCTGCTAACCAAAATGCCGGTAGTTCAAATCCACCAGCCGCCCCTTGGAAACCCTATGGGGCAGTTCTATCCTGTCTCGCAGGGTCACTATGAATCAAAATTAACTCAACAGCAATGGATTTTTGTTTGTTTACAGATTAGGAAACTGAGGCAGACAAGGGTTTCATATTTCACCTGTGGTCCCACATCAAAGTAGCAAGGAGCTGAGAGAAAGACATGTGGACCGCTGTTTTACCCTATCGCGCACACTGCCTTGGGTCTGGCCATAGCCTTTCAGGGCTTCAGGGGGTGGCCTGAGCCTGCCCACCTCAGTCCACTGATCTGCTAGTCTTTCTCCTCCGGCCTCCCTCCCTGACTCCTAACCATCACAGAGCAGTCTGCAGTGGGCCCAGAAGTACCTCAGGTCTGCTGCCTGGAGCTCCCAGGAAGACGAGGGGGCGTGGGTCAGCCTCCAGGCCACTCTTCAACTGCTCTCATTCCTCTGCTCCCTGACTACAAGGGGTGGGGGGCCCAGCTGGAACACCTTTGTGTTGGAGCCCCGGTGGCACAGTTGTTAAGAGCTCCCCTGCTAATCAGAAGGTTGGCAGTTTGAATCCACCAGCTGCTCCTTGGAAACCCTATGGGGCAGTTCTGCTCTGTCCTAGAGGGTCGCTGTGAGTCGGAATCGATGGCAACAGGGATGTATGTATGTGTTTACTCCCCACACTGAAGCCCAGTCAGGGCCCCAGGATTCTCAGACCATGAGAAAGAGAGGAGGGGACTAAGAGAGACTGAGCTTGATTCCCAGTTGGTATTTACCCCATATACATCCATACTCACATAAACACAACCCGCACTTCTTCCCATGGACCTCTGGCCCTGGAAACCACCACAAAGTCCAGGTCCTTTAGCACTGGGGGGTCAAATTCCTGA